>NW_012147842.1:1267237-1270724 GCF_000956105.1 Propithecus coquereli
ACTGTGAACAAAATCCTATTTCTGAACTTCAACCCACTTTTTGCTTAGTTTATGGTATTGTTATAGAGACGTACTGGCTGCGAAAAGGTAAAAATGTCCCCATTGCTGCAAAAAGAAAAAGGTGAAATATCCTTATGGCTGCAAAAAGAAAGAAGAAGCATACAGTTCCAGAAAAATATGCGTAGACTTCTTGTAGTTTGCAATTGGTCAAATATCAATTATTTCAAAGGCTGTCAGTTTTGTGGTGAACGTACAGTTGATTAGCTCTGATGGCTCTTTACTAAATGTTCACTTGACCCTAAAAGGACAAGGAAAGGTTGATTCATAGAATGGATGCCCTGATAAATCCATGTGGTCACTTCTCCTTAAGTGGAGATTCTTAAAAATGTAAGGATCTGACAACATCTGCCGGATTGTTTTATTTACTATAATGTTTTAGTAATGTGGAAAAAAAATCATTATTTTATTCCAAGTAGTTTTAAAGAGTTAAAGTCCTGAGGCTTCAACAATAAACAGGAAACAGGTTATAAAATGTATAGGTTTATTTGTGGTCTATAAATTGATTGGGAGTAATACTTAAAAGGCTTCCTTAATTGTTGTTCCATTTCTTCCTTTTAATTCAGTCAGAACTTGGTCCAAAACCATAGTCAACACATGTGTATAAAAGAAGATTTAAAGGTCATCTGAGCATATAATACATTCACACAGGTCATTATCTTGTTTGGTTAATGCTCCCTGAGCAATTACCAAATAGTGATATTTCACAGTTACGTATGTAGTTTTGTTTTGTTTTTTTTACCAGAAATGTTAAAATGGCGACAATTGCTATTTTAATGACAACATTGCACTGAGAGATGAGAAGTCTTGGCTATATTATTTTCTCCAGAGTAGCTTACTTAGTGATCCCAGGCTAGTCACTTTTGCCCTGTTTTCCTCATTTGTAAACCAGGGATAATGACACGTGCCTCCTTTCTAAGCATGTGATGAGTATTAATTAGATAAATATCAGCAGAGCCCCCTGAGCTCCTTAGGGTTGAGGCGTTGATCCATTCAAGGTATTATTATCATTATAATTATCATGCCATTTCACTTGGATCATAAATAATACTTATAGCTGTTAAAGAGGAAAGAGATTTTGTTGGCCTGCCAAATCCCACCCTACAACCTCTCTAAGTAGCAGGGCAGGACCACGTAAGCCCCTTGACAGAAGACATATAAAGGATTAAACTGGTACTTCATTTGATCATAGCCAAAAGATTTGTGTTAATGAGCTTAATAGTATTTACTTGGTGGGTGTCCAGAACAGCTGTCCTTTTTTGTTACAGGTGCCAAAGAACCAAAGCCAAAGCAAGTCTGGATTTAGCAAATCCAATTACTTCTTAGGATTTGCTCCCTTCCAAGACAGCACTTATCATAATCACTCATGGATAGTAGACACCCTGTTAAGTTGATACCAGATACCCATAGCCAGATTCAGAGATCCATTTTCTTTCTTAAAAACACTACTTTAACTTTATGTAATAAGGCTTATCAGACATGTTTTACATTTAGAGTGAGAGTTTGCCTTTGATAAAGATACCACCAAACAACTAATTCCAGATTTTCTTAATCTGATAACATCCCTGTAAGAATTGCATTTTAATTGTTTTGGAGCTTAAAAAGATATTTCTTGATTAATTTTTTTCTTGTCTGTCGGCGTAAAAAGAGAATTCAGAGGACATCCTAATTAAAAATGAAAATGGATCATCACACAAGCAGCTTATTACGAGATGTAAAATCCCGTGGAAAAAATGAATATAATCTTTCTGAAGCAGGGTAAGCTGTGTGTATGTTTTAATAATCCAGAACACCTGGATATTTCACATCCAAATAGAAGGCAGAGATGTGAGGTGACAGTGACCTTGTAATAAGGAAGAATTCACGTATGGAGGCAGGATGCTTGAGTGAGCAGACTAACTAGCGACTAAAATTAGAAAACCCTTCCAATCAGTGTGAGGTACAGAGAGCATATATTGGCTGAATGACTGAAATGACATTGACAACCAATAGCTTTCAGACTGCTCACAGATAAGCATGCCTCCTAGGGTACCTTTCTTAAAGATGCCTATCTTTTTATTTTTTATTTTTATTTTTACGCAGGGAGGAAGAACAGACAAAAATGTGTATTTGGTTTGGGAATGTGCAAACTCCATTTTAAGCTTTGTTTTAGTTAGTTTACATTTTCTGCCATTAGCCATCTACTTTCTTTTTCTAGGTGAAACAGCCTTGCTTTAGCTAGACAAATGGATTAGCTAGACAAATGCTTCATCCATAAAGAATAATTTGATGTTCTTAGATAAAAAAATCTCTCTGTCCCTTTGCAGCACAGAGATGATATTTCAATAACTGACTTGGTTAATTGTAGGTTTCACAAGTTGACATATTTTTTGGTACATTAGAAGACTTTCTATATCTAACTCTTAATCTTCTAAAACTCTAAAGTTCTAAAATTTTTCATTTAAAATAATATTGCTTTCCTGGGCAGTTTGTCTGACTCTTGAATTTCCTTTTTTATTTTGTTTTTCCTTGTCCTGGCCTCCAACTTTATAATTTCCCAGTTACAGAGACCATGTATCCCAAGCTCTCGGGGACTGTCCCAATTTCTCTCTGCAGTTTCACAAATCACTGAAATGAATATCCTAAGCATCTAAATAATGTTTTCTGTACTGCCTATCCCATCAGAAAGCTGTACAAAATTTTTCAGTCAGGTACAGTCTGGTCCTTTATAAGAAAAATGTGGTTTGTGTGCCCATGTAAAGCATGAGTATGAAAACTTTAATAAATCTATACATTTGTAGGTTGTGAATGCTTCACTTTAGCTAGAAAGTATGTTTTCATCAATGTAAGAAAATTCTATGTGCTGTTAATGACTCAATATTCTGTAAATATTTATTGAATGTCTACTTTATGCAAGCTTTCTTGCATTTCTTGGTGACAGAGATGGTTTCAAGTTCCTAAAATAAAGAGATTAAGAAGTGAACTGAACAGTCCATGTCTTAACATAGTCATCTTAAAGTGGATTTTTTCCTAAAAATTTCAACCAGAAAATTTTGAAGGAGAGCAAATACCATTAAGTTTATATTCCATCTATTTTTACATGGTAAGAGCTATTTTAAAGCCTCATATTCAGCATTTACCTGTAGGTATTTTTATACATTGTCTAGTAATAATCATATTTGTTGCTCTTTATTTGAGTAGGGATTAAAAATCTGATATCTAGAAAAAGAAAATTATTTATCTGATCAAGTCTGAATATACAAAAGCCTGAGTCTGGGGTCTTGAGAACCTACCTAACACCTCACACCTGGCCCTCTGTTCCAACTACTAGCTTCTGAGAAAGCCACCTGAAGTCCCCAAAATTGCCCTCCCCTTAGGAAACACTAACAAAGCTGCCAGTGCAAGCTTCTCTGGGGCCTAAAATCAGGCATACTCATACCACTGCTTCCGC
>NW_012147842.1:1282384-1284015 GCF_000956105.1 Propithecus coquereli
TGCTCGGGAGACAATATTTGCATTTTGCAAAATCAAGAAGGGATCAATTTGTAGCATATAAAGTGAATTCTTTGAAAACCAATAAGAAGAAGATTGGAAATCAAAAGGAAAGATAGGCAAATAATAGGAATTGGTAATTTAGATGAAGGGAAACCTGATTTGCCAATGAGCATATAGGGTACGTGGTAATTTAAGAAATGGAACGGAGCTTAACACTGAGATACAATTTTACATATATTAGATTGATCATAGTTAGAAAGGAGCTTACTACCAAGGTTGGAGAGGATGTGGAGAAACTATAACTTTTATGCTCTGGTAGTGAGAATAAATGGTACAATTTATTTTTCTAGGAAGCAGATTGCCAGTCCTTAGTGAAAATAAAAATATGAATCTTTGCCTCCATGGATATTGCCACGAACTTTTTTCACAAGATCACTAAGGAAACGTGATTTTATCAGGGCATTATTTGCGGTAGTAGAGCGATGAAGGCAGAATAGATTTTTAACTCTAAGAAAGTGAGTCAGGAAATTGTGGTAACTGCGTAGTAAGGAAAAGTACACAATTAGGAACAGTGAACTCGATGAACATACACGTCTCAGACATGGTATTGACAAAGCAAAGATAAGGAACAGAATAAGAGTCCTAGCATAGTCCTGTTTATGTAAATTAATGCATGGCATAAAAATGCATTTATAAAGACAATTTAAGGACAGATATTTGGACACGGTAGGGCAGGTGCCTGGGGTCAGGATCAGGGTTGGGGTTAGGGTTGTGGTGCAAGGATGAAGGGGAAAACAGATCACAGCAACCAATACAACGAATTCCTCATTTCTTCCCGCCATTTCTCAAGGGAAGATAGACTTTAAAGAGTTGCTACATTTTTTTTTAAATTGGCATTCACTGTGAGAATAGTGATGGAAAGAGCATAAGATTCAGGGTAGAAAACATGGTTTTGTTCTGACTCTCTTAGAAACAGCCAAGTCGTCTCTGTTCTCTGATGTCCATATTCCACAGCTATAAAATAATGACACTGCTGATCCTCCAAGATTTTAAGGCCTGTTAAATGAGCTCTAACATGTAATAATGCTTTGTAAATTGTGAGATGCTTTTTCCAGGGTTGACTAACTTCATTTTCTTGTTAGCAAGTTTAGTTACACATAGAAGCTTCATGTCTTTTTTTTAGAAACCAAGTTGGAAATTGAAAACTGAACATCTCTGTTATCTCATAGGGTTCTTGATTCATCTTGGAGCAAGTATCAATCATCCTTTGTTGTCCTGTTAGGGACAGCTTAGTGTAGCAGCTTAGAGCTGGCCTCAGGAGTCAAACTGTCTAGATTAGAACTGAGTTTCTATTTATTCTAAGCGACCTGGAGCAAAGAAAGGATTTAAACCCTTTATGGCTTGTTTTTCTCATTTGTAAGGTGAAGATAGTTATACCTACCTCAAGACAGTGTTGGAAGGATTAAGTAAGCAAAGTTAATATAAAGAGCTTAGTACCTTTCATATAGTTAGTACTCAGCAAATGTCAGTCATTATTATTATATAATTAGGCTAAATCTCAGGGAATGACTTTGAACACGCTCTTCACTCATGCTTTTTGCTATAAATAATTCAACTTGTTTCCAAAAAAT
>NW_012147842.1:1284065-1285730 GCF_000956105.1 Propithecus coquereli
TCATCTCTCATTGGAGAAATCCAAAGTGATTAGTATAATTGCATGATTCCCAGTTTAAAAATTAATTCCCTTTTGTATGGATTCTATCTCTTGGACAAACTGTATTAAGTATTAATTAACTTGTAGTCACTATATTTTTAATATCAGTAAAATATCAAATTAACAATCTGAGCTTCTGCTCAATATTAATAGCTGAAATCACTAACAGTTTAATTCATTGATTGTCTTTAACATGTCAGGAACTGAAGATGTCAAGGTGAATAAGCATAGTCCTGGCCTGCAAGGAGTTTATAGTTTAGTGGAAAAAATATGCATTAACATCCACTGATTACGTATGATATAATCCTAAAGCAAAACAAAACAAAACAAAACATTGAGTCTTATGCTGTCCCATAACCTTTTATTACATTAATTTCCGATTTTCACTACACTTTTTGAAATTAGGTCAAGGATCTTCATCTCTGCTTCTGAGTAGGTTATTACTAGCTCAAGCTCTGATAGTGAAGGCATTGACAGTGTTAGAATTAGAACTCAGAATAATAATTCCATTAAAAAAGACTCTTGCCATTTAAGTAGTTCCTGTACGTAGCTGAATTAGTGTTAAATAAAGTAGGTTTGCATTATGGGAAAAATCCTAGCAAAAGTGTATTGTTTGTTTTTTCTAGTGTCTTATGAAGTGGTAACATAGTAGAAAATGTTAGATTTGGTCCCCATCTGTCAAATGCACCCAAACCACAAGAGGGAGAAATAAATGTAGGAATTCTAGAAGCAATTTCTTTTAAGCATGTTGGTTGGCATTTTTGACCTGGGCACAGCCTTAAGGGAGATTATTCTCTAGTGAGCAAAGAGGCAGGATGAACAATGAAAATCTTGGATTTCTTATTCCCGGGTAGAATATAACTCTGTGCATCCTAGGCTCTAGTTTCTTCTACTGACTGATACCAGAAATTTAGGAGGGAGAAGCATATTGTATCTGACTCCAAGGTCTCTATTAATATACACGATTTGTCTCTCTCTCACACACAAACATAAACACACATACTTAAATACACACACATTTAGACATAAAGCCTCCAGTGATTTGGACAATGCTGTTTATGAAGGAGGTAGGCTCCGGTTCCTAAATCCTGCAGTAATTACTTTATTTCTTGGAGCATGAGATTTGATTACCCATTTGTTATTATGCACGCTGTGTAATATTTTTTAGCGTCACTTTATGCAGCTGTTCTTGATAAAAAGAGTCTCACAATCTAGCTCAGGAAGACCAATGTTTTGCATAGGTATAGCAAGTTAATTGCCACTCTGCCAGAAATCTGTAGAGTTTTAGGAACGGGGCTGGGTAGTACTGTTTTCTAAAGGGAAGCTCTTACAGTGGAGAAAAAGTTTGAAGGTTTCAAAACGTGCGTGAATTTGAAAATGAGGTAGGGTAGGTACTAAATTGAACAGCACATGGTAAAATGTAGTTCTTGTAACTTAATTCAAGACTGAGTCCCAAACAATGAAAGGGAAACATAGGCTATTCATTTTTTTTTATATATGATTTAATAACCTCTGCTAGTGTCTTGGTGAAAAATCTTTTACCACTATGAGATCTTCCTGCAAAAATCTGTTGTATTCTAGGAATATGATGTATAATAAAAATGGACCACAAAACACGGGGAAGGG
>NW_012147842.1:1288304-1288900 GCF_000956105.1 Propithecus coquereli
ATTAGTCTGCTCTTATTTTAATGAGTATTGTGTTTATGGTGGGAAATTTGGAAAATACTGAAAAGGATAAAGAATAAATTGAAATCAATCATATTTCTTCCATCTAAAGAATGATGACATTTGACATTTTAAAAATAAACATGTTAGGTTTAACTTTACTTGAATCTGACATAAGGAAAAAAGATACTAAAATGGGAATACTAAACTTTAGTTAATTTTAAAAACACATATTATTCATTGATAAGATGATTTCTCCAAAGTTAAAATAAAAGATTAAGAAAAAATTAAATGAGTTTAGATAATGTTTTTATCATTCTTGTGGTTGTTATTGTGTCTTTGGAACTTCAAATTTCTTGGAGTAAACTTTCCCGATAGTAAAACTTAAAGTACCACATTTTGTTTGATATCATCTTTTATTAATAAAAAAAAACAAATGTAAAATTCAAGCTTACCTTAAGGATTACTCTTAGAACTGCAAGCAAAATGTATGTAAAATGACAAACGACTTCTAGAAAACACACAAGGAACTTTGAATTCAAAGTATTAGATAGTCTTATTTGTCTGTCTGAATTACATGACTAAATGTTTTGGTTTTT
>NW_012147842.1:1299475-1300659 GCF_000956105.1 Propithecus coquereli
GTATGTTGTCATAATTGTGCTATTTTATTATCACTTATCGTTAATCTCTTTTGTGCTTAATTTATAAATGAAACTTTATCAGAGGTATGTATAGTAAAAAACATAGCACACATAGGATTTGGTACTATCCACTGTTTCAGGATAGGTCTTAGAACGTATTCCCAGCCGATAAGGGGGGATACTGTATTGCTAATACTGATTATGTAGTTATTACTGCCCACATGAAGTCACCACAGTGACCTCAAAGCTGTGGATTGTGATACAAAAGCAGTGGTGTTTTACGATGTGGATAAGACCCTGCCAATCCGGGTCCTGTGCTGGAAGATGCCAAGTGACAATAGGTTCAGTATGAGAGAGGAATCCCAGTGAGGTCAAACCATTTGCATTAGAGGTAAAAAAAAAAAAAAACAAAAACAAAAAAGTCATCCAGTGCAGGCAACATGTTATTCCCATGATGCACGGCCTTTCTTTACCTTGACAGTGGCCTACGTCTATCTTTTGTCTCCATACAACGTCATATTCCCATACTTTTCACATCATTCAAGTATATCGACTTCTGTATTTAATGTTGCTTATTTTGTTTTTGTTGTTGTTTAAGTAGAATATCGCTGTGAGTTTATTCTTCTGATCCCCTATCCTTAGTATTTATCTAAATGGCTCAGCATTTTCGGTATCTCAGCTACTCATTTTCAGTCCATTTATTAACTGTGTGATATTGGGCAAGCCATTTAACTTCTTTGAGCCTGAGTGCTTTGCATGTGTGACACTATTTTGGATATTTTACAAACGCAATTAAAAGGCATGTTTTCTGCCCTTCCTGTCATAAGCCAAAGCAGCTTCTAGCACAATATCTTATGCATAAGAAACATTGGGAATTGATGAGATTAACTAAATTAAGACATGGTTTTTGCCCTCGATAAAAGAATGATTGTTATAAATCTTTAAAATTTTTTTGTGTGTTTTATAAGGACATGATTGTTATAAATCTAAGTGAGATGTCACTTGAGTTGCTATAGGCTGGTATTATCTAGAAGACAGTGATGATTTGAATTCTCCAGTTCTGTGGTCTATGGAAATCCAGAGCGTCCATCAATATTTCTGTTTATTCCATACGTACAGGAAGGTTGGTGAAAGACTTAAGTATACTGGCATTCTCTGCTTGTTAGTTTCTTCCACTTACTTTT
>NW_012147842.1:1300709-1301993 GCF_000956105.1 Propithecus coquereli
ATACATCACGGATTTAGCCATCTATTTTCAAACTAAATTCTTCTTGAACCATCACAATGAAAGTGTGAACTATTGGCAGTTATGCTATTACAGTGACACAGTTATCTTTCTAACTCATGACTGCGATTTTGATCTTTGTAACATACTTAAAATGATCTATATAATGTTCACTGGTAACCTTGAGATCTAGTAATCTCAATGTTTCTTGTTGGATTAAACCTGTGGTTTTAATTTTTCTTAATTAAATTGTATATTACAATTAATTAAACAGCTTCTCTTGAAAATCAACCAATGAGTCTTGCTAGATTGATGTTATGATGAGATTAATAGTCCTTCATCTCATACACATTAACCACAGCAATTTATCCTATTCTTTAAAAATTCTATCATATGTTCTGAGATTTGGCAAACAGTAGTCAATCTTATAAGTTTAGAATTGCTTTTTATTCAATGCTTTGGAAAATTTTACATAATAGGATCAAATTTTAAAAAGCAGAATTATGAACTCCTCTTTTATAAGTGTATGAGTATGTATGTTAAAGTTGGTGTGTGTGTGTGTTAATGTACATTCATATTAGGAAATAACTGCTGCTTTATCAACTTTAGTAATTTATAGACTTTGTTTCATGCCTTTCTCTAAGGCTAAACTGGAGTTCAGATCTCTATCCATCATCCATACAGAAGAAATGAGATTACTAGTTCAGAATTTCCACTGGCACAGTTATTAATTACCCACAATTTCCTTCCACCTTCTGTACTTGTTGACTCTGTGTGAAGTTTCTCCATAATTCTATTGGAAAGTATGGCTCTTAGTGTCTTTAGATCTTTTCTGTGTCTTTGGCCTTCAGCTTTCTGTGTTCTTGTTTCTCCATCTATCTCAAGCCAGATGCTCTGTTTCACTCTGTTCCAAAAAGCCCTCATAATTTTTTGTTTGCATAATCCATTTTCTAAAACCATAGGGATTAATTTTTTTATACATTTTCTGTCATTCCAATGGGATTTTGGGAGGGAGAGAAAACAAACACGTTTTTTCTTTTTTTCATCTTAAACTAGATGTTCCTCTTGCTTATAGGATCCCCTCCATTTAGTTAAGTAACAAATCTAGTGGCCCCACCAAACTATCATTTTTTTTTAATTGTACATCAGACCAAACAACCTCAAAATTACTATCTTTGAGGCCATAAGTTTTCCTATCACCTTTGTGTCATGTTAGCACACACCAAAAAAGTATTTACTGCTCACAAATTACCACAGTTCTCACCTCTGAAATTATGGAGGATATAT
>NW_012147842.1:1313687-1316401 GCF_000956105.1 Propithecus coquereli
TTGACTCTCAAGTTTTCCAGGCTTTAACTGGTAATAGGAAATGGTAGAATAATTACTTGTGGGTAAAGTGCTTTGAGATCTTTAAATAAAAGGTGTTCAGTGTATGAATTTAGACCCTTACTTGAGACAGAGAGAGACACACACACACACACATTTTGGTAGTAGACTTACCCATCTTTTTCTTTATTATAATCTTTTTTTCAGAACCATCAGGGTCCTTTTGTGCATTGCTTCTATCTTTATGGAATTCTGGCTTTTAGCTATCACCTGGCAACTTTGGGAAACAAAATGATCACAAAAGCAACATGTAGTCACTTCTTTGTTGTGCATGTGTGTTTTTTTTTTTCCCCCACCCTATAGCCTTTTATCTTTACACATTCCTTTTTGTCTGACATTTCTGCATTCATCGCCCCATGTCTAGTTGCAATAAGCCTATTATGAAATGGATCGCTGTGGAGATGACAGGAACACAGACAATTCAAGTTTTTCATTTCCTTTGTAGCTGGAGTTTTAATAGTTCTCTAAATCTGTATTTATGTTCTCATCAAAACCTCTTTTTAAAAGAAAGCAGATAGTAGTCTTTCTTCCTATCTCATTCCCCAAATATTTTCCATGATTTCTATTTTTATAATTTTAATAAGTCTCTTTATTGTAAAGATGAGATAAAGAGAAATAGATTCACTTATATTCAATGAACTAACTAACTTAGTACATGCTCAAAGGCCTCAGAATCCCCTTCTCTAGAAGTCAAGGCAATTGTACTCCCAGGCTTCCTTTTTCTAACTCAGTGAGCAGCAGCCTATGGAACAAGTATTCAAAAGGCGTTTTTCTGATGGGCAGGTTTGTCATTTTCAAATTGTGTGTATCTTGCTAGATAGTTGGAAATGGGGCTCGAAGCAGAATTTTTAAATGGGAATGTCTCCCTAGAAAGTCAATGCTGATTACATGAGAATTACCTTTGATGGGTGATAGATTTACTGTTTAAAACAATTCAAATAACTTTAGTTTTGTTCAGAATTTATATCAAAAAATATTATAGCACAAAGATACTTTAAGATAATTGAAAATGAATTTCCATGAGTAGATGGTAAGTCCATTTCATTCCTTCCTCAGTAGCCTATATTCCATCTTGGGGCCACAATTATGCAGCATGTATTCAGTGGTTATGTTATCATGGTGCCAAAATATCTAGATCTACAGTGAAAGTTCAGTTCACCACTTAGCTGCGGGTCAACTTTTGCCATAAATATTCAGAAACATAAGACTTGAACTAAAGTACATTTCAAGTTTACATGATGTGTTTATTCGGGTAGAGTAAATATCTAGATAGCTGAATATTTCCCTGGAAAACAGTTGATATGTTTCTACCTTATTATCCCATCTGCCTTCCCTAGCCTGTGAAGTGTCTGACGTTTTTGGCCTGTAGACTTAGTGATATCAATTCCTAAGCCAGCTCTTCACCACTGATGGCAGTCAGTGCTTTAGGAGCCCCATGGCCCGCTACAGGCAGGGTCTCTTATTTATCAGGCTTGTCTTAAGCCTGGTGTTCACAGTGGAAGAGGCTTTATACTGGGCCCCTGAGATCCCTGAGAGTCAGGCTTTTGAAAACTCTGTTGTGTCTCCCCAATTCGTATGACTAGGTTTCTGGGTTGATTTCCTTATTTTGTCTTCAAGTCTCCTGTTGAAACTGCATTCCTCTTGGTCAGGACTCTGACATTGTGTAGATATCCCTTGCTATCGTTTCTCCCTTTTCCATGAAGGCTGGGTCCTATTATCACTGTCTCCAGACTCTTAAACAAGATACCTTTAAGAATTGCCTGCCTAACTGAGTATTGCCATTTCTTGAAAATCTCCTGCTGTTTATCACCCACTATATTGGATGCCCTGTATTGTAGATCGCTGCTGATATTGAACTCAAATTCACTATGTAGTTAAGACACTCTAAAAGTGACCTCCTTTGAAATCTAGTCCTCTATGCATATCTATTGTTTTATGTTGGCACCATTCACGTATAGCTTCCTTCCCTTTATCTACCATCTTGCTGCTGAGATTCTAGTATGTTAAAACATACTAAATCAACTTGAGTTAGAGCTTTATTATTTAATTCCTGGTTCTCAACCTGGTCCCAGAAACGATTTAGGAATGCATAAAAGATATGGCACTGAAGACAGATGCAATTAGTGTTTGTTCCATCAGCTTCAGTTCCAACTTCAGTATCTCGTTAGTTCTTTGGTAATTAAGGCTCTAAAGCACACATACCAGTTAAACAGTCCCACAGTTGCACTACATGCAGTGAAAAGCATTGTTGCCGACCATGCTAACTTCTAAATGGAAAATGGATGCTTGTATGATAATAAAGTAGAACATATCATACTCACTTTAAGGCCATACCTACTTTCTCTTCTCTGCATATTTCATGCTGTTTCTCATTTCCATACCTTTGCAATTAAAATTTCCTCTGACTGGAACACCTTTTTTTAACTTCTTCAACAAGACTCACTATTCTTCCTTCTGCAGTTTAACCATTAATACGAGTCTACATTAGGTTCTCTCCTTGGTGTTTTCAAAGATCTTGTGCTTGCTGCTATACTATTAATAGCACTTACCACTCTGAATCATAATTGTCTCCAAAACAGACTCTGAACTCAGGGAGGACCACTTTGTGTCTCCATCACCTAACACACAGAAGATACTCAATAAATGTTTACTGAATG
>NW_012147842.1:1318381-1318816 GCF_000956105.1 Propithecus coquereli
AATATGACTAAGCAGCAAATATATATAAAGTATCAGAAATATGTCTGTTAAATAAAATTAGAGTCAAGTGGTGTGGCACATATGGTTTTATCTGAGATAAAAGCCTGAAGGGAACAATTTGATTCTAACAATATCATAATTTAAACTAACCCCTGTCTTATAATTTGTACTGCTTTAGATTTTTAAAAAGGCAATACATTTCTAAGAATTTATTTTGTCTTCTTTTGAGAAGAAATTCTCATATGAGAAAAAGAACTCTTACTTGGTTTTAATTTCATTTAATTTTAATTTCATTTGTTAACAACTTTTTATCTATTTAAGATGTGAGCTATGTTTCAGTCTTAATTTTGCATTTTTTGTGAGTCGCCTTCGTTACATATTTCGCTTTTTCGTAATGTGCTAATATTTATAGTTGTATGTTGCATAGCTTGGGAT
>NW_012147842.1:1320021-1327703 GCF_000956105.1 Propithecus coquereli
GTATTTCAAGGTCAACCAAGAAAAAACAATATTTGTCTTGATGAGGTTTAATCTGAGTCTGCACTTCAGAGGCGATTTTATGTTTTAAATTTTGGGGTTTTGATCTATTTTCCTTTCTCAAAACAAACATACTACAAGTTTGAAATGAACCATCATCATTGCTAGTAAATATGCACTCGGACCCGACCCGCCTATGCAAATAAAGTCCATTCTCCACAGCGATCAGAAGCAGCAATATCTGAGCATGGAAGGTGACTAGCTTCATTTACAGACCCTACAATCTAATTCCTCCTTCTGCACATGTTGATTAAGCTGAAAGAGGATCCTTTGCAAAGCTAATTCAATAGCAGCGTCTCCTCTCCTGAAAGGCTGGAGGATGATCTCACTATCACATGAGTCCATTAGCTTCCCCTGCAGCAAAACCTACCCTCTGGCCCATCTGGCTTGGACTGTGCTGATTGGACTGGGAGCTCTTCTAGCGCCCTAACTCCTTTGGTGGTGAGTGTGAGAGGTAGAAGCTGGGACGGGGCAGCTGGACAGCATAAGACTGCTGTTATCTCTTGGGGAGCCAGGTGAACTCTAAGTGCTGTCTGATAGCAGGACCTGCCTGGCATTGATTATCGATTGTCCAGCATTAGTCACAGATGACTTGGTCATTTATGATCAACATGACACGGTGGAAAGATAAAAAAACAAACAAACTCTTCTTTATAACCCTGTAATCTTCGACTCTTGATCCTATCATTAGACAGCTAGCTGATCTAGGAAAGTCGCTAAAGCATTGCTTTTATTAGGGATGGATGAAGCATTTTCAAAATAACAACCAGCCTAAACCTGGAATCAAATCTAAGTTTGCTCCATTATAGTTCTCTTATGTCAGTTCTGATGGTACTCCCTGTTTTAGACTCTCTTGGCATTACAGATTTAGAATTGTGACTGAATCATCGGGAATAGAGGGCAAAATTGAGTATTATGCTGCCTTTGTTCAATCCCACTCAGGGTTAATTGCTGCTAATTATACAGCTGCTTTTTTGGTGCAGTTCTACTGAGTTCTACATCTCAACACAGGGGAAGGAAGACAGAAGGAGGCTCCAAAATAAGACTCCAACAAAACATCCGATCAGAGCCTATATGTAAGAGTGAGAAATTGTTCATTTTTTGCTTTTATTTTGTAGTTTTTTAAGATCCTGGCCCAATGACAGAACAGAATCAGTTAGCAAAAGCGACAACATTCAGTTGTCAGCATCTGAAAGTGGTTGATACAGTCACTGTTGGGTGGAATGTTTAAGTATTACCCCTGAAACAAATGGAAAAATGACCCTAATCGCTGAAGATATGAAATAGAATAAAAGGATAGTGAGGATGAAAAAGGAATTCTTTGCTGGTCCTGGCTGGTGTTAAAAAGGCCACATTGACAAATCAGGGATTCAATCGCATGTGTTCAGCCATTTAAGTTTTGGATTGTATATTTGATTATGTGACTTTGCATATTGAGTGCATAAAAATAAAGTTTATGCAACATAAAGGACCAAAATTAGTGAATCTACTGTAATTGAATCAGTGTTCAGGGTAATGTACCTAAAAGGCAATGTGGATTTTTAATACATTAATTTGCAACAAGAGGAGGAGAAAAGGATGTGTAGGTAAGGACATAAACATGCCTATATTTAGCCGAGGAGGGGAAGTTTAATTGGCTGAATCCCTCCAATTTCTTTCTCTCCCCGCTCTAACTTTACTCCAACATGGCCCCAGGTTCTAGATTCAGCCAGTTCACATGAGAGAGGCCTGTGATGAGAAGGAACCACTTGAGTTTTTTTTCCCCCTGAACCCATGCCAAGTTATCCAGTCATGCAAAAGTTTAGCCACTTGACAATATTCACTTATATCCTTCTGTTTACAATTTCAAGATGGGTATAAGGCCAGTCACAAGCAAGGAAAGCCAGCATTGCTTGTGGTGTGGATGGAACACACATGAGTGACAGAATTGAAGGACATTCACAGACAGATATTTGACCAACTGGAGTGAAGAGCAGTGGTTCCAACTGAGTACCTAAGAGTGAAGGAGTGTGACGTAGAAGAGAGTCGAGGACAGTTTTGGGGAAGGAATGCATTTTAAATGAGGTTTCATAGGAAGGTTGGTGATCCTAAGTAGGGAAAAACGTTTTCCTATAAATGTGTAGGTAAGCATCCATTGAGTGACAACTATATGCTAAATGTTATGAGTTTTTCTATCCACCAACTCATTTAATCTTTGCAGTAGTCCTATCATATAAGGATTATTAGCCTCATTGTACAGAGGAGGAAATTGAGACTCAGATTTTCAGTGACTAGGTCAAATAGCTAGAGAGCGATGGATATTGGAGCTGAGGTTTTGGTCCTTGTAGACCTTCTACTTCCATTGCCCCACAGTGGCCTGTTCTGGTAACATCCACACAGAGGCAGTGCCAACACTGGCATGTGGAAGGCTGAGGCCTTTTTCCTGACCCCAGGGCAACAAGGACCTTCCACAGCTCTTGCTGTCATCGCTACTATTGCCTGTCCCTCGAGAGCCATGAAAAGATGTTCTCATACCCATGAGTCCCCCAGTGATAGAACGTGATAAGTGGATTCATGCTCTGTAGTTCTCTTCACAGCAAGCAGCTCGTTTTCCTCTCAGCTTTCACCTTCAACGCCCTGTGCGGCATGTCTGTGGCAGCTCTGCTCCCCAGCTGTCAGACAGGGGGAGAACAAAGCAAGACTATGACGCAATACTCCTATTAGGTAAATCTTTCTCCAGCCAGTACTTTCTGTCCTGGGATTATTTTGTGAACACAGATTTCGCTAGTAAGCGATTGATCAGAACATCTGGGGCCTCACGCACCCACATTAGCTCCTTCTAATTGCTATAATGTGGTTCCATTCTGATTTCATGCAAGCAGTGCAATCTTCACGCACAAACTATTGATTAATTACACATTTAAAGCATTCGAGAATATTGGCCGAGTACATTTGTGGTTACCTACGATTTTCTCCTTTATTTTTTTATTTTTTGTAGCTTTTTTTTTTTTCTTTTTTTTTTTTTTATTTCAGCATATTATGGGGGTACAGATGTTTAGGTTACGTATGTTGCCCTTGCCCCCCCCCCAAATCCGAGTTTCAAATATGTCCATCTTTCGGGTGGTGCGCATTGCACTCTTTGTGTATGAAAATACCCGTCCCCTCCTCCCCCCTCCCCCCTGCCCAACATCCAATAGATGTTATTCTTATATGTGCATTTATGTGTTGATCAGTTAATACCAGTTTGATGGTGAGTACATGTGGTGCTTGTCTTTCCATTCTTGGGATACCTCACTTAGTAGAATGCGTTCCAGCCTTTATTTTTTCTCTCTCAACTTTTCCTTGTTCCTCCGCCTCTCCCCCATCTCTTGCCACGACTATTAGTCTCTAAAGCATTCACTTTATAAATAGAAAATCAGAATTGTGCTTTATCATTTATCTGTTATCACTTTGGGATTTGGGAGGGTGGTGGTGTGAACAATGACTCATAAGAACGTTATTTTTTCTTCTGTACTGAATAGTCTCATTGAAACAGATTTGGATGTGAGGACGGTGCTTATAAATACCCAGGCCGGTTGGGTTAGCAGATTGTTTACACGTAGGCACGCGTGTGTGCCTTGTTACTGCAGGGCTGCACGTTCCTCCAGGAGAGAGGTTCTGCTGTTATTATGTGTTATGAAATTTCAAATAAAGGAAGAACAACAGCTGTAATGGGCCCAACCCAATGATGGCAAAAGGTGAATAAAATTACTCCCTCTGGGAAGTAAAATGCTCATTTAGTGGAGGGAAATTATCATTTCCAAGTAGAACATTTGGCTTCCTGAGAGTGAAAGTGTCAGCACAGCTTGATAATAACACCTCAGGCTACAATAGTACTCTTTCCCCTCTGAGAGTTGGGCTCTTTTCACCTAAATTTATCTTTACAACATCTTTGCAAAGTGGGTAGGCTCAGGTATTATTGGCCATCTTTTATGGATAGAGAAACTGAGAGGCTGAAAATTCAGTGGTTTGTCCTTGGAAGCTGAGAAATCAATCTAGATCAGGGTTTCTCAACTTTGGTGCTATTGACGTTTTTGACCTGGCAATTCTTTGCTGTGGGGGCTGTAGGATTTTAGCAGCATCTCTGGTCTCTGTCCATCAGATGTCAGTAATGCCCCCAGCTGGGACAACCAAAAAGATCTCTAGACATTGTCAAATGTCCCCTGGGAGGCAAAAATCATCTTCAGTTGAGAACCATTGATCCGTATTGGTCAGCCTGAACAATCTCCTATAACATTTAGGAAACCTGTAGCAAAATATGAAATAATTAAAATTTGCCTTTAACATCTATATTTTCTCCTGTCTGTAATAACAGTACTTATGTAGGATTCATCATTACAGGGGCTTTGCGGTAGCGTCCCCATATCCACAGTTTTGCTTTCCATGGTTTTGGTTACCTGTAATCACCCATGGTCTGAAAATATTAAATAAAAAATCCCAGAAATAAAGAATTCATATGTTTTAAATTGCCTGCCATTTTGGGTAGTGTTATGAAATCACACTGTTGTCCCACTCTGTCCCTCCTGGGACGTGCATCATTTCTTTGTGCAGCATTATCACGCTGTCTAAGCTCCCCACCCATTAGCCACTGAGTAGCCATCTCGGTTCTCACATCCACTGTCATGGTATCACAGAGCTTGTGTTCAGTAACCCTTATTTTACTTAAGGGTAAAAGCTTAGGAGTAGTGATGCAACTCAAATATGCCAAAGAGAGCCATCAAGTGCTTCCTTTAAGTGAAAAGGTGAAAGTTCTCAACTTAACAAGAGATGAAAAAATATCATTTGCTGAGGTTGCTAAGATCCACGACAAGAATGAATCTTCTATCTGTGAAATTGTGAAGAAGGAAAAAGAAATTTGTGTATAGTATTTAGGGTTCAGTAATATCATCAGTTTCAGGCATCCATTGGGGATCTTAGAACCTATCTCCTCAAATAAAGGGGGGACTACTCTCTCTATATTAATTTATTTAATTCTCATAGCAATTCTATTTTAATCTCATTTTACACGAAAGAAAACAGAACCACTTGCCCAAATTTATATAACTAGGAAGCAGGGCTGTCTTCATGGGCATGCCACTTACGTAGCTGTAGAGGGTCCTATGTTTAGAAGGACCCCATGCTTGGTTTAATGCTCTATTGTCACTGCATTAAAATTCTTAATCATTTTTGAACAAAGGTCCCACATTTTCCATTTCCTTTGGGCTCCACAAATTATGTAGTTAATCCTGCTAGGAAATGAAAGAGCCAGGATTTGAGTCCAGTGAGTCTAAAGATGGTATGCTTAACCTTTTCACCATACTGCCTGTCATTCTTTTACTTGTTCATTCACTCGTTTATTTGTTTGGTAAATTATACTGTGAGTTTATTATAGACAGACAGTAGGCTTGGCAATGAGGAAACAATAGAGACACAACAGATGTTGTCCCTTCTCTTGGGAAGCTGGCAGTCTCAGGAGGAATGCAGACCAATGAACAGGCATTTACAATTCAGCATGGTATGTGTTATGATAGGAAAGGCCTGGTTGCTACGGGAGCCTATAGGAGGGCACTTAACATGGGGGATCAGGAAGATTTACAAGCTGAGGCATAAGGACTGAATAAGAGTTACACAATCAAAAACTGGAGAACAAGTATGATCTAAGCCAAAGAAAATGGCGGTACAAATGCCAAGAAATGAGAGGAAGTGTGACACAATTAGGGGATTAAAAATTGCTTAGTGTGGATGGAGTGTTGAATTAGTCAACTTTCGCTGTTGTGGTGCAGTAACAATCCCACCATGTCAGTGGATTGTTACAACAAAGGCATATTTCTCACTCATGTTGCAGGTGACTTGCCAGTGAGTTGTGTCACTGCTCCTGAGGTCTCCATTTTAGGTCTAAGGCTGGAAGAGCAGTTCCTAATTGGAACATGCCATTCTCATGATAGAGGGAAAGGACAGACGTGGCTGAACCACACAATGGCTCAATCTCTTTGGCTCATACCCCATTGGTCAATCAAGCATGTGGCCAAGCTTGTCATGAGTAGGGCAGGGACGTATTCTCCTCCCCTAGGAGGCACTACAGCTTATATAGCAATGGGTGGGAATGTTATAGTCCATTTAAAGAAAGGGCAGCAACTAACTGGGAACAATAATATATTCTACCATGTAAGAGGAGAGGAGTAGTAATACATGCATTTTTAGAAATATGTAGAATCTTAGAGATCATATTAAAAAGTTCAGGCACAATCCATTACTCCTTTCTATTAGTTACTCATTATTTGGTACTAAGTGTCCTACTCAAAATCTGCTATCAGAAAACAACAACAACAGTGACAAAGAAGATAAACTCATTATATACTAAAGCACAAATGATTTATATAGAGTATTTATATTTTTACAGAGCAAAGGAAAGAATCACTGATTGTGGAGTGTCAGGCAATAATGTACTGATAAAGGGTGAATTTTTATTCTACCTATAGAGGAAGGAATTCTTGTGGTTTTGGAAATTGTACCTTTTTACTTTGCTGACCTGTAAGCATAGTTCTACTAATTAAGATCAATTTACAAATATTTATTGATTACACTTTAAGATCTGTGGTGATTGCTGAATTCACATCTTCAAAATGCGATCGAGATTGATGAGAGGCAGTCTGATAGAGTAGAAAAAGTATGAATATTGACCACTGGTAGAATCATATTTGACTCAAATTCATTTAGTTAATACCTGTGTGAATTTGGGCAAGTTATCTACCATCTTTGAGCTTTGGTTTTCTCATTGGTAGAATAAGATTATAATATAATACCTCCATCACAACCGCCGATCCAACAATAACAAGTAACTTTCATTGAGTACTTCTTAAACTCTAGGCACAGACACAGGGGTAAGGACTTTTCATTATGACACTTAAAACTTGCCACAACCCTATGAAGTGAATACTATGATTTTACGGAGGAGAGAACTGAGAAGCAAAGAGGTTATGAAACTTGCCCAGGTCAAACATTTAGAAAGGCCTGGAACTTGAAAGTGAGCCCAGCCATGTGGTGACCAAAGCTCAACTCTTTATTATCATGCAATGGGAATAATAACAATAACAATAGTAACCCAGGCACCATTTCAAGCCCTTTAAAAAAAATTAACTCATTTAATTCTCATAAATACCCTTTCGGAACATGCAAGTTATATAGAATTTCAGGTTAATGTATACATATGACTATGTATGTATATATCTATCTTTGTATATCTCTTTATTAATTAAACATCTTTCTATTCTTGGTCTATGATTGTAAGTAAGTGAGGTACATTAGGCTAATTTATTATATATTACCATATTTTCAATGGAAAGTACTAATCTGTAGGGTAAAGAAAACTTGACAGAAAACTTTACTCCCTAAAATAAGAGTGAATAAGCTTTGCACGAGGATGTAAGGTCCTCACTCTCAAATAGAAGATATAAACTGTACCAAGGGGACTTTATCATGTATTTTGACTTCTCAGAGGCCTCTTTTTACTCCCTGTGTTCTGACTATATTTGAGATATTCAAAATAATAGGTTCAATGACCTATGAATATGTGAATTATTAGTGTAAATTATTTTCACAACATTTTCCTGGATTTATTTCTGTGATTT
>NW_012147842.1:1328378-1329927 GCF_000956105.1 Propithecus coquereli
GGCTGGTCTCGAACTCCTGACCTTGAGCGATCTACCTGCCTTGGCCTCCCAGAGTGCTAGGATGTTAATGGCTTTTTAAATCCATGCTAACAAAGGGATTCACCAAGACCGAGTGGGTATTTACTTAGAATAGACAATGTTTCCATTCCAAATCTTAAAAGAAAAGTCAATAATATGACGTAGCCAGTTTTCAACCCAAATTAAAGTGTCTTTTAGATGGTCCAAAAGTGTTTCATCATTATATGGCAGTGTATTTCAAAGAGTGGTCTGCTTACCACCTGTGCAAGTGTCATATGAGGGAGTTGTTACAAATCCAGGTTCTTAGGCTCTACCCTGTCCTACTGAACCATTATTGGGGATTGTGCCTTTGTAATTTGTTTGCACTTTGAACAAACTCTTCAGGAGATTCTTATGCACACTGATATTTGAGAAGAGTATTATGGAGAACAGAAAAAAAAGAGGAGATAAAACTTCTTAATTTGTCAACAGATAGAGATTTAACAACTATACGCTACTTGCACTGTTTCTTAGCATTTAATTTAGAGTTAGCAACTAATGTGATACTTGTATGATAGAGTTTTTAGTTTCGTGGCCCATAATCACTAAGCCCAAACAACTTCATGATCATCCGTCCTTGACCTAATTTCATGATTTAACAGGTAGGGTTGGAATATTGGCTACTCTGCAAAATTCAGCAATAATTAAGGATATTTACAATTTGGTTTAATGCTTCATTAAAATGTATTTACATTTGTTGTTTAGAGTTAAGAAGGAAAGGAAGTCTGAGGTCTGAGTGTTCAATGTTCGATTAGGCCAGTCTAGAAAATTCAGCAAACCAATTCCACGAGGTAAGGAAGTACTGGTCCTCTTGCAAAACAGTGAAAAAGTTTGCTGTTCATGTTATAACAGGTTGCATCTCAAAATGTGGTCCCTGGACCAGTAACATTAATATTACCTAGGAGCTTGTTAGAAATGTAGAATCTCGGGTTCCACCCTCAATTTACTGAATTAGAATCTGCAGTCTAACAAGATGTCCAGGTGATTTGTATGTACCTTAAGTTTGAGAAGGATTGTTCTGCGAAACTCCTAGTTCCTGCAAAGTGTAGCTTAAATATAGGCTCCAGGACTGCTTGTTTACACAGGACTTAAGGATTTCTCTTGTAGTTAGAAAAAAGTAAAAAGTACAGTTACCAGAAATGGATGGTGCTTGCAATAACTAACAGGCAAGCAATGAGCCCTTCAATGATAAAATGATTGCTGCTTAAGGACTGCAGCAATTGCTGTCTAAACTAGAAAAGTATCTGAGCAAAATTGACAATGGTTCCATAGAATCCTGAGGACAGTCACTTGAATGATTATTAACTCTTAAAAAGAACTTTGTTTTTTCTGCAGTAAAATCTATCTACACAGAAGATACTGTACGTTAAATATGGAAGAATCACAGATGGTAAGAAACAGATGGTGTGGTTAGAAAGTTGGTAGAGGGGATAGAATAAATGCATAGTGGAATCATTGCATTTATGTCAATAAATAAGAGCTATAATATTTT
>NW_012147842.1:1331287-1338161 GCF_000956105.1 Propithecus coquereli
CAAAACAACAAAAAACCATCAAACAAAAAAACAGAAAACCGAAACCTTCTGAAACAAATCATCTTTCCTGGGACATGAGATGAATAAGAGTTGGCATTTTTTGTTGTCGCTTTGGGTACAGAGGTCAAAGGTTATTATCTAACAGGCATACGTTTGGGATCAATCTCTCCATCAAAGATCTTGTCAGATGCACCTGAGCCTCTCTGGGGTTTGTGCAGAGTGGTTCATGGTCAAAGGCAGGAGTGGACATCGGCACTCCAGGGGAAACTATATTTTTCTGTCGATAGACAGAAGATTGCAGCGTCCTGGACAGGTAATCAGTTATCAAGCACCACAATCAGTTCGGATTTAAACATTAAACAGGTGGGGCAGGAGACAAGTAAAATTTATCACGTTTACTAGGTTTGCCAACAACAACCAAAAAACTGCTCCATCCTTTTTAATCGATTCTAATCTCTGTTTCTCGTTATCAATTTTCGAAAGAAATTTTTCCCCCTCTGGCAAATGCTGAGTGAATTCTCGGAGAGTCAGAAGTCTACATTTCTGGAATTTACAAGTATATTTTTAAACATTTCTCCCATTTTCTTCTTACCTTTGGTGAACCGAATGTGAGCATCAGTCAGTTCACATGACGCCCAGGTTCTCCAGACCAGTTTGGTGAATGGTGGGAGAAAGAAAAGGAAAAGCCTAAAGCAAACTTTCTTCTAAGATTAAACACTGTGTGATTTGCTGAGACCTTTTCCTATCCCGCCACGAAAAGTAAAGAATGGCTTCACTTTTCTCTCCCTGATTAGAGGGCTTCACTGGATTTGTGGCAAATAAATTGACAAGTGAGGGCACTGATGACAAGAGAGCGGTAATTGATGGTGGCAGGTGGGGGCTTGGTGTGCTGGCGTGTCCTGTGGAGGGCGAGCCAAGGACATCTATCAATCAAATGGGGGACAGCAGCCAGGGAGACTTAATTGCAGATTCATTGAACCTTTAATGATGTGACAGAGAAAAATAAGGACGCTTAAAAGGCTCCTGGGCTATTTCTTTTCCTTCGTTCCAACAATTGTCATAGAAAGAGTGGGAAAGTGGACGTGGCTCCAGGGTTGGACATTCATCGTTTCCATCACAGTTAATCACATTGTTTTAGGAAGCACAGTAGTGAAAGTGTTTACCATTAGTCCAACGTGGAGTGAAATCTATACCTGGAGATTGAGAGATTTCACTGTCTCTTGGCTTTAGTGTAATCAGAGATGCTCAGCCAATGCTTGGACACCATGGGCTTAACTAAGTTTCAACAAGGGTTGAAAGATTGAGATGCTGTCTGAGATATTGTCTGCCGGAGTGTGGGTTCCAAGAACCAGGAGGAAAGAAGTCCTTTTCTAATTTAAGAATTCTTCTCCTCATTCTTCTAGAGAGTTCTCTGTACCATACAGATGTAATTTTTTTTTTTTTTTTTGGCTAGAGGTTGAAAATATTTTTATTTCTCATTTGGGAAAGGAAAGAGCTCTATAGAGGTGTTTGCCCTTTGGACACGGGATATTTCTCTTAATGTTAGTAGAATAGGCACCATGCATGCATATAATGTATGAAAAGATAAATAAGATGGTCTCTTCCATCTAGGATCTTATATTTTCATATTTTTGAGTTTATACATTTTTTATTCATTCTAAATCATCATTTTGCATACCTACTATGCAGAGTGCTTTGTTCAGCTAAGTCCAAGATCAACAAGTCCTGGTTGTTTCTTTGAAGAAAGGGACAGTCTAGCGAGGAAAGACAGACATATAAATCCAATATTACATTGTAATAAATTGTAGAAAAGTTTTACATATTTTCTAGGTAAACATAATGAGGGTCAGAAAGATGCTGGCTAGGAGGGGGGAGGCTGAAGATATCAGGCCATTTAACTAGCATTTTTTGTCTCTTGAAAAATCACTGCATTCACTAGAACACTGCTGCCAACAGAGGGGGAAGGAAGTAAAGATCCTGTACTTGCTATGGCAGAGATTTTATACTTAATGGCATCCACATTCAGCCAAATTTAGGTTACCTTACAGATAGCAGAGAGGGATTATCCACCTCTTCTGCCCCTTCCTCACAGTTTTAAATTTCGCATCTTGCCATCATTTTTTTTTCTCCACAAGTAAGCTAATACAAACATGACCAATGGAGAAATAGGAACTAATTTTCCAAAGTTTCTAGAATGTCAGCATCTTGTTCCACTAAGGCACAACTTGCCTTTCCCTGTGCAAAGGCTCCAGTTCAACATCTATTCTCTCACTTCAAGAATGGTGATTGCTTGAAGGTCTTTTCGGTGGCTGAACTGGAAGTGAGCTGCACACTGTCTACTCAATTGTCTTCCTCCTCATTAGTCCTCTCAGAGAGAGTTGTATCTATTTTCCTACCTATTTATAGGTGCCTTTAAAAGTCACCTCACAGAGGCAAAAAGCACATTAATCAGGAAACCCTGTCGCCGCAAAGAGTATGTAGATTCTCTCATCATTATTGAGAACAGCTGCCACTAGTCAATTGTATACTACACCTTCCAGAAAAAAGTCATTAAAAATAATTTGAGGCAGGTGGTACAGTAGAAGAAAAGCAAGTCAATTAGAATATTCGGAGGATACCTTTTGAGATGGAAGACTCTAGATTAAAATTTTGTACCATATTTCATTGTGATATCTTCATTGAAAATTTTGATGTAGGAAGAATTCTCTCATCCATATTGCTTTTTCAAGTTGATCAAGTCTTATATTAATAATTAACTTTCCTAGATCCCAGAAGGATACTATTCCTATGTTGGAAATTTATATGAGGAATACAAGTTGTTCATAAGCTATTAGCAGGGACAAGAGCCACTTCGAGATCTTATTAGGAACAAAAACATGGAAGTCAAGGTTAGAATGATTCTATAGAAGTACTTTAGTCAAATCATCAATATGATATCTGAATTTCTCTCAGAACGTTTTCATCAAGTGGTCATTCCTTCCAAATTGTATATGTGCGGCAAGGCAAATTCTACTTCTTAACGTAGTCCATTCCATCTTTCAACGACTCTGCCTGTTAAGTAATTTTCTTTATGTTGGGCAGAAATCAATCTCCTTGTAGCATCCAGTCTCTGGAAGGTAAATCTCCGGATTTACCTTCTGTCTTTGGATATTCAGATTTAGCAGGACAATTCCACATGAGGATTCTCCAACTATTTGGAGATAGTTATCCTATCCCTTCTAAGACTCTAATTCTTTTTTTTTAAAGTAAACATTCCTCTTTCCCTTAATCATCCCTCCTGTGTTATGACTTCAAGTCCCTTCATCATCAAAACTGCTTTACTCTGTGCTGACCTGATTATGATCCAGTGTCTCAAGGTCCTTCTTAGATCATCTTGTCAAGACTTGAGAACAACCCCAGGGAAGGTCTGACCAGGTTTGAACAGAGCAGGGCAACCTTTTCGTCTCTTGCAAGTTGTATTTCTTTAAAATTTTTGATGTGAAATTACATGAACTTCAAATTTTTATAAATAAAATCTTGTTGGAATAAGGCTACATTCATTCATTTATATACTGTTTATGGCTGCTTTTGTGCTATAATGTCAAAATTGTGTAGTTACAACACAGACAATACACTATGCAAAACTCAAAATATTTATTTCACTATCTGGCCCTTTACGGAAAAAAATTTGCCAACTCTGCTATAGCTGATGAAAGGAAGGTTTCACATTTTTGAAGTAATTTCATCCAGACACCTTAGGTTAATTAAAGTAATAATTTCTTTGTTACTGGTTTCTTTTAAATCCCAAGTAATCCTACAATGGATTCTCAACTAAATATTAATATATGCATATAGAGAGACAAGTTGGAAATAAGAGAAAAAAGATTATTTTTTAACAAATTATAAATTTTAGGATTTACAAGTTTTTTGTGTTGTATGTATGTGTGCACAATAAGAAGAGTATATATTGGAAGAAAGAGAAGTTACTGGAGATTGTAATAAATAAAATAGTGATGGAATAGACAAATAAAAACACTTAGAATCCATAACCATTCACTAAGATTTCATGGTTGGGTGTTCCAAGAAGTGGGAAAGCTTTTGGTCCCATCCTGGATTTATGTTTACCCATTTCTGAGCTTCAGTGATACAGCTGTATGATACAGTATTGACAATGAAATTTGAGAGGAACATTTGGAGATACTTAGAAATAAATGGCTCCTGTGTTCATGAAATGGTATCTGGGATTAAATAAGATAATGCATTTGAAATGCTTGGTCAAAATACTGGTAGAAAGTCAATGAGCAAAAGCTATCATGAAGTTGTCAGAAATCATGGTTGGAATTAACTATACTTTATCAGAGAAGTCCTAGGAATCTAGACACTTTGGGGTAGACTTTCAGAGCTTTAAATGTCTTATTCCATGTTGTCTTGTGCTAGCTGATGAGGATTCAAGATGATTAAAGTAAAGGAGAAATTATCTATTTTATTGGGAAATGCTGATTAAATATAACTTCTCCCCTCTTCTTTTCTTTTCTTTTTTTTTTTTTTTTTTTAAGATATAAGCTCTCACTCTGTCACCCAGGCTGGAAAGCAGTGATGCAATAACAGCTCACTGCAACCTCGAACTCCTGAGCTCAAGAGGTTATCCTTCCATCTCAGCCTCCCAAGTAGCTGGAACTACAGGTTCGCAAGGTTAATTTTTAAAAAAATTTTTTTAGAGATGGGGTCTTGCTATGTTGCCCAGGCCAGCCTCAAATTCCTGGGCTCAAGAGATCCTCCTGCCTTGGCCTCTCACTACTAGAAGGTAGATATAAACATATTCTCTCTTTCTACATTTGCTTTCTGAAGCTAGGAAGAATTAAAAAGAGGAGATTCCTTTCCCCTTAGTTTGGGACTCATACAGAAACCAACAGTTGAAAAGGGCCCTTATTATCATCAGACACAGTTACTTTAGGGATGAGGGGCCTAAAACCCAGATAAGTGAAGTTATCTGCCCAAAGCAGAACCAGAGTTAGGACTGGTCCCTGGATTTTTCAATTATGCCACAATGGCATTGTCTTCCACATTCAAAGACTGGTAAATTTACTTCTCATGAAGAGTGAATCTGATTTATCTTTCCAGTTTCCCTCCAAAGGCATTTCTTAATTTCCATGGATAAGTCATTTTAAAACCTCTAAACCTCAGGTAATTTGCATTGAAAATTATTTCACATCATAACATCTATTTCAGAGCTTTTCCTGAGATGTAAAGTCCTCGATGATAAAAAGCCTGACTCTGGAGTGATGATAGAGAAGGACTTATTTGTATTGGGAATGCAAACTCAAATGCTAAGTGGTGCCAGACAAGTAACGACTGTTTATAAACTAGTAAAGGAGCAGGAGATGAAGCACAGTAGGGAGTAGTGGGAAATGTGGTCAACTAGGAACAAAATAGCTACAAAAATAATAAATAGATAAGGGGGCAGCTGTTACTCGCCCCATCTGATGGTTACCATAGACCTATGATTTTGCGTGTGCTAAATCCTCTGCTGATTCAAAGCTAGAAGTCCAGACTTTTAAATGTGAAACTGTTCTGATTTCCTTATTGCCGTGTAGGCTTTAGGAAGCGTCTTTTGCAATAAAAAAAAATGAGAGTTTTGTATGCAATTTGGGTTGTAGGGTTTACAGTTTAATATTTTATGATTTTGCTTCTACTTTTTTTCATCCTGGGAATGAGGGCATGCCATGATTAGCCTGTAGATCCAGCGTGGCTTTGTGGCTCAAACATTAGATTGCAGCAGATGCCTCTGCTTTTGTTTTCTGCTTGAAAAAGCTGACACTTGTTATGGTTACTCTCGCTGTGTGAGCCATCCCCTGTTGACTTCTGGACAATCACTATAAATCTCTATTATTCTGTTGTTATTGTCTTGTTAGACTAGAGCTGTTGAGGTATCTTCTCCAGGGAAGTGAGCCCAGGTGTGCACAGACAGAACAAGGAATGCTCTCCTTTAAACACATAAATAGCTATTTTATTTGGCACAACACTCATAAATGTTAGCGTAGCCAAAGGAATCTTGAACAGTTATTTGCATTGCAAATATTTCAAAAAATGGAGCAAAGGTATCAGAGCTCAATCTGCTAGCCATATGAGTTTCATTAGTTCATCGAATAATTCATCTTTTATTTTTTTCCCCAGGAATAAGAATTGAAAGAGTTGAAATGCAGTGCCTTACAATCGGGCTCCAAGGCATAAGAATTTCTCATAAGAAAGAAGGTATTCTTGTTCCCCCATGAAATTCAGTTATATAGACCTCCTTTTATGGGTATTCTTTCTTTACGGCCCTGTTCAGAGCAAATATCCAGGGTTAAGCTCTGCTGGGCTGTACGTTCGTTGTTGTGGTATACACACCGAGGGAAGACTGGACCAGTGAGTGCTTTCTCAGTAATTTGGACATGGTGGCTTGAAGGTTCCAAAAGCAAATTTATGCCAACTTCCTTGATTGCGTGTTTGATTAGTTTACCTTTGACTCTGGCACTTGCCAATTCATGATGCGGCAAAAAAAAAAATATATACAAAGACGGAAGTGCAGGCAGGAGATTGTATTTTGGAGGCACGAATGGAATTTGGGAAAAGTTTAATAAATGCTGGAAGCTTAATGTCATGTTTCTTGTAATTGACAGAGAGCGAAATCTATATTTCTAAGAATAGAGTAAGAAAGAAAGCAGAGACTTTTGGGCAATTAATTTTCTATTCATGTATGTACTTATTTATTTTTTAGCTAATGAATCAGCGTTTGGTTAATGGGATCCTTTGGTGAATTTCTAACTAACTTGCTATTTTCTAAATTTACTAAAACATGAAAATGGAAGTAAGAATTATCCATATGCTTAAAATTTGGGGGGAGGATAAAATAAAC
>NW_012147842.1:1338916-1340401 GCF_000956105.1 Propithecus coquereli
AGTATATAACAATGTATTATTACAATCATGGTATGTAGGGTTATTCCAGAAATTCAAGGATTTTACTAGGAAGTTTTTTTAATGTAATTCATTGTAATAATAATTACTTAAAAGCATCCAGAAGGAAAATAATCTCACGATCAACAAAAGAACAACATTTTAAATGACACGTGAGTTTTTAATAAAGCAATGGAAGTCCGATGATATAGCCAAAATATGGGAAAAAAATCTGTTAACGTAGGATTCTATAGTGAACCAAATATTATTTTTAGGAATGACAATGAAATGCTTTTTCAGGTGAACAAAAACTGAAATTTTACTAACAATAGAACTAATGGTGAGCAATCAAATGGCCAACCTGTGGGAAAAATCTAAAAAATCACTGACTCTGTGCAGCAATGACAATACTGTTTAAATTGTGAAGGTAAAAAACTCAAAACAGAAGTAAAATCTTACCCACCAACATCATATAACCTAGGAAAAAGTGTAGCTATTGGAATTAAGCATTATAAGGTCATTGTATTATTGAGAAGGAAAATAAACATATTCGGGTTAGAACTGGTGAGGTTAAATAAGCAGGCTAAAATTTCTGGGGAAACAACTAACCAAATAAAATTAGACAGTGTACTTAAGAAATGAGTAGAGGAAAAGAAATCAAATAGGGATTGGTGAGACCAAGTTAATCCAAAACAGGAAAGAAAGAGGAAAAAAGGACAAGTAAAGATTGTAAAGTATTAATAAGATTGTAGAAATGAATCCAAATTTACAATCAATATGAATGGAATAGACTCTTTACCTAAAGATAGATGATTAGATTGAATTAAAAAGCAACATGCAATTAATTATATTTGGTTTATAGTATTTAAATCTAAAAAAATACGTCAGAACATTGCATTCAATTTTTCAGAACGCTGAGATGCCTCCCTGAATCACACAGAGTTAACGTCAACACTTTGCATGGCTTACAAGACCTTATATTATATGATTTGATCTTTCAACTCTGAATTCCTTGCTCACCCTGCTCCAACATATTACCTTCTTTGCTGTTTCTGGAGCTCATCAGCTACATGCCAGCCTAAACTTTTGCTCTAATTGTTCCCTCTGCTTAGAAAATCCTACCCTGAGATTTCTGCTTGGCTAACTCTCTCATCTTCATTGGGTCTCCACTCAAATTTTACATTCTCACTGAGGCCTTCCCAGACCACTTTATTTGTTCCTGCAACTTCCTCCCTTACCTTTATTTCCCACTTTCTTACTCTGCTTTAATAATTATTGGTGCTCATCAACTTCTAACATGTCATATAATTTAACTTTTAAAATTGATTGTTTGTTGTTTGTTTCTCTGCCTTAGAATATAAACTCCAGGAATGAAGGAGACTTTCTGTTTCATTCACTGATGGGTAGAATAGTGCCTGGCACATAGTAGGATTTTGCATGTCATTTTCAAGAAGGATATTAACAAGAAAAAGAATTCCTCCTTTTATA
>NW_012147842.1:1352179-1353515 GCF_000956105.1 Propithecus coquereli
TTTATTTTATTCAGGATATTGAAATGTTTTTGTTTATACAATGTGTTTGGCTATCCTTAGTCAGAGACAACCCCAGTAATTCCAGCACCAACACACATGTCTATCAGGGGACTGAAGTTATACAGCGGAACTCAATCCTCAGAGTCTGTCAGATAATCCAGAGTTTATCCTTTAAAAACATAACTTAAAAATGCTAGTGAATTTGTGCCCCTTTGAGAATATTTCCGCAATCCCCCGTTTTGTTCTTAAACAGGGCTTGTTTGAGAAGCAGTAGTAGGTAGGATAGTTTGGAGGCAGAGGGAAACAATATCAGGGTGAACAGTTGGAAGGATCTTGCAGTGGAGAATCTCAACAGACTCAGCCAGGATAATTAAAATATTAATGGAAAGCAATTACTGACTATGAGAAATTAATGTGAAAGAATCAACAGGAACTTGCAACCGATTGCATGTGAAGATACTGGAATAAAAATCGAACTTAGAAATTTCCAAATGGAGTTTCAGAGAGAGTGTTGATGTCATTTATCAAAAAAGATGAATTAAGAAAATTGAATCTAGTGGTTTATGTAAATCCACACAGGCGAATAAAGCAGAATCACTGTCTTTATCGGGCACATCTTGGGTGTTCCCCCACCTTCTTTCGGCCTCACCTATCCCCAGGACCCTCAGCTATTGCTGCCCTTCAGCCACTGCCAGGGGTGGACTGCACCATGTATACTTGCTTGGCTCCACTGTTTGAGGCCAACCAGCCATACCGTGGGACATGTGATTGTGCTTCTCAAGAGGTTGTTAAAGGATAGGATGCAACTCAGAGCTGTGAGGAGTAGGTTCTAGAGGGGCAACTTTGAACAATGGAAGACAGCAGATGGGCAGGAGCTGTGACGATTAATACCTTCTTTCTTCCTTCTTCCATTGGACTGATCTGAGACACACTGTTTTTGCTTACAGATCTCTAAAGATATTCCGAACATGTCTACTCATGGCTCCTCGAAGCAGTGGCCAGCATAATAATGAATCACCTCTCATTGCTTGCTGTTCTTCATGACTAACTTCACTTCCCCTCAATCTCGCTGCCCCAGAATTTTACCTCCCCAATTAAGCACTGCTACTTAGTCCTTGTGCTATTTCTGTTTTCTGGAGAGCTTTTAACAAAGGCACATTCAAAACTTTTAGCTTTTGGTCTCTGTTTTTGTCAGTTTATTCCTCATGGGCTACTTTATTGGTTGGTAAACATTCTGATGTCAAAAAGGTAACAAAAAGTAGAGTATTATTTGCTTAATAATTTACACTTAACTTACAGATAGATAAAAATTACCTGAATACCTTAAAGCTCAATT
>NW_012147842.1:1353565-1355858 GCF_000956105.1 Propithecus coquereli
ATCCGTTTATACTTCCTGAATCCAATTGTAGTCCTGGTAACTCAATGTATCATGGATGCCCGAGATGAAGAAAAGAAAAAAAGTCAAAAACTTTTCAATCCTAACCAAGCCCTAACTGAGGGAAAATTACTATATATATTTAAAGGTAACAATATCTACCCTTTCTGAAATGTCTCCTATTTCTCAGATACTGCTTGTTTCTTTACAGATTTCCTATATTTAGCTTCATGAGTGCTTTGCAAGGCAGGTATTTGTAAAGTCCTTTGATAGATGTGGAACCCGAGGCTCAGAGAAGTTTAGAAACTTGCCTTAGGTTCCCCAGCTGCTGAGTGAAGGAGCTGTCTCAACCAGATCTGTGAATGGGAAACTAAGGAATTCAGGCATGATTTTACAGACAATATCTATTCTAGGCATGGTTATGCTTTCATACAATGTCTATGACTGACCGCTTTGTTAGTGACAAAGAAAAAATCATCAATTAAAAAATGGAAAGTCCCCATGTTGATGCAAAAGATTTGTAACTGGTTTGAAGGAACTCTACAAAATTGAGTATCAGAATTGTTTTTCTTATTGGCAACTATTGATCTCTGTGCCACTCTGTCTCATTAACACTTTTATTGCCTTGTCAATCAAAGCCCCACCTGCACCGACCAGAGACTGAAAGGATTTGCCATTATTAACAAGACTGTCTGGTGCCCGGGAGCAATGAAATCCTGCTGAAGGTGTAAGGATAAGTCAGCAGGGATTTAGATAGCATTCTAGATGCAGAAAGCAATTCAGAAGTTTAAAAAACAGGCGTATTCAAAAGTCATTTAAAGAAACAAATTTTCTCACTTCCTTTGAATGTTTAGGATTTCAGTTTTAAAAAGTCGTTTTTCAAGCGAGTAGAGATAAAAGCCTGTGTTATTTTAAACTGTTTTGGGGATGATTTTATCGTATGAGTTTGCTGAATCGCACGAGTCTCAGGGCAAAAGTAATATGTAGGCAATAAATGTTTCTTATGTGCATAGCTAATTTAATCATTTCCTCTAATAGTGGCCTATTAGAGCAAACAGATTAGCAGTTAATTGGTATCCAACGAAGAACTATGTTGCCCCTTATTTGCTGTTTTTTTCCCCATTAGTGATCCTAGTCAATACCAATACACAATCTTAGATTCCAATGCTTGCCATTACTTTATAAAAGTTCTGCATTTAGAATGTAATTGTTTGCCAGGTGTTCAACAAATTACACATAAGTTCACCTGTTTGGAGCTTCTCTTATTTGCCTCATATTCGACCATCAATAATTTCATGGTGATTACTTTCCCAGTATATAGATACTTTCAAATGCATAAGCAGCTAATTTTGTTTTGTGTCTTGCATTAACTTAACAAGTATTTATTAAACAGATAACCTACACAAAATACCAAGCGAGGCCAGTTAGAGGATACCCAGATGAAGATAAGTTCACTGTGCTAAGGTAAGTATGCAAGTAACATAATACAAAATAGATATGCTAAATGCCCTAAGAATGGTGTGCACAAAACACCACAGGAATCTAACAGAGTGGCAGGTCCCAAGTGCTTGAAGGATCAGACAAAGTGCTTGGATCTTAATGCCTGAAGGGGATTGGTCACGAGGAGATTGTGGCAAAAAGAAATACAAATGACTATAGGTGTCTCAGTCTATTCAGGATGCTGTAAGAAAATACCATAAACCGAGTAGCTTATAAACAACAGAAATGTGTTTATGGACGCTAGGAAATCTGAGATTGAGGCAGATTCTGTGTGTGGTGAGGCCCTACTTTCTGACTCATCTGTGGAGCCTTTTTGCTGTGTCGGCCCATGGTGGAGGGGACTAGCTAGCTCTGTGAGTCTCTTTTATAAGGACACTAATAGAGCCCTCATGACCTAATCACCTCCCAAAGGCCCCACCTCCTAATGCCATCACCTGGGGGTTAAGTTTTGACATATGAAATGTAGGGGAGACACAAGCATTCCGACCGTAACAACAGGATAAGTGGATGTAAAGTTTGGAGAACGGAGACAAATCCTGGTACAATGGAGGAGAACACACATGTAGGAACGCCAGATTCATAAATTTAAAGTTAATTTTGTAGACAATGAGAAACCGTTGAAGATTTTGTGTCAGAAAACAGCTTTAAGAAACAATGGTGATATAGCACCTTTTGTATACTCCTACTAAGTGAGATAGCCCAAGAATGGAAAGACAAGCACCACATGTACTCACCATCAAATTGGTATTAACTGATCAACACATAAATGCACATATAAGAATAACATCTATTGGAT
>NW_012147842.1:1358418-1367550 GCF_000956105.1 Propithecus coquereli
GGATGTCATTAATAAAATTATTGTAATTTTTCTATTTTTTGCAACATTAACAAAACAACAAACATGAGGAAATGAAAGAACACAGTTACCTGATAAACGCTATCCCCAAGAAGTGAGATAAAAAAAAGCTGTAAAAAATTAGAAATTTTTTTTACTTTTAATGTAGCTAAAACTAATTTGTATTATTTCTTTTCATTAAATCATATGACTGATTTTAACAGAAGGATGATCATCTATCTAATGTAGAAAAAAACCCTATTTAACAAGTTTTTAGCCCCCAAGGGCAAATTACCATATGGATATGATTTGACTAATATGTTAACTGAAATGGATATATTTTTCTAAAATGTCATTATTAAGTGAATATTTCTTGCGTGACAAGTTTCAAGAGTTCTTAAAAAATATTGCTGTAAAAATGAAGGAAGCGGGAGTTGGAATTCTGAAATTTAGCAAATGGCTAAATTGGCTAGCCTTCGATTCATTTTGGTTTGAGTAAACAAATGTTTTAATGTTTTTACTTTCAGAAATGTTCTCTCATGTCATTTCTCCCTTCCCCCCAAGAAGTGTTTTAGGGTCAGGGAATTTATACTGTGTCTAAATGTGTATTTAAAATGGGAAGTATATGGCAAAATTTCCAACTACAGGTATCCATCTACCAGGTAGCAGTTTAGCAATGAGTTACAGCAGCGACTGTGGACACAGACTGACCCCAGCGTGAGTCTCAGCACCACTCCTTCTTGGCCACCAGATCGAACATAGTTGCTTAACCTTTTTAAGCCGAAGGGCAACCCATTTACTAAAGGAGGATAACAATGGTCTCTATAACAGAACTGCTTCGAGAATTATAATAATTTGGTTGAAGTATGTAGAGGGCTTAGTGCAATTCTGGGCACCAATGTAGAGACATATTATGTAGCCTGAGGCAAAAGGAAAAATCAGTATGCTTTCGTTAGTTGTAGATTATAAGAGTTTGTCTGTAGCGATAATGTTTATATTTTGTTCATCATGGATTTTTTTTGCATTAGTTTTGATTTTTGAAAGTATCACATTAAAGTTTTACTGTGGATCTTGATTATATAGTTTTTGGCACTCCCTTAAATTTTGTGCTAGAGGTGAGTGCCTCACTCACCTCACCATAGTCCCTGTTTGGCTGGGGATATAGTAAGCACTCAATAAATGTTAGGTAACGTTAACGTTAGGTTTAGGAGACGCATGTTAACTGTTCATAGGTATGATGTGTTATGAGTTGGATTACAGGGGGCTCTCTGAGCATGCACAGTAGGGGGATACTTATGCAGGAAAAGGATTTGCAGAATGCCTCCCAGTTGAAGGAAAATACTAGCTAAGACCCAAAGGATTCACAGACTTAAATGGAGGGAAAAATGAAGAGAGAATAACACACAGAGGGGATAATAGAATAAACCTGAGACACAAGAAACTGGCATAATTTGGTATGGCTATGCATAGAATGTCAGGAGAATTTGAGTATAAGATTAGGAAAAGTGTTTAGGTCCAGATTAATGGTAGTTTATAAATAATATGTAGACTCGGGGTGGCTCGTGTATCCATTGCTCCACTTTTAGAAGTGTCCTAAGCTTGTTTTCATGTTCCTCTTTAGAGAGAATATCTTCAGGGTACAGTGTGGATTCAAAAAAAAAAAAAAAAGCAAGGTGTATCCTTCTGTATAAGGTCAGTATATTCATTTTTTACAATATTTGCATAAGGAATCATTGGAAAGGTATGCAAGAAACGAATATAAATGGTTACCTGGTTGTGGGATGGTGGCTGAGAACACAGTGAATGGGGAACAGATGGTATCTTAGGCCATTCAGATGGCTTAACAAAGCACCACAAGCTGGGTGGCTTATGAGCAACAGAAATTCATTTCTCACAGTCTGGAGGCCGGAAGTCCAAGATCAGGGTGCAGCACAGCCACGTTCTGCCAAGGGCCCTCTTCTGGGCTTCAGACTGCCAACTTCCTACCGTGTCCTCACGTGGTAGAGGGACTACCTAGCTTTCTGGTGTCCCTTTTAGAAGGGCACTAATCTCAGTCATGACCGAGTAGCCTTCACGATCTAATCACCTTCCAAAGGCCTCTTAATACCATCACCTTGGGGGTTAGGATTTCAGCATATGAATTTTTTGGGGGAAAAACATTCAGACTATAGCAAGTGGGAAGGAGACTTCTGTGTGTGTTTTTAAAAAATATTGTAATTTTTGAGCTATGTGAATGCTTTAAAATGTCAAAAGATAAAATATAAAATAAAAAGAAAGGCATGTAGATAAAAGAAATACTCACAAGGCACACCCTATGGAATCTGGTGACCGAGTGTAGGGCATGGTAAGGTAGAGGGAGAAGTGAAAGGTGACTGCAGCGGTCCTTGTGGTCCTTGTGGCTGAGTCCCGATGATCCATTCCACCGCAGATGACTAGTCCAAGCCAACGGTGCTAATCCATTTTCCTTGCCAGTGATACGTTTAGGAATAGACATGTGACCCAATATTGGCCAACAAGATGCACAGGGAAGTAGGCTTAGGTGTTGTTTTAGTTTCCTAGGGCTGCTGTAACAGATCACCACACACTGGGTGGCTTAAAACAACGGAAATATATTCCCTCACATTTCTGGAGGCCAGAAGTCTGAAATCAAGGTGTCTGCAGGTTTGTTTCCTTCTGGAGGCTCTGCGGGGAATCTAGTCCATGCCTCTCTCCTCGCTTCCGGTAGTTGCAGGCATCCTTGGCATTCCTTGGCTTGCAGCTGCAATCTCCAGTCTCTCCTTCTGTCTTCCCATGACCTTCTTCCCTGCATGTCTCTGTCTCTGTGTGTTCACATGGTTTTCTTATAAAGATACTGGTCATTAGATTTAGGGTCTTCCCTAATCAAGTTTAACCTCATCCTAAGTAATCACATTTTCAAAGACCTTATTTCCAGAGAAGGTCACATTCACAAGTATCAGAGGTTAGGACTTGAATGTATCTTTTTTGGAGACACAATGCAATTCACTGCAGGAATCTTCTGTAAAGTTTTCTCATTCCTAAATAGGAGATGTGGGAAAACACAATCCCTTGTTCTTCTTTGGGACTGTCATGTCTGGATGTGATACCTGAACCTACTGCCACCATTTCCTCTTATTCTGAGGATGAAGCCAACATGCAAAGAAAGACAATTCCAAGAAAACCGCAGAGGAGAGGAGCTAATGTTAAAGAATGGTGTAATGTGAGATGCATTTTTTTATTGTCCAAACCAATTTTAGTCAGGATTTCTATTGGTTGTATCCAATAGCATCTTAAGTGATATAATGACACTCAGATTCCTTATTAATCAATCATATATGTGGTGATACTGCATGAGAATACTGAAGAAAAATAGTTCTTGGGAAAAGATGTCACAAATACGTATGTATAAGTATTCGTGTGTATATCAAGAAACAATGATACATACCTTCTGGTGTAATGTTACTTTTTCCTATACAAAATATCTGATCCGATGACTGTGATTTAAGGCTTGTAAATTATTTTAATTAATCCAAGAGTTTCTCTACGAAGCATTTCATCCACAGCCAACTTAAGGATAATTTGTGATTTTGCATGACACTTGTGGAGTTTGAACACTTTGGAGATTTACTGTCATCAAAACTTCCATTGAAGATTCTGAAGATCTCTGTGCGAATTTTGTAGTGCAATTTCTTAGCCATATGTATACAGGCACTTAGCGCTAAGCACAGCCAAGTGAAGACTTTGGTAAGGAGGCTGCAGCCATGGTCCTGGAGAGAGAGGATAAAAGCTTGATATACAGCCGTGGATGTGACATTAGAAAGGATGGATAGGTTTTCAGAGGAGGAATGTAAAGTTCCTGAAATATGATTGGTAAATGGAAATACACAAAGTATGCAGAAGAGCCTAATTCGATGCCAAGTGTTTGAAACCCTCAACAAGTCCGTTCTTAACACACTGTCAAACAAAACCAATCAGGCTCACCAGGCATGCAAAATTGGTTTGAGAACACTTTGTTTGATGTCATGTTTGAGCTCTTCTTTGATTTTGTTTCCTGGATAGTAAAAAAGGAAATCATTTTTATTTAGCTTGTAGGTTAATTTGTGCAATGCTTGGATCCAGACAGAAAAACAACGGGCCGTCTTTAATCTCCCATTAACCTGGCAAATATCTTTAAAAAGGTGTTGATCATTTTTAACAGTTGGGCTTTCTTGATGGCTTGAATGACTTGGATATGGTTTGATGGTCTCTTTGAAATCATGGATAAAAATGGTATTTTCGTAGAAATCATACTGTACTTTTAATTAAGTTACAGGGATGTCAACTAATGATTAGTATAATTCTTTTTTTTTTCCTTTTTTTTTCTTTTTCTTTTATTTCAGCATATTATGGGGTACAGATGTTTAGGTTACATATGTTGCCCTTGGTCCCCCCCGCCAAGTCCGTGTTTCAAATATGTCCATCCTTTGGGTGGTGCGCATTGCACTCCTTGTGTATACAAATACCCGTCCCCTCCTCTCTCCTCCCCACTCCTCCCGCCACCCTCCCCCCTGCCCAACATCCAATAGATGATATTCTTATATGTGCATTTATGTGTTGGTTAGTTAATACCAATTTGATGGTGAGTACAAATGGTTGGTATATGTTTACAATGGAATATTACTCAATCATAAGAAATGACAGTGATCTAGCACCTCTTATACTTTCCTGGATTAAACTTAAGCCCATTATCCAAAGTGGGGCACCACAAGAGCAGAAGAACGGGATCCATTGATTAGTATAATTCTTAAGATGAATATATAATAATGTCAATTTGTACAACAAAGTTTATTTTCGTGATAACACAATAGAAAGCAGCATATTTTGGCATGCAGTAAGTTCTTTTATCTTCCATTTTTGCATCTAAGTCCCTTTTTGAGAACTATTAAAAGCAATAAAATGGAAACCCAGTAAACATAGATTAGACATCACTCTATTCTTTTTTCCCAAACTTTTTAGATTGTGGTAAAATACCCATAACACAAATTTTGCCATCTCAATCATTTTTAAGTATGCAGTTCAGTTGTGTTAATATTAGATAAATTCATAATGTTGTGCCAACCATCACTACCATCTATCTCCAGGACTTTTTTCATTTTATAAAACTCTCCCCATCCCCTGGCAACCTCTATTCGACTTTCTGCCTCTGATTTTGACTAATCTAAATACCTCATATAAGTGGAATCACACAGTATTTGTCTTTCTGTGACTGGCTTATTTTCCTTAGCATAATGTCTTCAAGGTTTATCTATGTTGTAGCAGATGTAAGTATTTCCTTCTATTTTACGAGTGAATAATATTCCATTGTATGTACATACCACATTTTGCTTGCCCATTCATCTGGGTTGCTTCCACATTTAAGCTACTGTGAATAATGTTGTTATAAATACGAGTGTAAAAATATCTCTTTAAGACTCTGCTTTTAATTCTTTTGGGTATATACCCAGAAATGGAATTGCTGGAGCAGATGGTAAATCTATTTTTAACTTTTTTAAGGAACCTCAACACTGTTTTCCACAGTGGCTGTACCGTTTTACATTCCTACCAACAGTGAACAAGGACTTATATTTTTCCACATCCTCACCAACATTTATTTTCTGTTTTTTTTTTTCGTAGTAGCCATGTCAATGGGTATGAGGTGGTATATGCACGTTTAAATCTATATTTGTGCTAAAACTCATGCTTTCTTGCTGCTTCATGGACTTTTCTTTACCAATAATTCCCTTATTTTCATATATCCTCAACACTATGTCTTCTTCTGTGTTTTTTGCATCAGTATATACATATGTTTTGGTATTGTCAACATTTATAAATTTCTTTCATGAACTTTTGCTTCCTCTATTTAATTTTTTCTTTTCCTTAACATCCACTCTTTTGATTTATAGAACAAATATTCATTCAGCACAATGAGACTAGCATGTCCTAGGTGATAGAAGTACAATAGTCAATGAAACATTAAAAATCCCTGCTCTGATGAAGCTAATGTTATAGTGTGTGGAGAGATATGACAAACTAAAAAATAAATGAAATAGAATGTTGCCTGATAAGTGCTATGGAAATACAAAAAAGCAGGGAAGGGCATAGAGAGGGATCAAGGGATGGGACAGGAGTTTGCAATTTTTTATTGCTCAGGGAAGACCTCCCCGCAAGAGGGCTATTTGAGCAAAGACCTGAAGGAAAAGAAGGAACAAATTACAGAGATATTTGAAGGGAGCAGTATTTCAACCAGCAGGCTCAGCATACACAAAGACTTTGGGACAAGACTATATTTCACGTATTTGAGAAATATAAAGGGGCCGCAGTGGCTGGAGCTGAGTGAGGGAAGTGGGAGGTTGTAAATTGAAAGCCAAAGAGATGGTCATAGGGGATGGATTACACAGGGCCTCGTGATTCTAGCGAAGATTTTGAGTGAAAGGAAAGGTATGGGTGGGTTTTAATTAGAGAAGTGATATTTTCACTAGAATGTGCTTGCTTCTGTGTGGCAAGCAGACTCTAGGGAGGCAAGAGCGTAAGCAGAACGGCCAAGTAGGAAGGTATATTCACGTTCCAGAAAAGAGAAAGTGGTGGCTTAGATTAGGATGGTAACGTTGTAGGGGACGACCAGCAGTGAGATACGGACACGTGTCCAGCGTAGAGCTGACACAGGATTTCTTGATGGATTTAACGTGGAGGGAGGCAAGTGTCACGTAATGGAAAATAGTTGTTACATATGCTGAATTCTCTTCTCACCTCTTAATCATTCTTCAGTTTGCTGCATTCTGGGTTTTGGGTCTGTTTTGTTTTTCGTTTGCCCTTCACTCCCTCTGAAACTGCTTTAAAGAAAATTATGAAAACTAGTAGTTGGTCCTCAGTCTTGATCTTATATGACCACTCTGTAGCATTTGCCATTCTCCTTTGTTTTGCAAATTCTCTTCTCTCTTGGCCCCTTTGTGGGGGGACGGGGGTCTCAGTTTCTTTTGGTATGACGATCTCTACTGGTATGATTTCTTCTTCAGGCAACTAAATGGGCTTCACTTTTTCAGGTGTTTGTTCAAATATTATTCTTTCAGGGAAGCCTTCCCTGAGCAACTGATATAAAATTGAAAATTCCCTCTTCCCTGTAATTCTCTATATCTAAGAGATTAGTAAAGTTCCATTTCTCACTTTCATCATTAATCACTGCTCAGAGGTTTAACTTCACAAAATCATTCAACGATGTTAAGAGCATTGTGTCTACATCATATACAGATGATGCTGTCTGTATCCCTGCAATTTTGGGAATTTCTTAGATTACTATTGTCATTATTTTTTACTCTTGTAATATTTTAATTGTAATATTAATATGATATACTAAGTATATTTTTATATATGGCCTTTTCACAAGGAAACCTCAAGTAGAGTATCTTAACTAAGTTATGTTGAATGCCAATAACGGTCCAAGAGTAGATGGTAAACAGTGAGGCTCTATCATGTCTCAGAAATTAAATAGCCACCTTTAATATAAATATCGGCTTTACATTACACAGGGGGCAGAGAGTTCCTTATTAATTAAAGAACTATTGCTTGTGCAAGATAGTCACCTTCTCTGAGTCACAGTTTCAACTTTAACATCTTTAAGACTGTTTACTGCACAGGATTATTATACAAATTAAATGCACAGTTAAGTGAAGTCTAGTTTGACAATGAGTTAAGTTCCTTCATGATTCACACATCGTTCTAGGGGACAGAGATGAAGTGATAGTTGGGACAGTCCCTGCACTCAAGGAGAATGTAATCTGGTGGAGGTAACAAACCTGAAAATTATTACTAAACATTTTATAATTACTCCGTTAAAAGTTGACAGAGCCAGAGGAGGGATGAGTGAGGCAGAATCTTCCTTAGAGGAGGTGATGCTTTAGTTGAATCCTGAATTCAAGGTGGTATTTTGACAAGACTTGTTAAGGAATCCAAATTAAGAGAACATCATGTTCCAAAGCATGTAGACAGGAAACAGTATGTTTCATTCATTCAAGAAAGCATTTAAAGAAGTTGCACGACTGAGAATAAAGATTTAGGTAGCAGTTTGTGCAATAAACTAATCTGAACTGAAAGTCGGGTTTACTGTGGAGGGGCAGGGGATTAATGGGATTATATCAATCATTTTAAAAGGTCACTTGGGGAGTAGCGAGGAGAATGAATTAGATAGCAGCTGAGCTACAGAACAGGGAGAATTCTAGTGATGTAAATCAAGAAAAGATGATGAAATCTGAATTAAACAGCAGTGATAAAAATGACATAAATTTGAGGCATGTGTAGGAGGTAGAATAGACTGACCATGGTGACCAACTGAATGTGGTAGATGAAAGCCTAAAGGGTTTAGGTTTTAGACCCTGGGTAGATAACACCATTCACTAAAAACTAAGAAATAAAAAGGGAGAATTCAGAGTCCAAGCTAAAATCGGGTTCTTTTTTCAACACGTTGCATTTGAAGTATCGTGGAACATCCAGTGGTTTGGGATAAAAATGGAATTCTTTAAATGACCCTCAAGACTGCATGGCCCTGTCTCTCCCGTTCATTCCCGGCTCATTCGTGTGACTGTGACCCTCCACTGCTTTCCGCTGGGACAGAGCAGGTCTTCCTTCCCTTTCTTGTTCACCATTATGGAGTCTTTGTACGTGGTATTCCCACAGCCTGGGTCACCCTTCCTTCCCTTCATTGCTTAGTTTATTCCTATTCGTATTTTATAGCTCAGTTTCAGATTCAATTCCTTGGAAAGCCTTCCCTGACCTCCTTACCAAGGTCAAACTTTCGTAACACCCTTAGAGTTCCTCAAGACTGTGTCCGTTGTGGAAGAGGTAGACACTGAAAGAAAGAGAAATGGATGTTGAGTAGCCAAAATACAACAGATTTCCTTACATCTTTATCTTATTCACCACTGTGCATCTAGGCTGGGTTTCAAGAATCCCTAGTTTGAACCATATGATTGTTGATCGCAATAGAAATTCAAAGGAAGACACTGGATCTGAGAAATATCCCAAGGGAAACAATGATAGGATTTGATGGCTGAAAGGATCTGGATATTATATCTAGATTTTTCTTTTTGGGTGACTAGAAGAATGATAGGAGTATTGACAGAAATAGGG
>NW_012147842.1:1367600-1368998 GCF_000956105.1 Propithecus coquereli
TTTTTAGTAGAAACGGGGTCTCGCTCTTGCTCAGTCTGGTTTCGAACTCCTGAGCTCAAACAATCCACCCGCCTCGGGCTCCCAGAGTGCTAGGATTACAGGCTTGAGCCACCGCGCCCGGCCTAAAAAATCTTTAAAAAAAGTTTTTTTTATTTCTGCATATTATGGGGGTACAAATGTTTAGGTTATGTTGTCCTTGCTCCCCCTCCCCCCGTCAGAGCTTCAAGCGTGTCCAACCCCCAGATGGTGCGCATCACACTCAAAAAACCTTAAACACTGAAAATTACAATATATTGAGAGAAATTAAAGATCTAAGTAGAGGAAAGATATATTATGGTTGTGTATATATATATTCCCTCTTTAGAATAATATTATATCTCTTCAAAATGGCCCACTTTTTTTCTAAACCACCAATCCAGAGATTCTCAGATTTATTCAACAAATATTTATCGAACAAATTCAATGTACCACAAAATACACATAGCACTTGTATACATGAAATAAGCCACTGATTGAATAGTGCCCCCTCCACACACCAAATTTGTATCCTCCTAGAGTATGTGAATGTGATCTTACTGGGAAATGGAATCTTTGCAGGTATAATCAAGTTAAGATGAGGTCACACTGGATTGGCGGGTGCCTAATCCAATAACTGGTATCCTTTGGACACAAAGACATGCACAGAGGGAAGACACTATGAGACACAGGAAGATAGCCCTGTGAAGACAAAGGCAGTGATCTGATTTATTTACAAGCCAAGGAATGAACAGCAAGGATTGCCTGCAACCACTAAAAACAAGGAATAGGCGAGGAAAAATCTTCCCCTAGAGCCTTCAATGAAAGCATGGCCCGTTGATGCCTTGATTTTGGACTCCTAGCCTCCCGAGCTGTAAGAGAATAAACTTCCGTTGTTTCAAACCACCCAGTTTGTGGTACTTTGTTACAGCAGCCCCGGGAAACTAACGAAATACCAGTTTTTAAAATGTGATGCAATAAAAGATTATGGTTCTGTGAAAGAGTTGAAATAGTATTAAGCTTGGATTTCCAAGGAAGAGCTCTTGTGCAATGATCTGTAGCTTAGAGAGGTGAGCAGGAGTTAGCAAAGTGAAGGTGAGAATGATGAGGAAGGGAAGCTTTGTCTTTACCTGAAGATGCAGATGGAATGAAAGCACAATTAGAACATTGAAAGGGATGATTCAGTAGAAAGAGAGAGGGATGAAGATGGAACAGAAAGAGGGAACGGCTGGAGTTGTGTGGTCTCTAGGAAGGGGAAAGGAGAGGGCAAGTGGGTGGGTAACTGGAATCTGGTAGGACATATGCTTCAGCAAGAGGGAAGGAGGAGCAGATGGTGTCCACCTCCCGGCATTGGGAGAATTTGCAATTCTAAACAAAGGTAAG
>NW_012147842.1:1369048-1372696 GCF_000956105.1 Propithecus coquereli
AATTAAGAAATATATATAAAATGTTTAGAACATTTCAGAGTCTGGTACAAAAGGAACATCTAGTAAATGGTAGGTATTATTACTGATACTGTTGCTGTTGTTGCTATGACTAGTTGCATTATTTCCCAATCTGGGTGTTCTACAATAAAGGCATGAGGAAAGGCTTTTCTGTGGAAGTGATGTTTACATGACCAAAGGAGGGAAGCGCTTTTAACGGTTAAGGGAAGATGGGAAAACCTAAAGACAACAAAAACCCTGGTGTTCTCTAAAAATGGAAAGAAACTCTGACCAGCAGGTGTGTCTGGAGCAAGGAAGAGGTTAGTGGGGAACAAGACCAGAGAGAGGGAAGTAGAAGCCAGATCCTTTGTGGTTGTGGAGATCATGTTCAAGGATAGCATTCCTTAGTCTGAGATTAATGGGAAGCTTTGAAAGGTGTTGAGTGGCCATGTTGATAAATAGCAGAATGGCTAGAGATTGTGTGCAACCTGGAGTAGAGAGAGAAATTTTATTGCAAAGGTTGGAGAGGAGGGATGTAGTGTGATGGAATGGAATAAGGATCTGTACCTAAAATGAGAAATGGTGATGGTATCGATTGTAGTTAAGTCTTCAAACTCGAGGTTAGGAGTATTGTTTGAATTTTAGAGCCAACGTAGAGCCACTTGAGCTGTGAAGCAAAGAATATAAGAAGAATATAGAGAGTCTGCTGATGAGCATACTTGGAGAAGAAGATTGCAGCTGTAGAAGCCTATCACACTGCTGATACCAAGTTATTTGTACCAAACATGGCATATCCTCTTGAAAGGGAAGAAGAGAGCTGATTACCTTGCAAAACTAACACTTCTTCTATCACTTGAGGTGTAAAATAAAGTATATGGAGAAACATTTTATGAGCTATATAGCTTTTTGATTCTTGTTTGGAACTTTTAATTACAACTGGCATAAAATAGAAGTAAAGTGTCAATCTTCTAATACAGTTTGACTTATTAAGGGCCAATGTGTTTTAGAGAACAAGGAGTTAGGGGTTTAAAAGTAAAATCTAAAGAACGCATAAATTTTTTTTTTGAGTTTATGAATGATTTTAATAGAAAGCATAACCACCATTCAAGTAACTCGCCCACCTTCCCTCACCCCCATACACTTACACACGCCTTCACAAGCCCCAAAGCAGGGAGTTTTTTCCTACTCTGAACATGGAAGCTACACGTGGTTGAGGGTTTAACAATGTGCAATCATCCCCGAGTCTCCCTTCTGGCTTAGCTTTTTTTACTCCCTGTGGCTGTGGCCCTAGGCAAACCCTTCTCCTGAGTCTTGATGCCCACCTCTTCCAACTAGGATACCCATAATTATCTTCCAATTACAGAAATCCTTACTGAAGACAGAGCTGCTATTTAGGCATGATGAGGACCTATATATTATAGAACATGAATCATTTCCTCCTTAGCTGTTCCATAAGGATTGGTATTCTAGAATAGTCTGCAAAATTAAATTGAAAGAAATAGGTAAGGAGAAAATGGACTTTTCTGTATAGTTTGCCAGGTTCCCAGAGCTGATCTCATTTCCGAAATGTCTACCTTAGCGCCAGTTCATCAAATTCCTCCAGCTCCCAATCCAGTGTTGGACAGGGCAATGCGTTTGAAGGAGTAAGCGTTAACGTTTGTGAAGAAAGGCACTGGGAAGATGGTGTTTCTTGACTTTTCCCACAAGAAAAATCTAATTACATCTCTTATTTAATTTTCTGTAATTTGAAATGTAAATTGGAGGGAGCTAGCAGATTTTACAAGGCAATGGCCTTGTTTCAGTGATATAATGGTGAACCATGCTGAAATAATGGGAGGTTTCACTTCATTACACCACTGTTTTGTCTTTTTAACATTCTGTAGAAAATGTATGGTACATATAGCATTCAGAAGAAGAATTCACAGCATCATTATCTGACTTCTAAAGACCCTTTGAAGCAATCGTGTGGTAGCCTTAAGTGTGAACCCATTGATTGAATTTTATTTTTATTGAGAATCAATGAACTTTTGATATTTTATTAGCTATATAACACTGTCAAGAAAAATGTTTTTATTCATCACCAATTATTTATATTTAATCGTATTTATTAGCGTAATAAACAGTAGTCAATTGTGCACAGCAAATATCGTCGTTTCAGGTATAATGCTAATAAAAGCTAGGTGTGAATTCTTATGGTAGTTTATAATCCATAATGGACCATGCACAATACGATTACGAAGTTATGTTACTTAATGGTTTTATTAACCAGGTCGTTTTAAATTGAAAATGTAATTTATATTCATGGTAAAAAATTCAAGCAGTGTAAAGATGATACAATGAAAGTGATTTTTCTTTTCTCTTTAAATGCCTCCAACACCCAATTCTCTAGTTGGAGGGATGGTTTCGGGTCGAAGGCAACTGCTATTTACAGTACTTATGAGATAAAAAATAGTGTAAAACCTCACTAACTCACACTAACTGAAAGGAAGGTCACTATGCCTTGATGTAAAATCTGACTTATGGTATATTTCAAAAGAAATATAGCTTTATTACTTTGGGCTATAGTGAGTAAATGCTGACTGAGAAAGAAGAGGATGGAGCAGAACACTTATTTAAAAATATCCATTTGTGCTTTTTAAACAGGTTTTACCCATATTAATTGTTTTAACATAAAGTTTCTGATACTCCGGTGCTTTAAAAATAGTTTTTTGCCCTAAGTATTCGCCAAGTTTACACTATTCTTTGCTTATCAAATTTCATTTTACAGAAAGTACAAAGGTAAATTCTAGCTCAGCAGCCTGATTTGCATTCATGCTGGTTCATACATCACACTTTCAAATCGCTGAACTTATATAGACGTCTCGAGGCGTTTTTGTTGTGGACTGCATATATTACTTGTGAAAATAGTTGTGGAAGCAAGAAGACCTCATTTGTAATTCTGTTTAAAGATTATAAGGTGCTTTTGAGTGCATTATCTTATTTTATCCTGACAACTCCCTCAGAGGTGCATATGGCAAGCATGAGAACGCTCATCTATAAACCGAGACAATATTTTTTCTCAGGAGATGTTATTGGTCACTTATGACATAGAAAGAACATTGATAAAGAGAGATGACCCTTGATGGAGAAGGTATAAATACAGAAAGAAGAAGATGTAAAAAATATAGAAAACATTCTATGAAATTAAATAGCCATTCATTAATAAAAACTCTCAACAAACTAGGGATAAAAGAAAATTTCCTCAACCTGCTACAGAACATCTGTGAAAAAAACCTCTAGTGAAAGTCATTATTAATGCTGAAACGCTGAATACTTTCTCCCTAAAATTGAGAACAAAATAAAAATGACTGCTTTCACTAGTTCTGTTTAGCAGTATAGTAGATGCCTTACCCAATGTAATAATGTAAGGAAAATAAAAGACAAACAGATTTAATAAGAAATAAGCCTTTTTATTCACAGAGAATATGTATGAGTATATAGAAAATCCTAAGGACTCTAAAAAAAGCTAATAAGTGAATATAGACAGGTTGTAGGATACAAAATCAGTAGATAAAAATCAATTTTGTTACTATATGTATACAGCAAACAATTGGAAGTGAATTAAAAAATACAAGGGTATCAAAACATTAAATATTTGGAGATAAACTTTAA
>NW_012147842.1:1372746-1374591 GCF_000956105.1 Propithecus coquereli
TCTGACCCCTTTGGCACACTGCAGCTAAAGGCGCTTCCTAAAGTGCACGTTTGATCATTGTGCTTTTTTTGCTGAGAGCCCTACACTGGGTTTTCATGGCCTGCAGAATAAAATCTAACGTTTTAGCATCTCAGGCCAGCCCCTCCATTGTGTGGCCTCCACCTACCTCAAAAGTTCATCTTCCCCACTCCATGGTCCGCCATTTTTCACAGGTCCATGACCCACCCTGCCCTGGGCTCTGGGCCTTTTCGTGGGAGAACCTTTTCCCCTCCTTCGCTACCAGTCCTCCCTCAGTTATCAAATGCAGCGTCTTTTCCCCGGGGCACTCTCACTGCCCCTCAAGACTGAGTGTCCCACCCGTGTGCTCTCATAGCACCCCCTGCTCCGTCTATGGCAGCATAAAACTACTGAGACAGGCTACGAACTCATCCATTTCCCTCATTAGATCGTAAATTTCTTGACAAAGTCCATGTTTCTTGACAAAGACAAACTTTGTATGTCCTCCCATATAGAGAGAATATTTGTTGAATGAATAAATATTGAATCAACCTATATGCCATGTAGCCAGTCAGTGAACAACTTTTCCGGGCCAACACACAGAGAATGCAGTGTGAACCTCACAGAAATTGTTCCTGCTTTCATAGACTAGTGGGGAGAAAGTAAAGAAAGGCAGGATGCAGAGCATTGAATAAAAGAGAAGCGCAGGGAGAAGCAAGACAGGACGAGGGGAGAGCCCTCAGGAAACAACACACAATGGTGCATTCTCAGGAAAATTCCCCAAATGTGATTGAAATGACAAGCTCGGCGGCGCAAGTATCTTCTTTTCTCAGGAGACTTAATGTGGCTAATGTATAATTACCATGGTTTTAAAATAAGATATGTGAACATTGCTGCAACCTATGGGCGGCGACACTGAAGGAGGAAAAGTTACATCTGCACTATATTCTGCTTAAAGCCAATTTGAATAAAATTTGTGTAAAATTCTGCTTGCTTGCCTTTTTCAATATGCAATAATTTCAATGGAACTTGGTCCCCTTTATCCTGAATAGGGCCAAAAACCTTTCCAATTGGATTTCATATTTGGGCCACAATTTCTGCCCCACAGAAAGTGACAGTCACAATTTCCCTCCCCCTTTGCTAGAAGTGTTGTTCTCAGGACTCTAAGAACTCTCTATGACCCACCCTAAGAACAAGGGAATCACGTCACTCTGTAAACACATGAAACCGTGCAATTGGAAAATTTCCACCTTTAGATAGAAGACTGGAAGCAGTGCAAATAGTATTTGGATTTGGTGATTGTATTTAATGGGGGTATGTGAAACCTCTGATGAGCCTTTATCGCTCGGTGTCCTGAACTTTCCATCCTTTTGAAATAAACAGATTTGCTGTATTTTCTGCCTCAGAGAGAGGAAGTGCTGTGGTGTGACACTGGGTCAAAGCACAGGTCCTGGAGTCCAGCTGCGTGTGGTGAAGCTCAGCTCCTCAATTCCTAGCAGTGAGACCTGGGGTCAGTTTCTCATTGACTCCAGTTTCCCTATCCATAAAAGAAGACATTAACAGTACCAAGTTTTCAGGGTTATTATAAATATAAATTAAGAAATATATATAAAATGTTTAGAACATTTCAGAGTCTGGTACAAAAGGAACATCTAGTAAATGGTAGGTATTATTACTGATACTGTTGCTGTTGTTGCTATGACTAGTTGCATTATTTCCCAATCTGGGTGTTCTACAATAAAGGCATGAGGAAAGGCTTTTCTGTGGAAGTGATGTTTACATGACCAAAGGAGGGAAGCGCTTTTAACGGTTAAGGGAAGATGGGAAAACCTAAAGACAGCAAAAACC
>NW_012147842.1:1374641-1377417 GCF_000956105.1 Propithecus coquereli
TGACAGTGATCTAGCACCTCTTATACTTTCCTGGATTAAACTTAAGCCCATTATCCAAAGTGGGGCACCACAAGAGCAGAAGAACGGGATCCATTGATTAGTATAATTCTTAAGATGAATATATAATAATGTCAATTTGTACAACAAAGTTTATTTTCGTGATAACACAATAGAAAGCAGCATATTTTGGCATGCAGTAAGTTCTTTTATCTTCCATTTTTGCATCTAAGTCCCTTTTTGAGAACTATTAAAAGCAATAAAATGGAAACCCAGTAAACATAGATTAGACATCACTCTATTCTTTTTTCCCAAACTTTTTAGATTGTGGTAAAATACCCATAACACAAATTTTGCCATCTCAATCATTTTTAAGTATGCAGTTCAGTTGTGTTAATATTAGATAAATTCATAATGTTGTGCCAACCATCACTACCATCTATCTCCAGGACTTTTTTCATTTTATAAAACTCTCCCCATCCCCTGGCAACCTCTATTCGACTTTCTGCCTCTGATTTTGACTAATCTAAATACCTCATATAAGTGGAATCACACAGTATTTGTCTTTCTGTGACTGGCTTATTTTCCTTAGCATAATGTCTTCAAGGTTTATCTATGTTGTAGCAGATGTAAGTATTTCCTTCTATTTTACGAGTGAATAATATTCCATTGTACGTACATACCACATTTTGCTTGCCCATTCATCTGGGTTGCTTCCACATTTAAGCTACTGTGAATAATGTTGTTATAAATACGAGTGTAAAAATATCTCTTTAAGACTCTGCTTTTAATTCTTTTGGGTATATACCCAGAAATGGAATTGCTAGAGCAAATGGTAAATCTATTTTTAACTTTTTTAAGGAACCTCAACACTGTTTTCCACAGTGGCTGTACCGTTTTACATTCCTACCAACAGTGAACAAGGACTTATATTTTTCCACGTCCTCACCAACATTTATTTTCTGTTTTTTTTTTTTTTTGTAGTAGCCATGTCAATGGGTATGAGGTGGTATATGCACGTTTAAATCTATATTTGTGCTAAAACTCATGCTTTCTTGCTGCTTCATGGACTTTTCTTTACCAATAATTCCCTTATTTTCATATATCCTCAACACTATGTCTTCTTCTGTGTTTTTTGCATCAGTATATACATATGTTTTGGTATTGTCAACATTTATAAATTTCTTTCATGAACTTTTGCTTCCTCTATTTAATTTTTTCTTTTCCTTAACATCCACTCTTTTGATTTATAGAACAAATATTCATTCAGCACAATGAGACTAGCATGTCCTAGGTGATAGAAGTACAATAGTCAATGAAACATTAAAAATCCCTGCTCTGATGAAGCTAATGTTATAGTGTGTGGAGAGATATGACAAACTAAAAAATAAATGAAATAGAATGTTGCCTGATAAGTGCTATGGAAATACAAAAAAGCAGGGAAGGGCATAGAGAGGGATCAAGGGATGGGACAGGAGTTTGCAATTTTTTATTGCTCAGGGAAGACCTCCCCGCAAGAGGGCTATTTGAGCAAAGACCTGAAGGAAAAGAAGGAACAAATTACAGAGATATTTGAAGGGAGCAGTATTTCAACCAGCAGGCTCAGCATACACAAAGACTTTGGGACAAGACTATATTTCACGTATTTGAGAAATATAAAGGGGCCGCAGTGGCTGGAGCTGAGTGAGGGAAGTGGGAGGTTGTAAATTGAAAGCCAAAGAGATGGTCATAGGGGATGGATTACACAGGGCCTCGTGATTCTAGCGAAGATTTTGAGTGAAAGGAAAGGTATGGGTGGGTTTTAATTAGAGAAGTGATATTTTCACTAGAATGTGCTTGCTTCTGTGTGGCAAGCAGACTCTAGGGAGGCAAGAGCGTAAGCAGAACGGCCAAGTAGGAAGGTATATTCACGTTCCAGAAAAGAGAAAGTGGTGGCTTAGATTAGGATGGTAACGTTGTAGGGGACGACCAGCAGTGAGATACGGACACGTGTCCAGCGTAGAGCTGACACAGGATTTCTTGATGGATTTAACGTGGAGGGAGGCAAGTGTCACGTAATGGAAAATAGTTGTTACATATGCTGAATTCTCTTCTCACCTCTTAACCATTCTTCAGTTTGCTGCATTCTGGGTTTTGGGTCTGTTTTGTTTTTCGTTTGCATTTCACTCCCTCTGAAATTGCTTTAAAGAAAATTATGAAAACTAGTAGTTGCTCCTCAATCTTGATCTTATATGACCACTCTGTAGCATTTGCCATTCTCCTTTGTTTTGCAAATTCTCTTCTCTCTTGGCCCCTTTGTGGGGGGACGGGGGTCTCAGTTTCTTTTGGTATGACGATCTCTACTGGTATGATTTCTTCTTCAGGCAACTAAATGGGCTTCACTTTTTCAGGTGTTTGTTCAAATATTATTCTTTCAGGGAAGCCTTCCCTGAGCAACTGATATAAAATTGAAAATTCCCTCTTCCCTGTAATTCTCTATATCTAAGAGATTAGTAAAGTTCCATTTCTCACTTTCATCATTAATCACTGCTCAGAGGTTTAACTTCACAAAATCATTCAACGATGTTAAGAGCATTGTGTCTACATCATATACAGATGATGCTGTCTGTATCCCTGCAATTTTGGGAATTTCTTAGATTACTATTGTCATTATTTTTTACTCTTGTAATATTTTAATTGTAATATTAATATGATATACTAAGTATATTTTTATATATGGCCTTTTCACAAGGAAACCTCAAGTAGAGTATCTTAACTAAGTTATGTTGAATGCCAATAA
>NW_012147842.1:1386930-1388556 GCF_000956105.1 Propithecus coquereli
ATTTCCAGGTTAAACCATTTACCCTACTCTCTTGGTTACAGCACTTCGATGCATTCTTGCCACCTTAAGAGATTTGCAACAGGCCTAGTTAACTATTTCATATCCAATATTGGGCAGGCTATGCTTCAACTTTTCTCTTACAATTTATATTCTGTGTAATAGTAAGATATTTTAAATGTATTCACCCACAACAACAATTAAAACCCTACACAATAAAAAAAAAATTTAACTGAAAAACAATTCTAAAAATGAGCACAAATTCTTAAAAGCTAACACTAATTTTATACTATTGTTTCCTTGGACTTCTAAACTATACTCAAAGTTTTTAAGTATTACATTTTGGCAGACGATGCTGGCCCTGAAGATAAAGAGGTTTTCTAAAACATTAGACTGAATATATTTTGACAAGGTTTAGTAATGTAGATATACAGTGTTGTAAAATCATTTGTCAAATAAATCTCTTTACCATATGCCTTAAAACAAAACACAGTCCTGCCAAGGCAGAAATCCCTTTCATTATGGACTGCAAAGGTGATACTGCTATGCTAAATTGTGAACCACCCCTATTTGTAGAAGAGTATTCTCTCTGCTGCAATTAAAGACTCTACTAAGTGGCCCTAACACCAATTATCATGGCTTAAACTAGAATGTGGCTAGAAAAATAATGACGGACACACTAGTTTCCATGAAACTATCAAATTAAAAGCATGGTGTGAGATTCATTATTCTGTAAAAAGAGTGTCTTAACAAAGCACTATGTGGAAATCAAATGCCCATCAGAGAAATCAGGGGAAACGGTGCTGTGGGGAATCGGAAGAAGCTGTTTCCTCATCAGATTTGGCTTTCATTGCTTGCATTCGAGAACTGTCCTAATGCGAGTCGTGCGGAACATGGAGAGACAAAACCAAAAACATAGATCCCACGAGGCAGTTCCTCTTTATAACCATTTCATCAGTAACAATTTAGGACTCTATTCCTTTCAGCATTCAGCTGTCCGAACGTTATAGGGCATGGCAGTACTATTCATTCATGGGACTAGTGGAAACATACTTTATCTAATCTTGATTTATGCCCTTAAATCTGTAAAAGACTGGCCTTCACTCTGCTGAACCCCCTCACGCTTCTTTAAGTGCTCGTGCGTGAAAGTCTGAACTCTGCCTAAATTCCCCCTGTGGCCATACAGTGTTTGGAACATCTGACCGTTATTTTAAAAAAAATAGTGGGATACCAAAATAGTAGAGAAACAAGTAGAATCCAATATTCAATGTTGATAGTAAAGGAAAAGACAATGTTTTCTGAAGTCAACTTCATTTCAGAGAACTTCTCTTGATGTTTGACCTACATTTTTGGGTGATATGTTCCAGCGATACTGGAATTCATTCCAACTTCATAAAATTTGAAGGTGAAGTATTGGAAGTCACCCAAAAGCACAACAGACAAGCGCAGAAGAGCCAAATCTCACCTTTGTAGCTGATATACTGGATCATTAAAAAGTATCCAATTGAATCTACTCCCATGGAAGGTTTTTTGAGTGTCAGTATCAGTCAGGAGGCCCACTGGTCTGATGGGAGCTTGCTGTACAACTTTGAAGAAGAAAGGCCAGCACGCTATATATTGAATGAGTCC
>NW_012147842.1:1388606-1389714 GCF_000956105.1 Propithecus coquereli
CTAAATTATTTCCAGTTTGCATTAATAGTAGATTTAGAAGCGAGCAGGGTAAATGAATAGCAAGGTTATTCAGGGGGCTCAACAGTTAAATGTCTCATAAAAAAGATTCTTTCCTACACGTGTTCTTACTCACTGCACATCGCACACAGATGATTCTAATAACCGTTGCTCAAATCACCTGATGCCTCAATTACCTTGGCTTCAGTGAGCACATTCCAAACGCCAGAGCACCCATAGACCTACTCAGATAATAGGCTGCCAATTAAGTTATCTTTCTCTGGAAACTTATTATGGCAGCTCAGTGAATATAATATCATTAGTGCCCTTATGTCATCATAGGCTGGGCAGTTGCTGACACTGCATGAACATAACTGCTAAGCTATCAAAGTAGCTGCTCAACCACAATAGCCTTGAAATTACAAAAAAAAAAAAAATCTATAGCTATGTGTGCTTGTTTACATAGATGCGAAGCATGTAAGTGTGAGTATATCCATTTACGCATATGTGTGCAAATAAGTCTTTTGTATAGAAATGTAGGTGAGAAAAATTGTGATACTCAAGGAAAGCAAAAATATCTAGAAAAAAGATATGTAGATTGTTAGTAAAAATTGTCTTAGAAAGCTCATGCAACTTTGCCACCGATAAAATGGTATCAATTATAGCCGTGGTTGGTATTATCTTATCATGCATGGAGTACTTCCAGATTGAATTATGCCACCTAAAAATATTCTACAAGTCAAGCTGTCTTTCTAGTTTTGTTCCACAGAGGTACTGAGAATAAAATCAAGATTTTAATTTGAAACTGCAAGAAAATTCTAAAAGAATTTTGAGAAGAACTAAGCCCTCGGTATTATAATTGGAAGTACATACATATTTTAGAAAGTTAAGCATTAGGCTATACAAACATTACAAATGTCATTTACTGAGATTTCAGTGTAAATTGGAGTCATTCATCTTATGAATTCATTTATTTAATTCATCCTTATTAAGGAAAGTCATCAGGAGAATAATTTGTTTATACTACTCCTCAGAGTGGCAGTGAAGAGCGTGATAAGAGTCATTGAGATGTGGTCAGAGTCTTGTTTTTACCACTCATTTATCCTTGGGC
>NW_012147842.1:1393245-1394701 GCF_000956105.1 Propithecus coquereli
TCTGTGTTGCATATAATTCCTGACATAATCTTGTGCATGTCCACTTGGAAACTTTTTTCCTAAATATATGGGCAATCCTACATTTGGCAGAGAAACTTCTTTATACTCAATACACATAGGTGGAGGAAATTGTGTAATGACCCAAACTAGGATTGATAGTCTTATTACTATACACTTAGTAATATCCATTTCTCCAATTTCACTACTGTGTCATTTTAACTTTTCTGAAAACTCCCCCAAATCACCATAATTATGAGCCCATCCCTCTTCTTCCTTCTTTCTCTTCTTCAAGATATTTCTCCTGTTTAGCTTTTTCTTCCTTTCCTATTCTTTTCCAACTTACGCATTAACTGAATTAAATACTCAGTAAAAATAATATTATAGATTAGATTGTCCCTTAAATTAATAAAATTACTTAAAGAAATCTACTGTATTATACATCTTTGGATACTGATCATTTATTGAATTTCAGGCGTCCCAGCCATTGGATGTTATCTCTCGTTGAATGTATATATGAGTGGCTAAGTACATAAAGTGCTACATAGAGGATTCATTGATGGTAAATTTTTTAAATCAGAAATGACTACTCATCTTCTCTCCTTTTATATAAACTGATCTTGGTCTCATATTGACCAAGTATATTGTAAAGCCTAAAGTTTCAAGTGCTGCCTTGACATCTTTGAGCTTTCTATGGTCCCAATAGCCTATTTGTGAGTCCCTCTGCTCTGCTCAAATGAACTTTCTATCCAGCAAGAAAGGCTATCCATCCAGCTAGTTCTCCTACCAGCTAGCTAGACCAGCTGCTTTCCTCCAGATCCTCAACCTAATGGATTTCACGACTTTACCAGTCCGCAGAATTATTTAAATAAGCCAATCACAGCCTACCACGGGAACAAGGGACCACCTCACCCTTTTGTTACTACAAAGCCTATTTCCAACAGCTCCTGTTGGATCATTCTGCTCCAGTGTGCCTCATGGCACGCAGTGTCCCCCTCCCCCAGAGCTGTGAGTGTATGTGATTAACAAACCGCTATCGATCTCATTACACAGAGGTGATAGAAACAGCTCACTTCTATTTTCACAGAATAAGAGCAAACGTCATAACGCTGCCAGAGTTTGGTCAGACTTAAAGTCTGTTGCTTCTCCTTAACCCAAATTCACTTTTATCTTCATGCATAAGTTTTAAAAGAGTGGCAGTTTTTTCACACTATTTAGAAATTTGGGAAGATTTAGGCTATTGCTTTTGTCCTTTCCAGCCATTTGCGATCATTTATATGCACACATACATGCATACTTGGAGTGATTTTAGCTTTTATAATAGCTTTCGACAGTGAACAGAAGTTGTATTTAAAACAATTTGACCTGCCGGGCGCGGTGGCTCACGCCTGTAATCCTAGCTCTCTGGGAGGCCGAGGCAGGAGGATTGTTTGAGCTCAGGAGTTCGAGACCAGCCTGA
>NW_012147842.1:1394751-1402802 GCF_000956105.1 Propithecus coquereli
CTGTTTAGAAATTTGGAAAGATTTAGGCTGTTGCTTTTGTCCTTTCCAGCCATTTTCGATAATTTATATGCACACATACATGCATACTTGGAGTGATTTTAGCTTTTATAATGGCTTTCGACAGTGAACAGAAGTTGTATTTAAAACAATTTGACCAATAAAGAATATTAAAAAGAAAAATTCAAAAATGATCAAGTTATTTAAAAATTACTCCCTATCAAACAAAACTGTCATTCAGGTTTGTGTATGTATATCTTACTGTGATCCTGTCTCTAAGAAAACTCTCCCGGAAAATTTTAAAAATATTAGTGAGTTACTTTTAAACCTAAGTAGAACAATGTCTAAGGTTTTCAATAAATGGAAATTATAACTAAATCTCTCTACTCGAATTATACTTTCTAAGTCAGTGAAGACTTACATTAATGAATCCATCCATTCATTCATTTATTCAGCATGTATTTATTGTGCCCTTATCTGTACTAAGTTAACTACTTTGGTAGGTGCTGAGAGGATACTAAAAATTATATATAACATAATACCAGGCTAAGAGGTAAAGCTAAAATCATAAAATTGCAGAATTGTAGAGTTGGAAAAGACTTTGGAATTTTTAAACCAAGACTCAGCTATTCACAAGGACTTATCAAAGATCACACAACCCCTGTATACCTGATAGGCTCTATGTCTCTTCACAATACTACATTATAAAAGCAGTTCATTGAATAGCAGTGACATAAGAAGCAATTCTCTTTCAAGTGTCAAAATGTGTGAAACAATAACAAATCTTGTAGGAGATGAGAGCTATACAGTAAGTCCTCAATGTCGTTGACAGGTTCTTGGAAACTGGGACTATAAGCAAAATGACACACAGCAGGTCCTTGAATAACGTCTATTTTGTTCAACATTGTTTCCTGTAAAGTTGATGAGAAAAAAACAATTGGTTTTGTTGTATGCCATTTTGTTTAAAGTTGCAGTTTCCGAGAACCTATTGATGACATTAAGTGAGGACAAACTCCACGTAAGTGGTCCTTATATATGAGAGTTCCATGAAGAAAGTAGATTTTTAGCTGGTCCCAGGAAAGGTTTAACATGTCTTTCATATGCAAGGAAAAAAAAAAAATGAATGAAATTTTATTAAAAGGGATATCAGAAGCAAAGTTCTCTAGAGTTAGAAATGTGGTTAACGTATACTTGGGCCATCAGGGTGCCTGACTGAATTAGAGATTAAATTGCTTTCTAGAAATAAGAGGAGATGGCAAAATAAAAAGTTAGGAAACATAGCAAAGTACTAACATTTCCATGGCTTTAAAGAGTTAATGTGGTTGCAGAATACTCGTAAAATAAACAGAAAGGAGCTTAGACACCTGAGAAATCAAGATCGGCATTGAGTAAAAGGTTTGTTGTCTACACAGTGAAGAACTTGGAAGACCAACTAAATTTTATTTCTGTGAGATTGGAAAAATTACTCCAACTTGCCTTACTTTATAATTTCCCATCCCACCTCACTAAAATTGATTCCTGTTAATTACCAGAACATGTTCACAATGGTTTGAACAAGTATTAATAATGATTACCATTTATTGAACATCTACTGTGTGCTCATGCCCTGTGATACAAATTAAAATAAATTGGTCTCATATTTGGAGAAAACAGTGTCTTGTTAGGATAGATGTATGCTTTTCTGTTTTTTAGTTAGGAAAGGAAAGTTATCCATCATCTGTGCCTAGAGAAGAAGTGGGGTGCACATTTTGTACCAGAATCTCAAGAGTAACTCACCTTGGAAATTGACTCATATTTGGGCTTTGAAGCTGTCATTTCCCATATGAGAAGATAATTATTATAGGGCCAGAACTGACAAGTGGTGTTTTGATGTAAACAATGAGAAAACTGACAGATCAATAAATGCTGACCAAGGCATGCTTCATCTCAGATTATATTGACTTACTGCAAAAATAATGGAGTGACAAAATGAAAATGTGTTATGCTTTATCTGAGTTATGGTCATAGCAATATATAAGGTAATAGATTAACTCGGATAAGACTTGCTGCAAAAGAAGCATCAAGAACAACTGGGAAAAAATCAATCTGAAAACACCTTCATGAAATCAAGTCCCTGAGAAACAATCAGCACACTTTACTAGAGAAAAATACCTTTCACGCTTACCTGTAACAGAGGACCAGGTTGACCGAGAAATACGTTTTTATTTTACCTAAAAATCTGACCTTCGAAAGAGGTTATTTTAGTAATGTCACTACTCCAAGGCATCAGGTCAATGTTCTAGGAGGTCCAAAACTTAAAATCTTGAGTGCTTTTTGACAACGTCTTGGGGAAAAAAGAAAACTATGACAGTGATATGCTCTTTCAGGCGGTATAGAGAGTAGACAGCCTCTGGCTGTTAACTCTTTCATTTCCATTTCAGGCTGTGAATCAAGACCATATTTTTCTCAGGGCAATTTTAACCAATGAGTCATTAAGACTGTGATACAAAGGACAGGCTATTTCCACCCAACATGGGACTGCTCCAACAGGTAATTTTTGCACCACAGCTCCTCATTGGCTGGCAAAGATTTTGTCAGACCTCCTGCCCAGTGCCATTATTCCTCTTTTCCTTTCACAGGTGGTGTTTGTAAACCTTTTGTGCTCTTCCCTTTGTCTCAGGATCTGCTTCCTAGAGAACTCAGTTGACATGGTGGTGCTGTAAGTGGTCCATTAGACAATGTGTAAGATGGAATTTGGGGCCTGGATTGCTTACAATCTGGTTGGCAATGAAGGCCATATCCCAAGTGGCATCCCTGGTCCAAGGACCGTATTTCTGGCACAAGGTGGTGGCCCAAATACTGAGACTTTCATTGCTAATGACTTTAGATAATTTTACAAGAAAAGAGACATACTGGGAGAGCACAAAATGCTGATGACCAGACTCAAGTTATATTAACAATTATTGTAGCAACTGTTAAGGTCAGAATAATAGCTCAGAGGGCTTGACCTGCAGACAATTGTGAAGATGGTTAATAGAATGAAGCATCTCTAGGTACAAAATAGATGCGCAGCTAACAAGGATACTGCTTAATATATATAATCAAAAGAAAGTAAGAATGATGAAGGAGAAACTGATGGTTATAGGTGTAATAAAATGCCATATCCTTTGCTCAGTTTCCAGCTGAAACTCATTGGAATCCTTTCTTCCCATATCATGTTCAATATATTTCCACCAGGAAAAAGAAACTTTTAACAGCACAGCAAGCATGTTATATAATGATTTCCCCACTCCTTCTTCAGTGGGACCTATGGCCACTTACTCAGGTAACAGTATGTTCTGGAAGGCAATACCTACACATTTTGAATATTGGATGTAAGACTTCAGTTGTCACTGATAGAGTGCTGAAGCATCATCATTTTTCCACCCTCATTAAAGTGAAGGCATACAGGGACCAGGTAATAAATGTAGTGCTGGCCAAAGTCTAACTTAGAGTGGGTCCATTGGGTCTATGGGTCCAATCAGTTCTTATTTTGCTGGTCCCTGAATGTATAATGGGAATTGGCATTCTTGATCATTGGAGAAACCCCCACATTGAGTCCTTGTTCTGTAGTGAAACACAATGGCCTTCAATTGCCTTCACAAGTGCTTTTACATCTATGTTCAACTATACTGTGGCCAATGAATGAATAATAGAAGGAAGCAGATATTAACCCGGTGCAGAAAAGCCTTCCATGTCGAGCTATCTTCACATGGCATTAAGCTTCCTGCCACTGGGAGAGTTCAAGCAAAGGAGAGGCAAACACATCAAGGATGTTTTGGAAGAGATTCAACTTTGGAAGGGAGTTTATGTAAATTACTTTATGACTTACTATTCTAAGTTTAAAGAATTGCAATTAGTGTCTGACACTGCATGAAAGTCTCTTCTCCAGAGTAGGTACTCTATGTATAGAGAATTCAAAACAGAAGAAAAGGGGTCAAGATATGGAAGATATGATATATGGAAAACGTAGGATGGATATATAATAAATAAAAAGATAATAGTAAAAGTGCTAGAGGTATATTATAAGATTGTAAAAATCTCTTTGTCTAGAGAACTTAAAATGCAGACCATTCTTACTTAATGATGGTCCAACGTAACAATTTTTTAACTTAATGATAGTACAAAAGTGATATGCATTCAGTAGAAACCATACTTTGAGTTCCCATATGACCACTATATTTTTCACTTTTAGTACAATATTCAATAATCTACACAAGATATTCAACACTTTATTATAAAATGGACTTTGGGTTAGATGATTTTGCCCAACTGTAGGCTAATGGAAGTGTTTGAGCATGTTTAAGGTAGGCTAGGTTAATCTATAATGTTTGGTAGTTTAGATGTATTAAGTTCATTTTCGACTTACGATATTTTCAATTTATGATGGATTTGTTGGGACGTAATCTCGTCGTAAGATGAGGAACATCTGTATACGTAAAGTCCTCATCTGTTATCTGAGATGCCAGAATTATTACCTATTTGAGGAGGCTAGCATAGCAGAGATAAATACATTTTTTGAGGGTCTTTTAATGTCCTGCCTAGTTCCAAGATTTGATTCTGTGAGTTTATGCTATCTTTGGAAGAATATAAATTTTATCAAGGAAATTTCTATTTTAAATTAGGGTAAAATTGTTACAACTATAGTAAGTTTATCATCTTTAGTTTTGGTTTTTTTATGTGACAAGGAGAATATTTTATTGTAGATCATATGTGCATATGAAGAACAGCTGTGGCATGGTAAAAAATTATAGTGAGATTTTATGTGAAAAAACAAAAATGAAGATAAATCTGTATTATGTTCAAAGTTTCACAAAATAAAATTATGGCTTTAAGAGTGTTTTACTGTTTTAAGGGCTATTTGAAAGTCTTAAAAAACCCAAAGAATAGTGATCAAAATAATTCACAACAGTTTGTCATTTGTTAAATTTTATTTTCATGTTTATATGAAAATTTCAATTTATATTTATACTTCATGTAGATGCTTATAAGTAGATTAAATACAACTTAGATATGAATGACTGACTTCCTGAAATTGTATGACAGAATGAGTAGGCAGCATGAATTTACAATGCACTCTGCTTTAGATTATAAAGTTAGAGAAAAAAATAAAAGGTATGAGCCTTTCAGTTGTGAAAATTGATAGGTAGGAAAATGAATTAAATTCAATTCAACAAACATTTGTTGAGTTTTAACAATTTGCTCTGCACTATGAACTATATGCCACCAGGAATCACAAGTCTAGCAGTTGGTAATTTAGTTTGAAAAATAGGACTCACCTTTATAAGGAAAGATATAATGGTGTAATGGAAATAACATGGGCTTTAGAGTCCAATTTTGTTTAAAAAGACGTTGAAATTCAGAGTAAGAATGACTTATTTCCACTCGACGAATTATGTTTTTTGTGCTTGGCCAAGTAGATTCAACGTTTCTAACAATTTTGAGGAATTATCAAAATTTTTTTCATGTTTGGGTTGGATCAGTTGGCCAAGTACAGAACATTATATCCAACCACAGTTTGGTGGAATTACAAAAGTGGATTAATTAACACACTTACCTATATCTGAAAGGCATATATTGAAGACAGAAAAAAAATTGGATCCTAATGAATATATGAGGTCAAAATTTCAACATTAATTGATTCAAAAAATAGCAAAGGAGGATACAGGCATGTATTATATTTTTCCCTTTGTAACTCACTCTGACTTTTATTCTTGTTGATAGTTCATTAAATCTCTCAATTGAATAGTTCTTCTTCTCTGAATCACTAATCTTCATTTTGACTCCACCTCTACACAACACCAGTATGAACCTAGTCATTATAAGGCAACCCCACCTCTAAGATCTAGACTTTGCCTCTCTTCCTCTGGCTACACTCTCCTTCTCCTGTCCTCTTATTAATCTACGTACCTCAGACTGGGCTCACTCACTTTCTTCGTATTCAATACTAAATTATTTTGATTAGCCAAATATGTAATGAGATTTTTTTCTGACATTGGTAACAGCTTATTTTAAATTGTGAGAATATTTCATTTGAGCATATATTTTCTGAAAAAACACATATATTGGATCATGCATTCAATGTTACATAGTGAAAGTATTAACTTGTAAGAATGAAGCTACTAATTTCATCCATGTCAACTTGACTGGAGGCTCCTGGATTGTAAATAACATTTTCATATATTGATTCATGGAACTAACTAAAAACAAATCTTAGTCAATATATCATATGGTTTTTAAGGCCATTATAAGTGTCTTATCAGTATTGGGCTTCTAGAGACAATATTGGGGTTGAGCTTTTCCCTAGTAAATAGGGAAGTGAATTTATAAAGCATATCTAGTATTCTACAGATGAGGCCTTCTTTTGAATAAGCAACACTTAGTGGATGTCTTAATCTGTTTTGGTTATTCCTGACACTTGGTCATCATAAAGAAGAGAGGTTTATTTAGCTTTTGATTCTGGAGACTCTTAAATGCAAGAAGCAAAGTGCCAGCAAATGCTTGGCTTCTGGAGAGGGCCACATGGCATGTCACAACATGGCAGAGCAGCAGAAAGGCCAGTGGGCGTGTGCAAAGAGAGACACATGAGAGGCTGAGCTTGCTTTCTAGCAACCTATTCTTTCATGAATTTTCCATTCCCAACAGAGCAAAAACTTGCTCACTCACTTTCACAAAATGGCACTAATCTATTCTTGAAGCTGGTGCCACCATGATCCAAACATCTTCCACTAGACCCCACCTCCCAACACTGCCATACTGGAAGTCAAATTTCAACGTGAGTTTTGGAGGAGACACACTCAAACCATGATAGTGAAGATACTTAATTTATCTTGAATCATTTACTCTTGAGATAGAAATGAATTACTGTAAGAAAAGACACAGACTTAAGGTAGAAGACAAATCTCATAGGTTTATTAGATGAGGCCATAGACTATATGTTTAGTATATAAACATTTACTAGTCATATGCAAAGGAAATCTTAGGTTAGCAAGGTGAAGTGCCCAGGAAATAACATCAGGAAGCCATTACAATCCCTGGAACTAATGGAATCAGGGGAAGGGAAGGTATTAGTGAAACTAAATGCTAGTCTGAGATTTCCCTAGATCTACTTACAGCTCTGTAAACAGTCCCTTTGTTCAAGAAACACTCAGGGTTATCATATGTTTCTTAGCAAATTCTCCAAATTATTACCTTAATTTTCATTTACGTTACAGAGAGTTGAGAAAAGTCTGACAAGAGTAAAAGTTTGGAGAAAAGAATCAACCTCATATCACCTTAAGATATACAAACTTCATGGAAATAAAATAGGACTTTAGCATTATATATAAATACAGTATATTGTGGAGAATAATGGATCCTGTTTAAGGACATTGATTAATCATAGTGCTATATGAGGTGTAATATAATTCGGTTAAATAATAATTACCACTGATTTTATTGGACTTGGACAGAGTGGAAAATAACTTTACCAATGTATAAGTATAGATCAAATCTGCCACAGTTACATAATATTATGAACATATTGTTGATTTACTCAACCAGTCTTCATAAATTCACCCACAGGAGTGAAACTTAGCTGATGGACATGTCAGATAAATGTATAAAAACCCAACTTAGTTTCTATACTGCTATATTCCTGTGTTGGGGTAACTTGATAGAAGGTTTCACAGTCTAAAAATCACCACGCATTTTGGTTCTAAAATATCAAGAGATCATGTAAATCTGCAACATACAATTCTGATTATTTAAATTTATTTGAATTCCCGATGTGCAGTATTACATGTTTGGCAAATAATAAGTCATCTCAAGGTCACGGGTTGACTTAATTTAAATAGTGGCCTTTAGATATGGGCTGCTGAGGGTAGCAAAATAGACGTGTTCTCTGCTTAATTACCATCGATCTGGTGTTGTGGCTAATAACGTTACATGCACCTTTGCACCTCTTGAGATTTAATCCCCTTCTCAGCTGGTATTTTTATGTTTGAATTGCTTTGACTACTTCAACCAGATTGTAAGAGCCCCAGGCAGAGACCAAG
>NW_012147842.1:1403487-1404452 GCF_000956105.1 Propithecus coquereli
GTCTTGAACTCCTGAGCTCAAACGATCCGCCTGCCTCGGCCTCCCAGAGTGCTAGGATTACGGGCGTGAGCCACCACGCCTGGCTGCTACTCACATTTTAAGGACATTGCCCTACTGGAAGATAGAGCTAACTTGGTCTTTTTGAGGATGTGCATTCTAGAGCTTTCCTCCACACAAGATTGACAAAGCATATAACCCTGAAACAGGGATTGCTAACAAGCCCGCTTTACTTAGTTGAACTTCAAACAAATTTGGGTTGCAGGGGAATATCTCGTCATTGTAAATATATTAATAAGAAATATCTCTGCCCTTGAAACAGAGATATTTGGTCTCATCCTATTTTAAAAATTCCAGCTTTCTGTTTAAAGTCATCATTAACCTTTTCTCTTCAAGACCAGGTTGCCGTATGATGCATGGTGTTTGCAAAGCATTCAGGTGTTTGGCATCTCTTCGTGTTTGTTGTCAAGTGTTTGGAGTTCTTCCTCATACTGGAGTCTGAACCATAGCTCGTCCCATACTTTAATCTCTCCTATTAATAATTAGGGAGCTCTCCCACACCTTAGGAAGGTGTGATATTTATAACATTTAACTGACAAAGCTTGGCTATTGACTAATCAAAACAGACACCAGCTGTAAACAACTGGAACAGCTAGGCAGAGCAAACCAGCTGGGTATCAGTTTTGCTCTGGGCTTATCCTGTCAAGTGCAGAGTGTAAGAGACCGCGCAGGCTGCCCCACCTATGTCCCCGCAGTAGTCAGCATTTCATTTGTGCTCCGGTGTCCTGTGGTCTCTCTGCCTAAGGGCTTTCTCTCAGACTTTGCCTAAGACAGACAGGAAGTGCTGGAGACTTAATGCCACCAGGAGAAACTCTTAAATAATAATGAATGGAAGTTGGAGTATAAATACCCCAGTGTTCTTGTCCCTCGGATGGGTAACTCTGAAGCATGTTCCCCACCGTCTCCCA
>NW_012147842.1:1404502-1406017 GCF_000956105.1 Propithecus coquereli
TTGCTCAGGCTGGTCTTGAACTCCTGAGCTCAAATGATCCGCCCGCCTCGGCCTCCCAGAGTGCTAGGATTACGGGCGTGAGCCACCACGCCTGGCTGCTACTCACATTTTAAGGACATTGCCCCACTGGAAGATAGAGCTAACTTGGTCTTTTTTTGGTGTACATTCTAGAGCTTTCCTCCACACAAGATTGACAAAGCATATAACCCTGAAACAGAGATTGCCAACAAGCCCGCTTTACTTAGTTGAACTTCAAACAAATTTGGGTTGCAGGGGGATATCTTGTCACTGTAAATGTATTAATAAGAAATGTCTCTGCCCTTGAAGCAGAGACATTTGGTCTCATCCTATTTTAAAAATTCCAGCTTTCTGTTTGAAGTCATCACTAACAATTACCTTTTCTCATCAAGACCAGGTTGCCGTATGATGCATGGTGTTTGCAAAGCATTCAGGTGTTTGGCATCTCTTCGTGTTTGCTGTCAAGTGTTTGGAGTTCTTCCTCATACCACTGGAGTCTGAACCATAGCTTGTCCCATACTTTATCTCTCCTATTAATAATTAGGGAGCTCTCCCACACCTTAGGAAGGTGTGATATTTATAACATTTAACTGACAAAGCTTGGCTACTGACTAATCAAAACAGATACCAGCTGTAAACAACTGGAACAGCTAGGCAGAGCAAACCAGCTGGGTATCAGCTCTGCTCTGGGCTTATCCTGTCAAATGCAGAGTGTAAGAGACCCCGCGGCTGCCCTACCTATGTCCCTGAAGTAGTGAGCATATCATTAGTGCTCTGGTGTCCTATGGTCTCTCTGCCTAAGGGCTTTCTCTCAGACTTTGCCTAAGACAGACAGCAAGTGCTGGAGAATTAATGCCACCAGGAGAAACGCTTAAATAATAATGAATGGAAGTTGGAGTATAAATACCCCAGTGTTCTTGTCCCTCGGATGGGTAACTCTGAGGCATGTTCCCCACCGTCTCCCAGAGATCATCAGCAGGATCGAGGCTCTGCTGCCCACAGTAGCATCGTGCTCATTATCACATCCAAACTTCCAATTTTCAATAAATTCTGAGCTTACTTTTCCCCTCTGAAACATTGTAAAAGCGTTGAATAGTCTCCCGTATATCCAATAAGCAATAACTCAGTGTTGTCTTGTCAACAGGTTGTGTTGATAATGTTTGGAGAGTCACCTTTTGACATACGCTGCAGTATTTCCTATTACACTTAACAAAATTGGCCTAAGAGTAAGCAGCTGTGTAAGAAAAGAAGATGGGATACAATTTAAGCTGAACCTCATTAAAGGCCAAATCACGTGTTAAGCACATTACGTGTACTGTCTCACTTTATCATCATGAGAGACTAAATATACAAACCGATGTGGCCAGAATCTATATGACAATAGAACTATGACTTGGGTATCCCTTGCAGCAATCATGGAAACTGAGTGTCAACCTCTGTGGTAATCGACCCAGGAAGCCAAGGCTTAGTCAACGACAAGCAGCCTACTTATTCCAC
>NW_012147842.1:1408432-1410332 GCF_000956105.1 Propithecus coquereli
GATTGAACACACAGGAACTCTCTGCTGGGTTCACAAGCCAGTGTCGAGACACTCTTCCTCTAAGGTTGGGCTTAGAAGTCATGTTCTTATTCAGATTCTATTTCGTTTCACTCTCCTTTTCTTATTCTCAGTTTCAGCTTTCATCAAGCAGTATGAACTTTATACTACCTGCAGGAAATTTTAACGTTATCTGAGTCCATCAAAATTCATTCACAGTCTAGTGTGTACCAGGCATTGTGTTAAGCACTGGGTATGAACAATTGAGTAAGGTACTCAAGAGTCTGATACTTTAGAAGAAATGTAGAAAAGTAAATATGTAACTATGTAACTATGTAAATATGTAAATATGATCAGTGTCACAATAGAGTTGTATTTATTTATTTATTTTTGAGACAGGATCTTGCTCTGTCACCCAGGCTGGAGTGCAGTGGTACGATCACAGCTTACTCACTGCAGCCTTGAACTCCTGGGCTTGAGTGATTCTCCTGCTTCATCCTCCTGATAACCAGGACTACAGGCATGTGCCACCACTCTCAGCCAATCTTTTTTTTTCATCTTTTGTAGAGATAGGGTCTCACTATGTTGCCCAGGCTGGTCTTAGACTCTTGGCCTCAAGTGATCTTCCTGCCTCGTCCTCCCAGAGTGCTGGGATTATAGGCATGAGCCACTGAATCAGCTAGAGTTGTTTTTAAAATGTGAGCATTATCAGTGAGTGAAATTAATTTCACTGGGTGATGGGAGGAGGGAGAAATCAGAGCATGGTGGCTACATTTGATCTCATACTTGAGGGAGCTCATCAGACCAAAAGAGGAAGATACTCAGATGCCCAAAGTGGAGGAACTAGCACCAGCAAGGGGCGTGATGTGTTTGAGATGAGTAGCTAGCCACTAGGGTGGAGTAGAAGAAAGCAGTAGATGATCTTAAAGTTATAAACCATGGATAGGTCATGGATATGCTGGAAGAGCCATAGTAATAGTAAAGGGTTTCTGGTTTTCTTTTTTTTTTGGGGGGGGTAGTCAATTGGGAACAAAAGGAGATTGTGAAGGTAACGACATAATATGACCTGTGACTTACAATTGGGAGTTTGAAGAGGGAGCGTATGGAGAATGGTTTGAAAAGAAATCCTGATATAACATGTAGAAGATACTTTAATTTGGACATGTGCAAATGTCCCTTTTTGATTCCACCTTTTCTGACATGTAGCTGTTACTTTAGTTTTGCAGCTCTTTGCCCAAGTGACTATGTGCTTGTTAACGGACAGTCCCTTTGTGTCTAGTCACGTGGGACTGTCCGTGCCAGAAAGAGTTTGTATGTAAGGGGTGATTCCTCTTCTTTGAGGACTAACCACTATGGAGGATTTCTAGTTACCCTTGACAGCCACTCAAGATTCTTAGAAAAGGAACCTACAATCATTAAAAACAGTCTTTCTGAAAATAAGTTTATAAGATTTATTATCTAAGTCTGTAGTGTAGTATTTGTCTGTGTATGTGTATGTGGATACACAGAGATGAAGATCCTCACCGGGATTTGTCTAACAGGGACGTAGACACCACAAACTGGGAGAGAGTGAGAGAAATTCCCACAAAGACCCACAGAGAGAGACACACACACACTCACGTACTTAGACTTGGAGATACAAGGAAACTAGCCCAGTACTTGCTTAAAAATTAAAAGTAATGAAGTACGGATCCGTTCTACAGAATGGATGAACCTTGAAAATATGCTAAATGAAAGAATCCAAACAGAAAAGGCCTCTTACTGTATGATTCCATTTATATAAAATTTCTATACTAGGCAAGTCTATAGAGACGGAAAGATTAGTGGTTGCCAAGGCTTGGGGAGAGGGAGGAATAGAGAAATTGGGAATGACTAATGGGTACCATCTTTCTTCTTAGGGTGA
>NW_012147842.1:1410382-1412245 GCF_000956105.1 Propithecus coquereli
ACCAGAGCATACCCCCTCTTCTCTTCTTTCCCACTATGAAGCTTTTTCATTCCCCTGTCTGCCTTTGAATCTCTGCCAAATGCAAATGATGGCAGCTGACTCCTTTGCTATATAGTAAGCTCTGAGTAAATAACCTGATTATTCTCATTTGTGTGGTCTTCGTTTATTTCCTCAAACATAAGAACCCTAGGAAGTAAATAGTTTTGACAAATGAAAAAAGTGGGGCAAACAGAACTTATATGAATTGTCCAAGTTCACAGAGCTGGTAATGGCAGGCCTGAGGTCTAAAATCAGTGTGTCTGACTCTACAGCTTGTTTTAACCACCACTCTGGAAATAGTGCTAAATTTAGGTTCTAGAACTACACTATCTGACAATGTTGAACTTTACTAGAGCCCTGGGATCCTAGAAAACAAGGACAATTAAAGAAATACCCCATTCTTTATGTTCCAGGAAAATAACTTACTGCAAAGAATCACCTTTCCTCATGTGACTTAGATAGGACTCGTGGATGCCCTCCTGGTTTACCTATGACAAGGCCAGACACAGCCTCTCCAAATTCCCATTTCTTTGCTTTGTAAAATATTAGCTGAATTGTCGATCACCATTCATTAGTCAGAACAAAGTACTATTGACTTGAACAACTTTGGTTAAACTTCCCTCCTTCCCCTGGGCCTCTGAACTTTGACCCTTCCTACCTTGAACCGGTAAACAATCCCTTCTTGACTGTACCTTCTGAGAATCAGCTATCTGCAGAGAAATACATTCCTCCATTGACTGCCCAATCATGCCACCCACTTCCCCACAGCCATTTCTTTGTAGACTTGTTTGCCTCTTCTTATAACAAGAAATCTCTTTCTGTTTCATCTCTGAGATGTTTCCAGATCTTTTGGTCAGGACATTCTCCCTATTGCAACAGTCCCCTTCCTCTTATTACAATAATCCTTTCAAATATTTTTTTTCTCACCCAAATTTGGATTTGTTTTTCTCTGACGTGTCCAATAGAAATCAAATGTGAACTATATATGCAATTTAAAATTTTCTAGTAGTAATATGGAAAAAAAACATGGAGACAGGTAAAATTAATTTTGATAATCTAATTTATTTCATCCAATGTATTACAGTACTACCATTTCAAAATGTAGTCAATATAAAAATTATTAGTGGACTATTTTATATTTCTTTTCTCATACTACATTTTTGAAATCCAGTGTGCAATTTTATATTTAAAAAACTACCTACATATTAAAAAAACTCCCTATATTTCACGTGTTCACAAGGTGGCTACTGTATTGGACAACACAGTATTTTTGGTACAGATTCCCTTTGTCTAGCTCTCAGGAAAGTTTGTTTTTCTCACTACGCTGAACTTAGCTTCTTCTCCTCCTTCTCCTCTTATTTCTCCTCTTCTTTTCTACTTTAGTCTCTTTCCTCTTTGCCTACTTACGAAGCATACATATTTTTAGTTTTGATTTCAATGCATGAGGCACATTTTCTCTTTTTTGAACTTACATAAATATCTGAGTTCTCTGACATTAGAAAAGAATAAAAATATAACTCAAAACATATAATTATTTTTTGACATCAGATTCTTTTATCTCAGCTGGAAAAAAGAGACATTCTTTGCTTATCTAAAAAAAAATCTATAGCTACTTAACGCATATGCTTAGAAATAATGAGGATAATAACTCTAAAATGTCTCATAATCAGGCATATTCAGTGGGTTAAGTTGGCCAGGCATTTAGAATGGAATATTGGGATGATAATCTGTGGGAAGCTAGACTAAAGGGACTGGGGGGAATTGCGCTGGAGCAAAAAGAGTTGATTTATGTCATCTCTGAAGGTTTTTTTTTTTTTTTTTTTT
>NW_012147842.1:1412295-1422093 GCF_000956105.1 Propithecus coquereli
GGTGACTATTTTAAAAAGTAATATTTATTAGACTCTGTCAATGACAAAATATGCGAAACAATATTTCAGTAGCTTAAATTATTTAATTCTACAATAAAGGAATATATAAACAAGAATAATTAGAACTTGGGTCTTATAGAAATATTTATTGTCATGTTATAGAGATATTCATCTTTAATGTCCATGGCATTGCATTATGAGTAAATAATCAGTGTGTCAATATGGCACAGAAAGGAATAACATTCCTCAGGAATAAATTTAACTAGTTTCTTGTATATAATATTTGGCCTTGATTTTCTTACAGAATGTAGCTTTATTATTTCAGATGATACTATTTTCCTGATAAGGGGCTGTTATAATGTTGCCATGACTTGCAGACCTGCTATTAATTGTAATCAGAATTTAATAAGTGTGACATCCTTTGGGAATTTGCAACCGAACATGACCAGATGTTCTGTGTGAGGGCAGTAAGTTTAGGTGTAATTGGAAGCTCTTGTGGAGTTCTCGCCTTTATAAAAGGATTAGCATACTGCTAATCTAAACCTAGTTCATGGTCCTGATTCTTACTTACTTTCCCTCTTTTCTATTCAAATTGTATCCTTTCCTATTTTTATGATGGAGAATTTGTGTTGGTTCAGAACATATGTTGCCACTTCACCATTGAGCATTGCAAGAAAGGAAGAAAAGTTTAAGTCTTGTGTATTGAGGTTGGAAGAAAATAGCTGTTCTCTATTGCAGTTTGACTTCACCTTATCTTTCCAAGGTTATGCACCTGACCACATTCTTGAAAGAATGCTTCCAGCAAAGTACCTCCTTATTATGAATGAGGTCCTCTTATTGTTCACAGGAGTTCTGGAAGCCACCTTTTTTCCAGCTTCACTTCTTTTATTATCCTCTTTTATCTTGCTCGCTTTCATCTTATGTCTTTTCTTTGGCTTATAAAATGAGTAAGCTTTAAGCAAGGAGGGGGTAAAGGTCATGACTCAGACAGTGGCCAATGGAAGCTTTTGTAAAGTCTAAATCTTTTGATAAGGTTTGCAAAGTAAAACATAAAGGTGCTGCCACTTCTGGGGAAGAAATAAAAAAAAAATGTTTGAAGGATAATAAATAGGATAATAAATATTTGTCCAATTAAAGATTATTAAAATTATGTTTGGGAATTTGAAGTGTTTGAGTTGCAGGATGAAAGTATTGGTAAAGGGAAATGAGAAAACCTCAACTGATCCTATACTTCGGGAACCAAGGACTTTCAATGGCAGAGGAAAAGTTGTTGATTTTGGAATATCTATTTTAATTTAAGAGCCTGTATTAGCCACAAAATTATGGAGACATGGAAATCTATACTGGATAAGTGGAAAGAAAATTGGTTTCCCATTGGCATCCAATGAAGATCAATTCCTACTCAGTGGTGGAATGTGCAAAGCAGTTGTATGGTAGTCACCAAATTATTAGCTGTTGTATGTTATCTTTCAACCTCTTCGATTTTACACAGCGGTGACACTTTGATCAGTCACTTCTTTCCTTTCTTTTCTCTATAGAATCTTATACTGCTGATTCTCCTCTTGACTCCCTATGTATGTTTTCCTGTCCTTTTCTAAGGCTGCTCTTCCTCCATCTGACCCTTAGATGTAGATGTGTTGCAGAGTTTGCATTTCAGTACTACTCATTTATTGTGCTATATACTCTCCCTGGGCAATATGGTTTCATGGACGCATATGTGAAATCCAAATCTCATACAACGACTTATTAATATATGTATGGTTTTAATGAGCACGTATATATTTTTGATCTCCAAATTTCCACCAGCAACTCAAATTTTTTCTGAATTGCCTCATCTTATTGAATGTTCCACTGGGACATTCCACAACCTTCTTAAATGTCTTAACTCATATGTGCTGCATATTTATCTCAAATATAATATGTTCAGAATGGAAATTATGCATGCAATTTCATTTTCAAATTACTCCTCTTTTAGTTTACCAAGTATCAAAATATTTCTACTTTCTTAACCTGGAAACCTGGGAGTCATCCTAAATTATCTCTCAAAAGACTCATTTGCAAATACCATCACCCCACAAACATCCCTCAGTCTGCTGCAGGACCCCAAAAGGAAAGGTCTGAACTCCTTTCCCTGTGGAAGCCTCCGTGTCATGGCTCAAGTGTCTCTCTCAGCAGCTGCGGGTGGGGGAGGGGAAGGGTAGAAAAAGAATCTAGGTGGAGGAAAGTCCACCCTCTGGTCATCTCCAACCCTCTCTCTGGGACTCCGTCCACCCAGAATGATGGGACTCTGGAGTCACACAGATCATCTGGGACCCACAGGACCCATGTGGCTCCTGTAGTCTTGGCCAGAGTTGGGAAATGTCTGTGTGGGGACATGCAAGATGGAACCTGAGGGGCGGGGGCCTCCTGAGGAGAACAAAGGCCCCTGGTGGGTAGAGAAGCAATATGGCGCCTGCCATCTGGCTCAGGTCTGTGGGGTGGGAGGCACCCTGGGGGTACTGGGAGACTGGTGCCCTGTCTGCAAGAAGTTCTTTTCTCAGTGGAGGCAGCAGTCTCTGGGCTCGCATCAGCAGAAGTTCTCTCCAGCAGCTTGGGAGCCCACCAACAGTCCAAGATGAGAGGGAGGGGGATGTTAATTTGTCGACCTAACCTCACTGGTCTCTGAGCCTCTTAGGGCTTAATCCCTGCTGATGCCTTTCCCCGTCCAGTTCTGCTCTCCAACCTCTTCCCATGGAGTCTCTTGTAGGCTGCTGTACCCTTCCTTCAGACCCTCTTCTGATCTATTTTTGTCTATCTGTCCGTTTTTTCTCTTTAATCTAAAACTTTTGCTTCTTACAGAGATGCTCTGGCTGGTGGTGTCTTTGATCTGCCATCTTGTCACCTCTGTCATGGGTTTGTGATCAGATAGATGGACAGAGTACTCACTCATCAAAGCTAAAAGGCTGTGGGATCACTGAGTTTGAGGGATGTGTAGGGAATCAAGAGTTGAATTTTGACATGTTAAACTTCAAATATGTATCAGATGTCCATTAGAAATGTTGAGTTAGCAGTTAAATATGAGTCTGAAATTTACAATAGAGTTCCAGGATAACATATATTCGGGAATTAGCAGATTGAAGGTATTTCCAACGATAAGGCACAAAGTTATTTAGGAATAGAAGTAAATAAAGAAAAGACCATATCTTGGGGACTGCAACACTTAGAGGTTGTGGAGACGAGAAGAATCCAACAGAAGGAAGAAGTGGCAGTCATGGAGATAAAGTACCAAAAGAGCCAAGAGAAAAAAGTGTTTGAAGGAGAAAGTGATCAAATATGTCACATACTATGAATAATAAGTCATGGTGAGAACTCAGAACTAATTGTAATTTTTAAACAAAACCTTACTATCCATTCATTCATTTATTTATTCTAAGAGTGCACTTGAAAAACTTGAGAAGTACTGGTATGGGAACACTAAATAAAATATGGATAAAGAGTCAAAGATGTAAGATATAGGAAATATTAACAAATGGAAATCTCTTGATTAATTACAGAATACATGCATGTGCATGCTTGTTCTTGCACCATCAGAGAAACCTGAGGCAAAAGATGACATGAGTGGAGATAATGCCCACCCCTGTAATATGTGAGAGAACTGACCAGCACATTTTCTAGAATTTTCTTCAGGAAGAAGAAAGGAAGCTACTATTTCGAACTCTCACAATGTAGCTCTTCTGGGAAGGCTTATTGAAAGTTTCTTTAAAATAATTAATTGTTGACTGAAAGAAGCCTAAAGAAGTTTGTTTGACATGATTAGGAATGGTAGAGTGGATTTGAGTAACATCCGATATTCTCTGGCACTATGTGAACATGCATACATAATGACATTTTCACGAAAGGTTAATGCATGTATTATGTAAGCATGGCTTACTTTAAAGCTGTGCAAATTTTCTCCAAGAAATAAAAAAGAAAACCAGCCTCTGTTCTATCAACACTGAAGTTAAAAATCCTATTACAAAGCAGTTGAAATTCAAATAAAATATATTAAAAATTTCAATCTATGAAGAATAGAATTCTTCTTTTCTTAAAAAAATATTTGCAGCTGTTGAGCTTATTGTCCTCCATTGAAAATAATTAAAACTAAGCAATATATTTGAATGGTTCTAAGTTCAAATGCACAAAAAGGGAGAAATTTCTGTCTCACTCATCTCCCCTAGCTGTTCTGTTTTTCCTCCCAAGAGGCAACAAAAATTATTAGCTAAAATGAAGTATTTTAAATTCATGTTAACAGTTATTTGTTGAGTGACTTCTACATACAGGATATGTGTTAAATGTTGTGGTATCTGCCTTAAAGGATTTTGAAAAAATACTGAATCTGGTTTACAGATGACTCTGAACAATATGCTGGCATTACCCAAAAGTAGAGAGCTGCAGCACTGTAAGTCCACTCAGAAGGGCAGCATGAAAGGAAATCCCATCCCCCCTCCACCCAGTGAGCAGAACTTCTAATCTCAAAGAAGAAACAGCCAGAGGTATGGTACACTGTTTCATAGTCATTGACTATGGGTTAGATTGGATAGTCAGGAACTTAGAAGGAACACAGAAAATTGGTGGCAAAGTGCTAAGGGGTAAGAGTATGTTGACAGACCTCTATAAATGGGCACAGAGTGTGAAATCATTTGTGTCCTGTGTGAATGCTTGCCAGAGAACCTCAGCAGAAGAGGAGCTTAACAATAAGATGAGCAAGATGGCACATTCTAACTTCAGCCATTCTTGTTCTTGCTCAATGGGCTCACAAATTGTCCAAGGTAGCGGGAATGCAGGTTACGCATGGACGCAGCAAATGGACTTAGAATCACCAAGAGTGAATAGCTACAGCCACTGACGAATGCTCAATCTGTCAAGATCATAGACCAGTGGTGCCAATGTGGCACCATTCTCTGTGGTGACCAGCCAGCCAACTGTGGCAGACTGGTTATGTTGGATCACTTTCCTCATGGAAAGAATCAGGATTTATTCTCATTGGAATAGACATTACCCTGGAAATGGATTTGCCTCCCTTTCCTCTATTGTTCTTTCAAAACCATCACACGTCGATCTACAGATGACATGGTCAGTGTCATGGCATTCCCCAGAGAATTTCTTCTGACAAGTGATTCATTTTACTGCAAATAACATGTGACAATAGGCTTACGATTGTGGAATCCTCTGGTTTTATCATGTTTTCCATCACCTTGATGTGTCTGCTTTCACTGATACGTGAAGTGCCATTTTGAAAACTCAGTTTGGGTGCTAGTTTTTGCAACAGTTTGGAAGCTAGGGTAGTGGCTACCAGAATGTGTCAGATGGTCTAAATCTGCCATCAGTACATGGTGGTGCTCCCCCATAGTCAGGATTCACAGTATGGGAGTCAAAGTATAGCAATAGGAGTGACTTCTCTCCCTGTTACTTCTAGTGATCTGAGAGTGAAAGTTTTGCTTCTCTCTCCTTTGGGTTCTGCTGGTCTGGTGGTTTTAGCACCCCCCAAAATACAACAACCCCATAGAGACAGAATGATTAATGGCCTGACCCTTGAAAATTTGGGCTATCCCACATACCAACATGCTTTCTGAAATCAAAGTATACATGAAATTTGTAGTGAAAGAAAGACAATATGAATATCAGCTGTTATCGTGCACCCAGTTTTCAAAATTGAGGACTGTAATAATCACAAGTTTTCCTTTCTTATTTTGATATAAACATATTTGTGTCTATTTTAACCATTTTCCTTCCTTCTCCTATTCCTCTATGATCTAACATAACTTGTGATCACAATAGCTCACTTCATATCTTGGTACTTAAATTGTAGTATATCAAGGGGAACACGACTGAGCTAGATGATAAATGTGCATCATTCAAACATGGATAGAGTGACTTTTCATCCTTTTTAGGAGAAAGGATTAGCATATTTTTGGTTGTCCAGGGTACAATTTTGTCATGTTACATGAGTACATGATTTCGATATTGTTTTTATGTGGAAGTTAAATATGGCTAACAGAGATGCATACGGTGCCAAATTAATAAAGGGTAATTTTGCAATATGTTCACTTAGCTAATCTGGGGCCACTTTTCCAGAATTCTCTTCCCTCCAGGGTTCTGGGTTGGAGTTGACAAGAGGAGAAATTTGTGTGAGATTTGGAAAGGAGAAGCGCGGCAGCAGCCATGTTCACACTCAGGAGGTTGGTGCAGTATTAGGAACAATTGTGCCACCTGTACGTTGTTGTAGATCTGCAGGCTCACCTGCAAGTTTTGCTGAATCTTCCAAAGCTTCCTCAGATCCCGAGTAACATTCATTCACAGCTCCGTGATGGAGTATACTAGATCTGCAGGAAAGCTGAATCGACTGACGCTGGAAGCCTGAGGCACGGAGGAGGTATGAGATCAAGGGAGGTTCTGGTGAACGTCAAAAGCAGGTTTATTTGTCTTTGTAGATTCAAGCTCATCCTCATGGATTCCAGTTTGTCCTGGCCCTCCCCCTATTCGTATTTATCTTCCCTGCTTGACTTCTGGCCCAGTTTATTTCAGGCCCAGCACTCCATGCAGGGGTACCAAATGGGCTTGAAGTAAATAAATCTCTAAATAAGCCCTTTTATTACCCATAGAGATCCTGCTCCTTTGGAGAAACATAACTGATAATCTAGTCAGAAACATGCATATGTATAAAAGTAGCTATAAGATAGTATATATTTAGATGTAACGTATTCTATAATATCTATTGGAATCACAGAAGGGAGAGGGAGAGAGAGAGAGAGAGAGAGAGAGAGTGAGAGAGAGAGAGTGAGAGATAGCCAGGGGATATTGGAAAGGGCTTCATGGAGGGAGTAGCATTTCATCCACTGAACATGGAAAAATGAATGCAATTTGTACTTCCATAATAAAGGAGTAAAGATAGAGACAAGAAAGTCATTATCTACTGCATATTTAATGACTGGCAGGTATTAGTACAATGGGAAACAAGACAGGCACAATTACTGATGTTTGGGAATTTATAGTCTAGCAGGGATGACTTGTACTGAAAATGTCATGCACTCCATCTAGTGAAGGGTTCTAGGTATGTGCTGCATATTTTGCTCTGATTGTAACTAAATGACACTTGGATGACTAGTGGAATCTTGAATTCCCAAATATTTTCCCAATATGGTTAACTTTTGTGAGATACAGCTAACAAGGTGTAAAGAAGAAGTCTCTGGGCTTTTGGTTTCCTACACTTGTTTCCCATTCTCACTCCACTCACCAGCTGCTCTCTGCCATCTGTTTCCTCTATTCCCCTAAAACAGCTGTTGCACTGGCCACCAACGCTCCTAACTGCCAAATCTCACAGCTCCACGTTGGTTCTTACTTTATTTGACATTACTTTGCCACTTGACATTGTGGTCATTCCTTTCTTCTTTAAATTCTCTCAGCCCCTCACACTACTCTTTCTTAGTTTTCCTTTTGTTTCTCTGCTCCTTCTGCTTTATTTTTGTATTCAATATTTGGTTAATAGCATGTGAATGTGCCAAAAATGACCTGAAAGTCAATTTATCACTCCTTTTATCTATCGTTCTATATATATGCAATTGGTGACTGAGTCCTGTGCTAAAAATTGTTGAATTCCTTTGTGATTTGTGCTCTCTTATTCTGTTTGGCTCTTTTTGTCTTACATTAACCCTGTAAGTCTTATCCCTTGGCCACCATGAGACACTCCTTTCTTGCCTGTCTGTTGTATTTTTGTCCATCAATCCAATTTTTGTCCACCAATGCATCCTTCATGTGGCCACTAGGGCACGTATTTCTAAAATGCAAATGTGGTAACATGAGTACTCTCCTTCCTCTTCAGGGACCTCAGGATAAGTACCAAATTTCTTAAAATGGCATAGAAAGCCCTGCATGATTTGACACCTGACTCCTTCTTAATATTCAAATTCTCATACATGCTCTCACCCCTCCAGCCATGTCAAATCGCTCAGACTGCTATAAAGATTCTATAATCTATCTCCCTAAAAATACTCTTTCTCTTCATCTACTCAGCCAACACCTAGTCATGCTTCAATAATAAGTTCTAGGGTCATTATTAGCTTATTCATTTATTCAGTCAAAATTGATTGACCACCTTTGATGTTCCAGACAATGTTATCTCTCTCCTTCATAAAGCCTCCCTTAACTAGTTGCTCTCTTTGTCCCTTGGCTTTCCTTCCCATTGTTTCCGGCTGCCCACTAAATAGCACTGGATATTCACTACTATCCATTAAAATTCAGGTTCAAGTTCTCTTCTCTGTAATTAACATCCTGTGCACACACGTCTCTGCAATTAACTATGTCGTAACTTGTGGTTTGCTTCTTTGTCTCTCCTATTATACTGTGAGCTTACTGGTAGTGGGAATTGTATCTTTGTGTTTTGTGTGTATGTGTGATCCCATTGGCTGGTATGATTTCTGCTACTTTATAATTTCCTAATACATTTTTCTGAATGGAGGTGATTTAGAATCAAAAGTCCTGATGGAATAAATTATTTCATCTCTCTGAGCCCCATCTGTGAAACAAAACAAAGATAAAAGCCAGAGTAATAATTTCTCTGCACATTATATGAGCTTTTGGGGAATTCAGATAAGATACTCTAGGAGAAAATATTTTATAAATAGCAAAGCATTATTGTTTTAGTTTGCTTTGGTTACAAGGAGTAGGGTTGTACAGATAAGATCAAAGAATGGTTTTACGGAAAGGGCGTAACTGCAGTTCTGTTGCAGGGCTAAGCTCAGTCTTTTTCATCAGTCTGTCTCTACGTAACCTTTCTCTCTGCTTTTCACAGTGTTTCTAGAGCTGTCACTGCCAGTCACATCCTCAGGCTTCTTTTGTGGATTCTACTACCTCCACCACTGGGACTCCACTTACCTCTATCCGGTGGGCCAGTGAATAAGGAGAGAATTTGCAACACAGCCCTGCCATCACTATAATTGTCTTGGACCGTCATCGTGGTACCTCTCATTTGACACTCCTGCTCTGTCACAGAGTCTCTAGTTTACTTTGTCTGTTTGATTTTTTTCTTATATTCAATTCATGCTTTTGCGCAGGTACCCTTTGTACCTATTTTTCTTCTTTATACGTTCTGCTAGCTTAAAGATTTGATTTCCTAAATAGATTTGCTTCTTCGGGACGTTTTCATAGCCTCATAGTCTCTCTTCTACATATCTCTTTAATTTCAATCATGGAAACTGATTAATTCTTTCTATATTTTCAATTTTAAATTGTAAATATTTGTTCAAGCTTTGGGCTAAATTCTTTTCTGCCAAGCCACTTCATTGATCTTCTGTTCAGCCTATCCATAAGGCGTACACCCCCAGGCCTCATCTTCTGGAACACACTGTTGGATCACGTGTTAGTTGACAACCACTTTAAAACTCAGGGCATTGACTGGCTGACAAATATGATTGACAGATTTAGTATAATTTTATGAGCCTATTTTTTTCATTGAATAATGATGATGATGACGAAATCTATATAGATACATAACAACTAAATTGATGAAAAATTACTCTAGGAGGAGTGTGGTTAATTAGGCATTCTCATATATAGGCATATCTCATTTTATTGCACTTTGCTTTATTGCATTTCACAGATATTTGTGTTTTCTAATCTTGTGGCAACCCTGCCTTGAGCAAGTCTATTGTGCCATTTTTCCAACAGCATATGGTCAATTCATGTCTCTGTGTCACATTTTGGTAGTTCTCACAATAATTCAAAATTTTCCTTATTATTATATCTGTCATGGTGATCTGAGATCAGTGATCTTTGATGTTGATA
>NW_012147842.1:1423918-1425218 GCF_000956105.1 Propithecus coquereli
TTAAGAACATTCCTGATTCATGAGAGGAGGTCAACATTTTAATATCAACATTGACAGGAGTTGGAAAGAAGTTGATTCCAACTCCTATGGATAACTTTGAATTCAAGACTCCAGTGGAAGAAGTCACTGCAGATGTGGTGGAAATAGCAAGAGAACCACAACTGGAAGTGGAGCCTAATTGGATGTGACTGAATTGCTGCCATCTCATGATAAAAGTTAAATGGATGAAGAGTTGCTTCTTATGGATGAACAAAGTGTTTTTTTTTTTTAAGATAGGATCGACTCCAATTTTAAAAGAAGTTCTACTGTGGGTAAAATGCTATTAAACAGCACGACATGCTGCAGAGAAATCAATGTAGCAACTCAAGGAGACCCAATTGCAGCAAACTTCATTGTCATCTGTTTTTAAGAAATTGCCACAGCCACACCCACCTTCAGCAGCCACCACCCTGATCAACCAGCAGCCATCAGCATGGAGGTAAGACCCTCCATGGCAAAAGGGTATGACTAGCTGAAGGCTCAGATGACCATTAGCATTTTTTATCAATAAAGTATTTTTAATTCAATTATGTGTATTGTCTTTTTACACATAATGCTATTTCTTACTTAATATACTAGACCAGTGGTCCCCAATGTTTTTCACACCAGGAACTGGTTTCATGGAAGGCAATTTTTCCATGGACAGGGGTCAGGGGGTGAGGAGGGAGGCACAGCTCAGGCAGCGATGTGAGCAATGGGGAGCGGCTGTAGATACAAAGGAAGCTTTGCTCCCTCACCCACCGCTCACCCCCCCTCACCTCCTGCTGTGCAGCCCAGTTCGTAACAGGCCACGGACCAGTACCGGTCTGCAGCCCAGGTGTTGGGGACTGCAGTACTACAGTATAAATATAACTTTTATATGTGCTGGGTAATGAAAAAATGTGTGTGACTCACTTTATTGTGGTGTTCTGAAACCAAACCCACAATATCTCTGCAGTATGCCTGGATCGTTCATAAAAGTAAAATGGGCTCAGATTAACTATTAGAATTCGTGTTTGCTATCTATTTCAGGAATCCTTTCAACATTTATGTTTTTATTTCTATTTTCAGAACTCTTTCTTCAGGAAATAAACAGAGATGTTTGCAAAACTTTATGTACAAAGATATTTGTTTCTATGTGTTCTGCAATAGTGAAACATTAGAAGAAATCGTTGTTTCAAATAGTTGGAAACTATTAGTAAAGTTTTTTGCTATCTTGTCAACGGCTCTGTTTTCCATACACAGAACAGTGCCCATCACAATGGAAATGTTTAATAAATAC
>NW_012147842.1:1437456-1443737 GCF_000956105.1 Propithecus coquereli
GGGTTTCCTGGAAATTTATACTTGCATTTCACCATTAGCTTGATCTAGCTGCTAACATGGCTTCTATATTTCTTAGTTTAAATTATTGCTGTATAGCGAAGAGAGGAGAAGAGCATTGACCCAGGTTGGATTTGAATTCTTTCTCATCCAATCTCTTATGAACATGAAGGCTTGATCCCATTCATTAAGCTGGGGAAAAACGAGGAGCATCTCCAGGAATCTTATAAAATTGTTCTGTGCCCTTAAAGACCCGTCTAACATGGTGCTTCTCTGACACATGGTACATCCCTCTTCTATTAGTTACTTCTTTTTGGGGTTTCTACAATTTCAGCCCATATTTCCGCCATAACATTTTTCATAATTACCTAGTCTTATTTGCTGGCATGTGAGCTCCTTCATAGCAGGAGCACATTTGATTCAACTTTATGTTCTTAGTGCCTATCAAAGTGTTTGACATACAGTAGTGGAGAAGTGAAATATAAAATAAACAAATAAGTATAGCTGGAAGATAGTAAATGCCCGTCTCCCAGTGACTAAGCATTGGACTATAGACATATTCCACTATAGTTGAGCACACTGTGTGAATAGACATAACTATTTTTAAAGGAGAAAGTGGAAACACTTAGTATGCACTTATTTATACAGTTGCCTTCATAACTATAACCTTTATAGCCCCTGCTGATATAATACTTGGTCTCCTGGTAGGTACATCTTTTAATTTCAGAATTTAAAGAGGGATCTGATCTTTGCCATCAGATCCTATACTTACTCATAGCAGAACTGTTGTGTATGTGTTTATGTTTTATTTATTTTTTTATTCCTTACTAAGGAACTATTGATTTTTCTCTGCTCTTTGTAACCAGCAATTCTCAACTCAAATGAGTACAGTCTATTTCTAGGTTTAAACATAGATATCTCAATTCCAGCAGAAATACTAAAGCAGTCACATTCTACTATCCAGTAGATACTCTTAAGAAAAGCTGCATTTTTTTGTTGAAAACTAATTACTAGGTTTAGTGGTAGAACTGTGTATATATGTGTTGTGTGTATAAATGTGCATATGTATGTGTGTATATATAAAAGACATATTCATATGTATATTTAAGATATATATGTATAAAACACACATATATTTATATTTAAGAAAGAGAAAGTAAAAAGCCTATATATGCTAAAGTCAGTAATATCATTTTTTAGAATAGTATTTTCTAGATCTGAGTGTCTGAATATTTCATATTTATTAGAGAATTTTGACTTTTCAAAACAGTTTATGAATTTAAGACAAATATTCCTTAATTCTTTTTGTTTTCACTGAAGGCTTTGCAATCTAATTTAAAATCTAAAAGAGGCCAAGGACTAAATATATTCATATTTTATCCCAAGCTTGTAGCAGTATGCTTAATATCCATTAAACTTAAATATTTATTGAATTTGAAAGAAGAAATTGGCATTATATTAAAATGATCTATTATGGAAACATAGCAGAGCAGATGTGATGATATTTTGATTGGCAGAGGGCAATTTCTAATTAATTGAAATGATAAAGGAGGAATGTATAGTTATACCACATTTATATTTAAACTGATAATGTGAGCAGGTAAAAGTAGAGCAGCTTCTTAAAATGAGAGTTTGCTTTTAGGGGCTGTGAGTAATGGGAATTTGATAAAGTCAGCATATGATTTTGTTCAGATTAAAATCTTAAAAAATGTTTTGTTTCGTCTAATTAATATGGAAGTGTTTACAACTAAAACCCTATCGCCATAAGAGTTTGTCATTCTCTCAAAAGCTGTCTTTGACTTAAATATTTATCTAATATATTGAGCATGTAACTAGATCTAAATTATTTTTCACCTAATTTCTCAGTAACTTATCTTAGTGTCGCTATATTTTGTAAGCAAACACTTATATAGTTTTTTATAATGTGGTAACCACTGTTCTGGGCTCTTACTACACATTATATTTTTTTCAGTCCCAAAACAATTCTTTGAGGTAGCTACTACCATCATTCCAATTTTACAGACAAGGACTCTGAAGCATCTCGGAGAGGTTGAGCAAATCAGCAAGTAATTGCCTGGTAAGTTGCAGAGCCAGGATTTGAAGCCAGTTGTTCTGGCCACTAGGCTCTTAACCACTATCCCTGCTGCATTTGGGGACATGCTAAAGCAGTATGTCCCAGAGATCATCTTCAGAACATTATATCATGAGAAACTGTGACCGGACATCTGTATCCAGACTAGTTTGACAAATATTTTAGATCATACAGAGTTTGTATGAGTTTCCTGCTGCTGCTATAACAAATTGCCACCAATTTAATGGATTAAGATAATACAAGTCTATCTTCTTACAGTTCTGGGGAACAGAAGTCCTGAAACCAAGACGTGGGCAGGGCCATGTCCCTTCTGGAGGCTGTAGGGGGAAATCTATTTTGCTGTTTTTTTCCAGCTTCTAGAGGCTTCCTGCATTCCTTGGCTCCTGGCTTCTTTTTCTATTTTTTAAAGTTAGCGGTTTAGCATCTGGGCCCACTCAGATATTCCAGGATACACTTTTGCCCATCACAAATTCTCTAACATAACCATATCTGCAAAATTCCTTTTGCCATGTGATGTAACATATTTACCTTAAGAGTGATGACCCAGGGCTGCGGTCCCCAACACCCAGGCCACAGACCAGTACCAGGCAGGTCCATGGCCTGTCAAGGACCAGGCCACAGAGCTCTGACACAACCTCTTAACCTCCAACTCTGGAAAAATTGTCTTCCGTGAAACTCAGGAAAGTGGGGGGCGGGGGGACCAGGCTGGAGGCGAGTGGCAGATGAGCGAAGCTTCATCTGTATTTACGGTCACTACACATCACTCGCATCACAACCTGAGCTCTGCCTCCGCCTTCCCAATCCCTGTCCCCGTCCATGCAAAAATTGTCTTCCATGAAAGCAGTCCCTGGTGCCAAAAAGGCTGGGGACCACTGACCTAGGGTATCTGGTAGAGGAATTTCTAAGCAGCAAAGCCTTCAGGAAGTGGTGTGGCCACTTTCAAGGATCAGATACAGCAGCAAAGGAATGACCTAAAAGGTAGGCTTTGTAATTAAAAGTGAAGAAGAGCACACACACTTGGAAAAATTGCAGCCTGGCCATGTGGTAGAGAAGGGAAGAGCATTTTCAAGACAGGAATCGAAGGGTACTGCAGCACAACCACTTGCTAGAGGGATTAGCATGAATAAAAGGAATAAAAGGGAGCAGGATGCTAATAGTCAAGACGTAGTGGGGAAAAAAGGCCCCGAGGGCATTTCAAGAATCTTCAAGGCAACCCCTCCCTTCACAGTCCCAGAGCCCTAGGAGGACAAAATAGTTTCCAGGGACAGGCCTGGGGCAGTGCTGCCCTGTGCCTCCTCAAAACACTGCTCCCGATATCCCAGCTGTTCCAGCTACAGTTGTAGCTCAAAGGGCCCCACGTACTGCCTAGGGTGCCACTCTGGAGGGTGCAAGCCATGAACTTTGGTGGCTTCCATGTAGTGTTAAGTCTGATGGCACCCAGAATGCGAGAGTGATGGAGGCTTGGCAGCTTCTGTCTAGATTTCAGAGGATGTATTAGAAAGCCTGGGTGTTCAGGAGAAAGCCTGCCACAGGGGTAGAGCCACCACAGAAAGCCTCTATTAGGGCAGTGCCTAATGGAGCTGTGGAAATGCGGCTGCCACAGGGACCCCAGAATTACAGAGTCACCAGCAGCATGCAACCTCAGCTTGGAAAAGCTTCAGGTACTAGACTCCAAACAGCGAGAGCTGCAAAGCCATGAGGGTGGGCTGCCTGAGGGCTTGGAAGCCCACCCCTGGCACCAGTGCACCCAGGATGTGGGTTATGGAGTAAGGGAGATTATTTTGAAGCTTTGAGATTTAATGTCTGCCCTGCTGGGTTTCAAAGTTACATGGGGCTTGTCACCCCTTTATTTTGGCTGATTTCTCCCTTTTGGAAAGGGAATGTTTACCTAATGCCTGTACGACCATTGTATCTTGCAAGTAAATAGCTTGTTTTTGAGAGTATAGGCTCTGAAGCAACTTACTTTAAGTCTCAGACGAGACATTGAACTTTGAACCTTTGAATTGAGGGTGGAACAAATTAAGACTTTTGGGGACTCTTGGGAAGGAGTGATTATATTTTGCAACATGAGAAGGGTATGAGGGTATTTTGCAACATGAGAAGGGTATGAGATTGGGGGGCCAGGGGAAAAATGCTATGGTTTGGATGTTTGTCTCCTTCAAATCCCCTGCTGAAATTTAATCCCCAGTCCTGGAGGTGGGGTCTGATGGGAGGTATTTGGGTCCTGGGAGTGGATCCTTCATGAATAGATTAATGCCCTCCCTGGGGAGGAAGCTGAGTGAGTTTTCATTCCATTAGTTCCCTTAAAAGCTGGTTGTTACAAAGAGCCTGCCATTTCCCCCTACCCCTTGCTTCCTCTCTCACCATGTGTCCTCCCCTCTGTAGGGGAACACACACTGGCTTCCCTAGAGCCTGAGGTTTTTACCAGATGCCCAATCTTGAATTTCTCCAGACATCAGAATCACGAGACAAATAAATCATTTTTCTTTATAAACTACCCCACCTCAAATATTCCTTTATAGCAACACAAGTGAACTAAGACAGCTTGTCTTTTCCCAAATGAGATTCTGATGATTTTTATAGCTTAAATTATCGGCCTTACTTTGTTACATTTTCTTCCATTCACACCCTGCTATGGTGTCATTCTGGGCTATGTGTATTTCCTGCTCCTTAATTTTGAACTTGGCCACGTGACTTATTTTGGCCAATAGAATGAGGCAGAAATAACACGTCATCAGTTGCAAATCTGGACCTTAAGAGGCTTTGTGTGCTCTGTGTGTTCTGCCTCTGCATTCTCTAGGTGGTGCTGCCCAGAGGAGCATATATGTTACAGAATCAACCACCTTCAGACATACATGAAGAAGCAGGGCGTCCTCAGCTGTCAAAGCCTGAAGAGGAGCCACCCTGGCTGACTGACTTGTACATCTGTGAAAATCAATGTACATTGCGGCATGACACTGAGATCGTGTCCATGTTTGCTTTGCTTCAATAGCTAATTGATACAATAATTCCATAGTTCAAAGATACTTTTATGAGTTTTCTTAAAGACAATTCTTAAAGTTACTGAACAGTTTTTCTCCAAATTACCTGTCATTGTATGAAGCTCTTGGTGAGTTCACCTAGACTTTCAACCTGTTAACTGGGTCCTAGGAAAAAGAAATGTCAAAATGTGGATTGGGTTTGGGTAGATAAAAGCTAGTTATGTTCTATAATGATTGTCCTAAATATAACATCAGGCTCTATATTTTCAAGTGTTCATGTTAAAATGCATTAAATTATGCTTTCTACTAAGAATTATTTTGTGAATACATAATTTATATTTTATATGAGAATACAGGTTGTGATGTATTGAAATGAGTCACTGTTTAGGATGAGAATGGCATGTGACAAGTAATTTCCTTAATATGAGCTAATATTTTTGAGATCTTTGTTCCTCATATTGTGTTATGTGATTTACATATTTAGTTTCATTTAAGCCTTACAATAACCTTAAATAGAAGTTAGGTATATTTGTGCATATCCACTTCATAGATGAAAAATTCATGTTTGGAATGGCTATGTTTCAGTTGCTGAAAGTTGCATAGCAAGTGAGGCAAAGAGTGAGATTTAAATTCTGGTCAATGCTCTTAACCACTCTTCAGCAACAAATTGTTTTGGTAAAGGGTTCAGACTCTGGAGCCAAACCACTTCATTTTGAGTTCTGTCTACTGTTATATGTACCAGCTCTATACATCTTTTTTCTCCCCTATAAAACAGTAATATGGTTAAGTTTTGTTTTATAGGATTGTTGCGATTGTTAAAGTTCATAATTCATGTTCAGCACATAGAACAGAGCCTGCTAGGTAGAAAGCATTCAATAGATGTCAACCACTATCATCATCATCATCATCATCGTCATTATTACTGCTTAATGAAATTTAGTATTTTAATCAACACCCTAACATTAAAGTGGGAGGACATTTGTGATAGAACAGAGTGGGTTAGCAATAAAGAGCATCTAGAATTGTCTTTCTCCTACTTAGTCTGAAATTTCATCTTAAAAATAACTGGTAACAAGAGATTTCAAACTCTGTTTTCCAGTAAGTGTGGCGCTTGTAGTTAAATTGTTTAGAAAGTCTCTTTTTGTGCTCTTCTCTCTGTAATGCTGATCTAATCATCTTCAGTGTATAACATCCTATTGGCAGATGTCCCA
>NW_012147842.1:1445192-1448165 GCF_000956105.1 Propithecus coquereli
TGATAGATCAAATTTATTTTAAAAATTATTCACTCTCATTCCCTGCTTCCATGGGTATAGTATACTTCTCCTACCTTGATTCTGGGTATAGCCAAATAATTTGTTTGGCCAGTAGGGGGTTGGAAGATTTGACACAAGCAAAGCCCTGAGTGTCATTAGACATATTCTCTTGAACTTCTTGCTATGAGAAGAATAGGCTAGGCCATACTTGCTGGTCCCAGGAGGAAGATTACATGGAACAGCGCTGGCCCCTCACGGCCCAACCTAGAGCACCATCCAGGGCACCCACAGGTGTGGGAGCCAACCAAGGTGAAATTAATAGGACCTTGGAGCCCAGCCTGCATCAGCATCAGCCTACCCATAGATCCATGAGAATAAAGGATCATTATTTTAGCTACTGTCTTTAGAGGAGGTTTGCAGCATTGCAAACCCCCGAGTCATTTGTCAAAGCCCTAACAACCAATGTGATTATATTTGAAGATGGAGCCTTTAAAGAGATAATTAAAGTTAATTGAGGTCGTAAGAGTGGATCCTAATCTGATAGGACTAGCATCCTTTTAAGAAAAGGAAGGGACACCAGGGATTTTTTTCTCCCCATATGAACACAGAGAAGAGGCTGTTTGAGGATAGAGAGGAAGGCAGCTGTCTACAAGCCAGCAAGAGAGAGGCTTCACCAGAAACCAACCCTGACTGTATCTTGATTTTGCACTTCTAGTGTCCAGACTCTGAGAAAATAAATTTCTGTTGTGTAATCCACTCAGTCTATGGTATTTTGTTATGGCAGTCTGAGCATACTAGAATACCCTTCTACAAATTGTACCCCTAGTTAATTTGGCCTGAACAGTGTCCTCAAACTTGGATAACTGATAGTAATATCTCTTCCTAGATTTTGATATACATTTGGGAAGGAGTACAGGCATGGATGAGTGTAAAGCAGGGAAGACATTTTATCTCAAATTTCTCTTCAGAGAGACCAGTATCCCTTTATTATAAATTCCAGAGATTAAGGTACCAGATCTATGTTTCCAAAGTCCTTGTACTTTATACTAACTAAAAATATACCAATATTTATTTGGCACCTACCTCGTGTCAAACTTACCAAGTTACTGTGCTGTCATGGGTTAGAGGTCTAAGGTGGGCAAAGGATGAATAAAAGGCATATAATCTACAAAATACAATGTACACATTGAATGTGAGTCTCATTTAGTACACGCTTCCTAAATAAGGGATAAGTTTAACTCTTTAGTCACTAGAGGAGAAGGGCAAAATTTCAATCTTAGTGTGGATTCTGTCTTTTGGATTGTCATCTCTTCGTATTCTCAAATTTATTTATTTGGGGTGATACTTTAATCTAAAATTTCTAGCAGCATTCTGATTTCTTAAATGCCTCAGGTTTTTTGGTCATAATCCTAAATCTAGTTCAGAAAATATTTCCATTAATTTCTAAAATTTATCTATAGTGCTTTAATATTGCTGTGGACTGAATCCACCCCCCCCATTCATATGTTAAAGCTTTGACTCCAATGTGATGGTATTTGCAAATGGGGCTTTGGGGAGATAATTAGGTTTAGATGAGGTCATGAGGGTGAGCTCCTCATGGCAGGATTAGTGTCCTTAAAAGAAGAGACAAAAGAATTCTCTCTCTCCCTCTCTGTCTACCATGTGAGAATGGTAAGAAGGCAGCTGTCTGCAAGTTAGGAAGAGAGCCATCACCAGAAAATGACCATGCTGGCACCCTGATCTCAGCTTTTCAGTTTCCAGAACTAGGAGAAAATAAATTTCTGTTGTTTAAGCTACAGTCTATGGTATTTTGTTATGGCAGCTCGAGCAGACTAAGAAAAATACCTTCTTTCATCCATTTCAATCTTTTATCAGTGAATCATGATGCTGAGCAGGGGATATTTTTATCCATCGACAGCTGCTGTCCTTTACCTTTGGAAGATTGTATTTATTCTTCCTTGGTTTTGTTTTCCTGCCACATTCCAGCTGCTGGGCTGAACTAACTGACATTCAATTTTTTTGTGTGTGCTGCTCTTTTTTACCTCTTTTTCAACCTGTGAGTTATCTTCTGCCAAATGTACCTTAAAAAAAGATCTCAGGGCTCCTTTTTCTGGAGAGGCCTCTATGTCTATGGAATCACAGATTTCCACCATTTCTGTCATCTTGGCTACACTCACGTCTCTAGCTGCACTGTTAGTATCAGAATCTCTTTGATTATCATACTTTTCTATTCTTGCTTCATTCTTTTTTTTTTAAAGACTGTTTTTCTTAGTCTGTCTCCAATTGCTGTAAGAGAACACCTGAGACTAAGTAATTTATCAAGAAAAGAAATGTATTTCTTATAGTTCTGGAGGCTGAGAAGTCCAAGGTTGAGGGGCCGAATCTGCGTGGCATCTGGTGGAGGCCTCATGCTGTGTCATAACGTGGCAGAAGGCATCGCAGGTGACGGGCTCAGAGACATGGCCAAACTGGCTTTTATTAATACAACAGACCCACCTCCCTATAATTTACTCACTTCCTCAGTACACATTAACCCATTAATCCACGAATGGATTAATCTATTCATGAAGGCAGAGCCTCCATAACCCAATCACTGCCCAAAGGTCCCACCTCACAATGCTGCTAAATTGAGGATCAACTTTCCAACACATGAACTCCTGAGCGACATATTCAGACCATAACACATTCTTTATTCTCCCTTATGGAGTTTTAGACTTTGTTTTTATGATTCCCTTGGGAAACAATGACTCTTATTCAATAATAGCTCTTTTCCCCAGATTTTTGCATGGCAATATAGTTCTTTCTCATCATTCAGGTGTGACACATGTCACTTCATCAGATAGGTCTTCTCTGCCCATCCTATTTTCTTTTCTCTCTTCCTTGCCTTCTTTACATCATCAGCCCATTTTATTATCTTCAAAGCGCTTATTGCAATGATCTATTTTTTTGCTTGTTTATTGTTCATTTTACTCA
>NW_012147842.1:1448215-1449922 GCF_000956105.1 Propithecus coquereli
GGAAACCTGGAAAGTTCGCGACTTAAACAGTACTTGTGTGTTGAGGCTCATGTTTGAATCGTGCGTCCTTGAGGCCAGCACGAGGGGTAAAAACACGTGATGCTTCGTGCGAGCCTCATCAACCACTGTGCATCTCGATACCACTGTGGCTCTGTTTCTCTCAGCTTGTTATCACAGATGCAGAAACCCTCATTACAGGTCTGAGGAGGTTATTTAAATACATCATTACATAAACAGATTTATGTGAGAAATGATATGATACAGAGACATTTACACATACGGGGGTTTGCAAAGGTCTTTTTACGTATCCCTCCTGAATGCTGTAAGTCTATGGGCATATATTAGATTAAATAGACAGTGGTTTGGCCTCTTCGTATTGGGGATGATCCCAAAGGGTACTGGTTTTATAAAGTGTTTCTGGGAACCAATGGCTTGGCAAACTCCATTAGGATTATTTTTCTCCCTACGTACTAAAAATGAAGATCAGATTGTTAGCACAATTCAACTGTATTCAGGTGTTTCTCTTTAAAATCTTATGGGAATTTTACAACCTGAAATGTTGGAAACGAAGGCCTTATGAAGACAAAACAGTCCTGTGCGTGAGCCCATTTGAATTACATTTGTATAATGGGCTGAAGAAAGTTGTCATGAGCACCTACTTTGTGTCAGGCTTTGTGCTTGCCGCCACCATATATTATCTTCATTTGATTCTTTTTTTCCCCTCATAAATGATCATTTTGTTTTATTGTGGTAAGAATACTTGATATGTGATATACCCTCCACACATTTTTAGGCATAATACAGTATCGTTAACCACAAGGACAATGTTATATAGCAGGTCTCTAGAACTTATTCATTTTGTAGAACTGAAATTTTATACCCTTTGAATTCAACTCTCCATTTCTTAAGATCATATAAAAAAAAGATAAAATGGCAGGGAGGTTAGGAGGATATATGTGCACAATGAATTAAGCAAGACAACGCTTGCTGGGATCCCAAGATCTCAATTTGGACTTGTAATTAGTGAATCTATAATTTGTTGAGACCTCATTTCTAGGCTTTGGAACCGAATTACTGGTATACCTAATGTGCTGTTCAGTCTTATTTCTACCCCAAAGTCTATACCAGAGTCTTGGGTCTGAATATTTAAATGTGGTAAAAAGTTGTATATACAATGATAGATCAAATTTATTTTAAAAATTATTCACTCTCATTCCCTGCTTCCATGGGTATAGTATACTTCTCCTACCTTGATTCTGGGTATAGCCAAATAATTTGTTTGGCCAGTAGGGGGTTGGAAGATTTGACACAAGCAAAGCCCTGAGTGTCATTAGACATATTCTCTTGAACTTCTTGCTATGAGAAGAATAGGCTAGGCCATACTTGCTGGTCCCAGGAGGAAGATTACATGGAACAGCGCTGGCCCCTCACGGCCCAACCTAGAGCACCATCCAGGGCACCCACAGGTGTGGGAGCCAACCAAGGTGAAATTAACAGGACCTTGGAGCCCAGCCTGCATCAGCATCAGCCTACCCATAGATCCGTGAGAATAAAGGATCATTATTTTAGCTACTGTCTTTAGAGGAGGTTTGCAGCATTGCAAACCCCCGAATCATTTGTCAAAGCCCTAACAACCAATGTGATTATATTTGAAGATGGAGCCTTTAAAGAGATAATTAAAGTTAATTGAGGTCGTAAGAGTGGATC
>NW_012147842.1:1453964-1455379 GCF_000956105.1 Propithecus coquereli
CCATTCACCCAGCCTGTCTCTCTTGAGTAGGGCATTCATACTGTTCAGGTTGATTGGTAGAATTGATTTGAGGGATCCTGTTCTGTTCTTCCTGTAGGGTAGTGCCTTATTACTTTGTTTTACCTCTTGTGCTATTATTGTATATGAGTTCTGAGCTTTAGCTTTTGGATGGTTTTACTCTGCTGGGTATCTATTGTGCTGATCCATATATTATGCTGTTCTGAATATTTCCTTCAGGGAAGGTCTGGGCTTGACAAATTCCCTCAGTGTTTGCTTCTCTGGAAGTCTTTATTTCTTCATCACATATGAAACTTGGTTTTGCAGGATACAAAATACTAGGCTGGCAGTTGTTCTGTTTAATAAGGCAAAAGATGGGGCTTCAGTCCCTTGGGGTTTGCTAAGGTCTCAGTTGAGAATTCGGCAGTTAGCTCGATGGGTTTTCCTCTGTAAGTTACTTGATGTTTTTGCCTCACAGCTCACAGGAGTTTCTCCTTCGTGTTGACTTTGGCCAGTCTGATGACTACGTGTCTTGGTGATTGCCTCCTTGCATTGAATCTCCCAGGTGTTCTTTGAGCTTCTTTACCTGAATGTCTAAATCTGTAGCAAGACCAGGGATGTTTTCCTCAATTATTCCCTGAAATAGATTTTTCAGCTCTTCTGCGTTTTCTTCTTCACCATCAAGGATGCCTATGATTCTTATATTTGGCCATTTTACATATTCCCATATTTCTGTAGGCTTTGTTCATTCCTGTTATTTCTCTGTTCTTTATTTTCTACTGACTGAGTTAATCCCAGAGAGTTGTCTTCAGGCTCTGAGATCCTTTCTCCTGCCTAGTGCGGTCTATTCTACACTTAACACTGTGTTTTGTATTCCCATATATGAATTTTTCACTTACAGAAGTCCTATTTGATTTTTTTTTTAATATGTTGATCTCTTTAGTGAATTTTTCATTCACTTTCTGAATTGTTTTCTGGTTTCTTTGAGTTGGTTTTCCATTTTCTCTTGGATTTCATTGAGCTTCCTTACAATCCATATTTGGAATTCTTCAACTGTTATCTTAATATATTCATTTTGGTTGGTATCCCTTAATAGAGAGCTTGTGTTCTGTTTCGGTGGTGTCCTTTTGCTCTGATTATTTCATACTTTCAGAGTTCTTTTGCTTATTCCTGCTCATCTGTGGCAGGTGTCACTTCTTATTTTTGCAATTTCTTTCATTTGGATGGGGCTCCCCCGCCCTCAATTTTAAGGGAGTGTTTGTAGCATATGTGGGGTAATAACCTTTGGCATTGCTTGTGGGTGCTTTGATGGGGGTCTAGGTTCTAGATGGATGCCTTGGTTATAGATATCCTAGTGTGGTGGTTTTCTCAGTTTCTTGCTGTTTTTAGGCTGTAGCAGTGGTGAGGTATGTGTATGG
>NW_012147842.1:1455429-1457343 GCF_000956105.1 Propithecus coquereli
CGGGTTTCTTATTGCCAATCTGCGAGTTACACTGAACACATCATTAGCGTCACTTGTGCAGGAAACCAATTTTGTTTGGGGAAAGGGTAAGCCAGCTCTAGCCTCAATTTTGAGTTCATTACAACTTCTCAAGAATTTCACCAACAGCCTATACAGTACAATTTCAAAAAAGTAAACATGTTAAGGTAAGCAGACAACTCTTTAGAAACCCAAATACACGTTCTTGCTGTATTTATGTGGAATTCTCCATCTACAACGGGCAGTCACGAAGATGGTCTTCTTCAGGACAACATGGTCACAGGGCTGGGACAATGCAGTGGGACTGAGAGGGAGCGTGAGGACGGGGAAGAGGCCGGGCTACCTCTTGCTGTCTCACGTTAGAGACAAACTGTAACACAGTCCGTGGGCCTGCAATCTTCCCCTTCATCATCTGGCGTAACGCTTGATGTCGTCGTCCACTTTGTTCCGGAAGTCCCCCTTGTCCCGCAAATGATGTTCTGCAGCTTCAATATTCAGTGGATCATCAACATTCAAAAGATCAGTAAACAAAGAGTTTAATCCCCAAACAACATCCTTCAGTGTTCTTGTGGGAGCCCAGCCAGTGCCGTCAATCGAGTGTTCCCTCAGTCAACTTAGACAAATTTCACCTGTCTCTGTGATGTTGGGGTGCCAAATCCTGGTCAAGCATTTCACTTTGGGAGGCACCACGTTGTAGGCATCGGGAACTTCAGTTTCAAACTGAAATTTTCCACCCAGGTAGTAACGCTCATCTGGGGTTACAGTTAGCTGAAAGCAATGAAGCTTGTTTGGATCAGGAAAATGCAATTGACACGTACAAGGTAAATTAGCTTCAGGTTCTGCAACCTCTTTAACAAGCAACTTGTCTCTCCCAGAAACTCTCCGAGTGGAGTCGGACGCTGTGGCTGACGTCCGGGACCCTTTGAGACCGTCATCGCGCTGCAGTTTGCTTGCTAGCGTTAGCGTTACTGCCACCTTTACCCTGGGCACCCGGAGACAGGCGAGGCGGGCCCGGCGCCCAACACCATGCCCGGCGGGTAAGTTGTTTTCTCTCACTATCCTCCCATCATGTCTACTCCAGACTTCACTATTTCTCTTTAAGGTCAGATTTCTCTTCCATCTTTTATATGATTAAATCAGTAGCATGTAGTACGTGCATTTCTAAGGCCTTAAAAATATCTCTTTGTGTGGTATATGCTATCAGTTCTTAGCACTAGAGAGGCTAATTGGTAGTGGTGCATTAATAAACTGAATCTGCAGGTTTTTTCTGTTATCTGGAGTTCTGTTCCATTACCACAAACAGAAAGAGAGACAAGACCCACAAGGATGGGGTTAATAATTATATCAGAAATAAACCTAGCTGCAACACAGGTAGCTTGAAACCAGATAATTTAGAAATAGTTTGGATAATTACTAATTAGGTCGGCTGACAGTGGAATTTGAATTATTCATGAAAACCTGAAAGCAGAGGATAATTCATTCCTGAATACCTCTAAAACTAATTGGAAAGTTGTTTATTATATTTTTCACTAGGTGATGTGCTGATATTTACTTCATGCTTAGTTTTGACAATTTTATTTTAGAAATATCTTCAAGTGACAAATAGAAATGATTAAGAATGATCTCACTACCTCAAAAACTAGCTCAAAAATTGAAATAAAAATCTGCTTGTTGGTTATTAAGAACAAATCTATGATCCTTATGAATTCCATTTTCAAAATATTAGGAAGATTTCTTTGGTGACAGTATTGACAAAATACAACTATTAGCCTATTAGATGAACTTTTCTTCTAACTCATTTTATAATATTGATTTTTATTGTTCAAAATATTGCTATTGTGTTTATTTGATATATACTATCTATAGTTCTTCTCGGATTTATTTTTTTCAACTATA
>NW_012147842.1:1457393-1459363 GCF_000956105.1 Propithecus coquereli
TTTCTATTTTTAGCCTTACCATGATTCCTGGGTTCTGAAATATCTAGCGCTTCCAATTCCTGAGTCTTTCTCTGATTCTGATGTTTAAATTGACTACTTCTTATTGGTATGCTCTCCTGCAGGGGTTTCAGCTTTCTCACTTTTAGGTTTGTCCTGTTTTAATAATTAGCTAACCACCATCCCCCTGGTTTTCATCTTCTAAGAATTTATTGGCATATGTTGGCTATTGTATACCTGCTACTTTTTCTTCATCCTCTTGGGGTTGTTCCTTTTATTTTTTTCTTTTTACCTGTCATAGGAGGGAGCAGAGAGTGATGTATATATTTAATATACAATATCTGGTATATAGTCTCCTTCATTTTTATCTGGAAAACTTCACAAGTTCAGCTCCAATAGAACATGTTATGCGAATGCCAACCTGTTGACAAATAAAATTAATTTTATGCTTGTTTTTACATTTTGAGTGAATCATGAAAAAAGAGTATCAAGCTATTTTGTTAATGTAAACACATATTTTACTGAAAATTTCCAAAGTTTAGCTGTTTCAACTTGAAAGACAGCATATCTATATTAAATTATTTGGTCTTTTGGGAAGGCTTGCCTCTACTGAAAATGAATTTGACTAGACAGAATACAAGATTTGTGCTGACATTTCTGAGATGTTCAGATTGTCGAATGTGAAATATAAAATGAGCCTCAGTAGGGATGTGAGACTAACAAATTTGAGCCAACTAGTTTGTTTGCAAAAAGCCTATAAATTAAAAATAATTTTGTAGGGCTATAATGCCAGCTGAATTAAGTTGTCTTTGTTTTGGATCTTAAACTATAAAATATCCTATAATAAGAATCTTGAAATCACCACTTGAGCTTCCCTAAGTAGTCTTATTGAAAATGGAAATCAAAACAGGTAGTGTTTTTGGAGGCCTCTGTGGCACCAGATTATGGCATAGGTACTCAGTTGGAAACGACTATTCAAGTAGATTGCACGTTCAGTACAAATGGGTAGAGTCCAGAGTAGATGATGCCATTGCTAATTGTAGTCAGGCGCATCAAACTTGCTTCTATCTTTTAAAACACTGTACACAGATACCATTGGACTTCTAGGTTGAAATATTAGTATGATTTAGAATGGATGTGGAGGAATGAAAACATCTTCGCCAAGCCTTTAAAGGAGTTCTCATCCCTTTATTTGCCTCTTCTCTTTCTATGTCAGATGGACACTAGCCATGTATGCTTCCTAGTTTTTTCCAAAAAGTGAAGATGCTTTGTTATCTTGAGGTTCTTTAAGGCTTTCTACACATGAGGTTTCTATTTTGATCAGAGAGAACGATATAGAAGTGAGGAAAAAAGATTTCATTCATTTATAATTTTTTAAATGGTAAATGAAAGCTTCTCATAGTCAGAGTGATAATTGAGTTGAAGGATATCAATATAATATCATTTTATGTAAAACAATAGTCTTGTGTTATACATTCTAATTAGGGTATTTTATTGAGATTCCAATGTATATATTTTGGTGGAGTTAGAAGAGTGTTTTCCATATCAAAAAGTACACAAATATTATTTTACTTTCTCTGAAAGTAAATACCTAAAGTTTATTTGCCCAATAGACTTCAGGTTATGCATTGTGTCAATAAGAATTTTCAGATGACAATATTTAAAGCTTGAAGTTAAATAATTCCTCTGTGGCCAAGTGTAACTCATATCACCATTTAATAGGTTTTACCTACATCAAAGGTAGAATATGCAATTTTTAAAAACCTCTTTAACATTTAGTTTAATCCTAACAAAAGTATTTTCTTTCATTTCACTTTAGAGTTACTAAACATCATCATAAAAATCTATCTATAACAAAACGAAAAACAGAAAGGAAATAATTTTAGATAGTGAAAAATATTTAAAACATATGTTACATGGATACATATTTTAATTTTTTATACCTTCATAAAATTTTCTCTGAAAATTGCTGA
>NW_012147842.1:1468908-1469902 GCF_000956105.1 Propithecus coquereli
GAAGAAATAAGTTTTAAGATAAGCTCAGCACTGAAAGCTCAACAGCTATTCCAATATAGGTTAAAAATACAGAGAAGATTAAAAAGTATCTGCGGGTGAGGGTGGGTTTCTCTAAGCACTGAAATATAAAATAGAATTGTATGGGAAATGGAAAAGAGGGGAGATTGAAAGGCGTAGATATAAGCTAGCCATCAAGGAATGCCGGAACACAATAAGAGAGGTAAGAAAGCAAAATGAAATAATGTAGCTAAGGGACTCAAAGGAAATAAGAAAAGTTTCTATAAATATATCCAATAGAAAGAACAAAACAGGGAGAAAAACGCTGTGAAGTGAAAGTGTTGAGCAGGCAGATTCAAGAAATGACCACAAGCCTATCATAGCTTTTATTCTTCTCAGTTGTCAGTAAAATCTGGAAAAAGAGAGAATAGAAAAGACCAACAGAATTAAAATTTTTTTTTTGAATGTGTATGGAAATGGAGGAAGCTATTAATGACAATAACAGACAAAGCTATTATTGCAGGAAAGCAGCAAATGTGAAATAAAATTTTATGATGTACTCCTGCATGTTAAAACTAAATGCTTCTGACAGTTTCAAAAGGATGGCATAGAGTGTTGTAATATCTCAAAGCTTCCAGTAGAAAAAAAATAATATTTAAGAAGAGAAAGGTAATATAATTTCAGCTAAATTCTTTTTCTAGGAACAAGGGGAATGAAATCAGGGAATATGTACGTGATTACTGAAAATTCTCATCCCAGAATTTGTGATGCAGTTGGAGCGATGAATGAAATATGTTTTGCATCGCAATTATAGTTTCATTTATGCTCTGCTTTATCCTCAAACTTGTTAGAAATTTTGAGGTGTCATGTTTTGTTGGGGGTTGGGATGACACAATCTGTTTTGTAAAATTAGTTTTCTTGAGGGGTGGTATCTGTAAGTTTAAATAGTGTTGTTAAGGAATATACCACGTGAGATGTACTGCAATTTAAAATATCA
>NW_012147842.1:1469952-1471701 GCF_000956105.1 Propithecus coquereli
CAATTCTACTCTTTTAGTTATATTAAAGTACACCCTAACTTATTGTTAATTATAGTCACTTTGTTGTGCTGTCAAATACTATTCATTCTATCTAACTGTCTAGCTATATTTTTGTACCCATGAACCATCCCCTCTTTATCTTCCCTTTCCCACTACCCTCCACAGCCTCTGGTAACCATCATTCTACTCTCTATCTCCGTGAGATCAATTGTTTTAATATGTAGCTCCCACACATGAATGAGAACTTGTAAGATTGGTCTTTCTGTGCTTGGCTTATTTTACTTAACATAATAGTCTCCTGTTCCATCCATGTTGTAGCAAATGGCAGGATTTCATTCCTTTTTGTGGCTATATAATATTCCACTGTGTATATGTACCATCCTCAATTTCTTTATCCATTCATACATCGATGGACACTTAAGTAATTCCAAATCTCGACTATTGTGAATAGTGTTGCAATAAACATGAGAGTGTATATATCTTTTCCATATACTGATTTACTCTCTTTTGGATATATACGTAACAGTGGGATTGCAGGGTCATATGCTAGTTCTATTTTTAGTTTTTTGAGGAACCTCCATACTGTTCTCCATAGTGATTGCACTAATTTACATTTCCACCAACAGTGTACGAGGTTCCCCCTTTCTCTATATACTCATCATCATTTGTTATTGCTTGTCTTTTTGATAAAAGCCATTTTAACTGGGGTGAGATGATATCTCATTGTAGTTTTGATTTGCATTTCTCTGATGACTAATGATGTTGAGCATTTTTTCATATGTTTGTTGGACATATATATCTTCTTTTGAGAAATGCCTATTCAGATCCTCTGTCCATTTTTTAATTAGATTATTCAATGTTTTTCCATTTGAGCTGTTGGAGCTCCTTACATATTGTAGTTATTAATTTCTTATGAGATGGGAAGTTTGCAACTATTTTCTGCTATTCTGTGGGTTGTCTCTTCGCTTTGTTTATTGTTTCCTTTGCTGTGAAGAAGCTTTTAAGCTTTATGTGATCCCATTTGTCCAATTTTGCTTTGGTTGCCTATGCTTTGGAGGTATTATTCAAGAAGTCCTTGCCCAGACAAATGTCCTGAGGCATTTCCCCAATGTTTTATTTTAGTAGTTTCATAGTTTCAGGTCTTATATTTTAGGCTTCAATTCATTTTTATTTGATTTTTGCATGCGGTGGGAGATAAGGATCTAGTTTCATTCTTCTGCATATGGATATTCAATTTTCCCAGCAGCATTTATTGACGACACTGTCCTTTCCCCAGAGTATATTCCTGGCACCTTTGTCAGGGATAAATTCACTATGGATGTATGGATTTATTTCGGGTTCTGTATTCTGTTCCACTGGTCTATATGTCTATTTCTATGCCAGTACCGTGCTGTCTTGGTTACTACAGCTCTGTAATATAATTTGAAGTCAGGTAATGTGATTCCTCCAGTTTTGCTGTTTTTTCCCCAGGATGGTTTTGACTATCCTGGGTCTTTTGTGGTTCTGTGTAAGTTTTAGGATTCTCTTTCCTATTTCTGTGAAGAATGTCACTGATATTTTGGTGGGGATTGCATTGAATCTGTAGATTGCTTTGCGTCGTACAGACATTTTAACCATATTGATTCTTCCAATCTATGAGCATGGAATCAGATTGTGCTTAATCTGAAAGTATCTTGAGGGAAGGACCCAAGTTCATTTTAATCTTTATATTTTATGTTTCACAATGTCAAGACTGTAGTAATGTTTTTT
>NW_012147842.1:1473281-1473629 GCF_000956105.1 Propithecus coquereli
TAATATTTAAGAAGAGAAAGGTAATATAATTTCAGCTAAATTCTTTTTCTAGGAACAAGGGGAATGAAATCCGGGAATATGTATGTGATTACTGAAAATTCTCATCCCAGAATTTGTGATGCAGTTGGAGAGATGAATGAAATATGTTTTGCATCGCAATTATAGTTTCATTTATGCTCTGCTTTATCCTCAAACTTGTTAGAAATTTTGAGGTGCCATGTTTTGTTGGGGGTTGGGATGACACAATCTATTCTGTAAAATTAGTTTTCTTGAGGGGTGGTATCTGTAAGTTTAAATAGTGTTGTTAAGGAATATACCACGTGAGATGTACTGCAATTTAAAATATCA
>NW_012147842.1:1480688-1481599 GCF_000956105.1 Propithecus coquereli
AATTTTAGATAGTGAAAAATATTTAAAACATATGTTACATGGATACATATTTTAATTTTTTATACCTTCATAAAATTTTCTCTGAAAATTGCTGAATATTTTGTTAAATATATGAAGGATATCAGTTAATCTTTCTTTATTGACCTTGTATTGATTCAGACTATTCTGGATTCGATGATATTCTTTTTGTCAATCTGAATTCATGGTAATTTTTTATAAACACCTCATATTACAGCTTGGGCATCATGGTGACCTCATTGAATGGATCAAACCAGAATATTTAGATGGAAAGAATGGTCAAGGAAATGCAATCATTACCAACATTATTCAGTTTGGGGATAAATGTCTTTTATATTGTTAGAGGGAATCTCAGGCCAAAGCCTTTTCTGAAAGTGCTACTGTTTATTTTTCTCTGGGGCACAAAATCAATGTGCTTTTTCTCCATTTCAGAACTGCTACATTAAAATGTCATGACATATGTGTTTAAAATGTAAAATCCATAAAAAAGAAAAAAAATCCACTTAATATTGATGGTATTTTACTTTTACCCTTTCTTCATGGTATAAAAAGTTGTCCTTTTTCTTTTATTCATGACCAAGTTTATATGTCATTTATTTACAGACATGTATGGAGAATGCCCTGCTTTCTACTGGGTTGGGGGTGGGGTGGGGTGATCCTTTAGCAGGAAGTCTTGTTTCCAGGTTCTGAAAGTTGATTTTTCTTCTCTCTTGTGTGAGAGACTGCTTGATTTTATGCTTGATCATTTGCTTTTTCACTATCCAAATGCTTGTGGCCATCCATGTAAAGGAATATGAAGAGTGAGTCTATATTCTATTGCCATTTGTGTATACATGTATAAATTGTATATACATATAATTTAGAAGGGTGTTTGAAAGCTTGCAAAAAACAAG
>NW_012147842.1:1481649-1482820 GCF_000956105.1 Propithecus coquereli
AATTTTTAATAATGTCTCTTCTTTTTACTCCCTTGTTTCTATGTCCCCTGAACACATTTAATACCAGATGACTTTAGGATGTTTTTAGCCAACTGAACAGACTGGACCACATTCTGTTCCTTGAGGGCTATTACCCACGTGTATGTGGTTCATGAAACACAAGAGTGGAGTAGTACATCATGGTAAAACAATTTTAGATTCAAAGTGAAACCATGCCTTAATTTATTTGCATTCATTAAATTAGCACTTTTCTAAGTAGACACATTTGGTTGAAAGATTGGGCTATAGAGCTTGTAAATGTGTTTCTTCCTATGCACACCAAGGCTTCTCTAGAAATGCTTCCATTTTAATGAAATAGAAGAAAGAATTAGCAGTGTTTGCATTCACTGAAAGCATTTCACAGAGACTATGGCGTATCTTTCTAGGCAGAAAGCTTAAACATATTATATACATCAAATTGACTGTTCTCACTAGGTTAAGGGAAAAAAAGCAATTATTTAGAAGTTACAGTTCTACGTAAAATATTGCCTCAAGAAGTTCTTTGGCTTTGAAGTGGTTTCTAAACCTTTGTATCTTTATGAGGTCATATTTTTCAGGCCGAATTTTAAAATATATTTAATATATGTATGTACACATGTCAAGACAGAGGGACGTTTTGTATATGAATTTAATTAAGCAATAGGCCACTTTGGGACTTGCTTTATAGAGCCATTTGTTTCATGCGAGTTCAACTGCCCAAGCTACCGTGCAATAATGGTCTCATAAAATTATTCTCTGGAGGGTCTTATTTCTACCGTAATGTGCTTTTACTTAAAATTTAGTTTAATAGCAACATTTTTCCTTGTATATCAACTTATACAAGTAACAGCTATCAGAAAAATCTAGTGGTTAAAGAGCTCTTGCTTTTCTTTATTTACTATTGGGAATTGTTCATTCAAAGAAAAAAATGAGATAAGAAGAGGAAAATTTACATAGCGCATTAGTATGGATTTGCTATTTGTATCTCATTATCATTTGAAATACTCTCATTTAAATCACTTGGAGATATTTTTGCCCTCAGCATGCCCATCTTCTATATGTGCTTGATTTCAACTTAACTTTCTTAGAAACAGTGCACCATCTATAGCAGTATTCGTTGGTATGTGCCAGAAGACAGGCTTTTCACTGGGAC
>NW_012147842.1:1483311-1485365 GCF_000956105.1 Propithecus coquereli
CTTAATGCCTTGATGTCATCTTCTGTTTCTCATTTCTCCCTCTTGATTCTTGATCTCAAAAATCCTTCCATAATTAAGTCCCCGTTCTATTCAAAACAGTCTTGTCTCTTCGTATTTTCCACAGTAGCCATGCTTATTGTAATCTTAAATTACAAGATCCTCTCCACACCTCTATTCCATCCTATTTCCACTTAATCTTCAAAATCTATTTTAAATTTTCTTACTCTACATGTTCCACCAACATTTTGGATTCATGATATTTCTTTCCTTCTTGAGACTGTATAGCTGTTATTATGTATAACAAGTATTTTGGCAATTAATTATAGTCTATCTTATTTCATGTGTAAATTCTGTCTTCCCTATCTGATGCCAAGAACCATGAAGTCATCCCTTCCTTTTTTTTTGTGGCAACATAACCTACTGCCTTCTTTGCAAACTCTTCCTTCTCCATTTGATGACCTTTTGATCACACGGCCTTGTCATCCCCCAAGCAAGGTTAATCATCTTTCTTATTAGGGAGTGATGAAACCTGGAAAAAAGGGCCTCATTTTTAGGTCACCCATACTATGTGACATTGAAGCATCTAACTGAGGCCATCTTAGTTGTCACATAGATTAACCCAGTCTGAGAATGAAGTCAACCATCTTCACTTTCCATTGCTGCTATAACAAATTATCATAAACTTACTGGAAAAGTGATGCAAATATCTTTATCTTGCAATTCTGTAGATCGGAAGTCCTGTGTGGGTCTCACTGAGCCAATATCAAGGTTTCAGAAAGACTGTTTTCCTTTTTGGGGGCTGTGCTCTGGGTGATTGTTTTTCCAGCTTCTACAGAGTATTGGCATACTTGACTCATGGTCCTCTTCCTCAGTCTTCAGAGCCGGCAACAGCAGATCTTGCCCTCATGTCCTATGTTCCCTTTTCTGTTGTCATATTCCTCTGCAATTATAATCGGGAAAGGTTCTCTGATTTTAAGGCACATGTATTAGATTGAGCCCACTTGGACAATCTGGGATAATTTCCCCACCTCGAGGTCCTAACCTCAAGTTATCTGCAAATGTAAAGAGATGTATTTATACTAATAGATCCTGAAGATCAGGACATGGATGTCTCTGGGGGTGATTATACTGCCTACCATACCATCAGTCAGAAATGTTTATCTGAGAGGCAGAGGGTGCTTATTCATTTATTGAGACATTTATTGATCATTTACTATTTGACAAGTGCTGGTATAGGAACTTGGGATACATCACTGAACATCTTAAAATATCCTTGATTTTGTTGAGTGTTCATTCTTGTACTGTCTTGAAGATAGAATTAAGTCTTTCCTCTAATCAACTGCACTCATAGTCTTCCCGGTTTTGTGTTGACAAAGTCTTGGTTTAGTTAAATGAGTTTGGGTTGGGTTTTATCACTTGGATGCAAAATGACCCTCTCTAAATCAGGCAGTAATAGACTTCAAAAATATTTATGGTGTGTAATGCAGTGTTGCTCCTCCTTTATTAATTGTACCTAGCCAAAATCTAAGAATATCCATCACTTTCCATATTCAGAGGAGTAGCCAATCGGTAATCATTTGTTCATTCAAGAAATATTTATTGAATGACCATTAGGTTCCATGAAGAAAATGAAATTGGTGCAAAGTTGACTAATTCTTTTTCTCCACAGAGCCTATAGTGTTATCAAATAACAAATATTAAACTAATGAGTATAAAAATATACATATATAAATTTCAAATCATGGTATCAAGGCATGCAATTGAGGATCTCCAAAGTAGCATCAACAATAAAGTCAGATTCACTTCCTTTCATTCTGTGGGATTCATCTCTCAAAACCCAAAAACAATGGCATCGACTCTTGTGTTAAAGACAGATTTATGTGTTTCATAAAATGTGAGTCAAAGCCAGTTTTTTTAATGCCAAACTTCTTTATCCATTTGTTTACTTTCAGAATTCTATATTCAAATGTTTCTACCCCAGAAATAGATGCAAAACTTTTAAACATTATTAATAAAAAAATTAAAGATCAAAGTAAAAATATCTATGGACAACA
>NW_012147842.1:1485415-1486326 GCF_000956105.1 Propithecus coquereli
GTATTGTTTAGTTTTGTGGTCTTCAGGGGGAGGCATCAGTAGGCCACCTAAAGCATTGTTTTCAGAATCAAGAGAGAATTGTGGGGTGGAGATGGAAACAAATATTTTTAAAAAAATATGAATAAATAAAGTTTTCACAGAACATGTACATTGTAACTGTAGCCGGGGAAGAAAATAAGACCACACAGAAGAGGGGAAAGAGGGTGAATGAAGAAAAGGACGAGGACTGAGCACCAAACCATACCTGGGGGCTGTTAAGAAAGAGATCTCTTTGCATTAGGATGGGAAGAATGACACAAAGATGAAGGAGGAAAGGCATTAAGGAATAATGCCACCGAAATTGTGAGAGAAGCACACTTAAAAAGGAGGGCTTTCTCACATGTAACAAAGTAAGTCAAAACCGAAGAGTTTTAACTGGATTTAGTAAAAATCATTCAACACATACTTGCTTAGTGTCTGCTGGCGTCAGGCATGGCTCCGCATCTTGGATGACCGAGAGGGAAAAGGTGAAGTCCCTGCTCTTGCAGATAGAACATTCTGGTGGAAAGGGGAGTCTGACTCAACCCAATCTGCAAATCATATGATTTTAGGGAAGGATGGGTACTTTCAGGGACAGTAAAGCAGGACAAGGAAACAGAGAGGGGCACAAGGAAGGCATCTGTGAGGAGGTCGTGCTGGAGCAGAGGTGTGAGTGTGGTGGAGGAGGATGAAGGGAGATGCTGAGATCATGGGTCCCTTGGCCAACAACAGTTTCTGTGGGAGGTTGGAAGCAAGGTCGGAGGACAGCAACTGAGGCTAAATAGGAAGTGAGGGCTGCTTTCTACAGACACGTGCCTGAGGAAGGAACAAGAGGAACTAGACAGCAGGTAGAGGGAGACTTAGAGAAAATTTAACTTTGTTTTGTTTTATAA
>NW_012147842.1:1487763-1489823 GCF_000956105.1 Propithecus coquereli
ACTATGCCATATTTTTTTTTTTTAACTGCCCAAAGTGACAAAATAACACTGGGTATAATAATGATGACATAGAGGAGTGAGAATTCAGATATCCTCTTTTAGATATTCTTGTTATAAATATTTTGCATAACAGTTTCCATTTGCAAAGAGAAAGAGATCCCTGCCTCTCCTTCTGACTCCTCCATAAAAATAATTGTTAGGAGGGCTGCTGGACTCCTTTTTGATAAATGTACACTAAATTTTTTTTTCTTTTATCTCATTGGCTTTTCTCATGGCAACCAGGAAAACCATCGTATCCCTGTAATTGGTGGTGTGTGATGTTTAACAGGGGGCACACAGAGAAAGACTATCTGGCTTCATTATGATTATTTATTCAGATAAACATTACATTCCCTTGCAAAGTGCCTAGGAAGTTGGTGCATATCCGGTAAGCATTGATCTACTCCCTATGCTATTGTTTTGAATATGGTTGGTTTTTTTTTTTTTTTTTTTGCAAGGTAATAGTTACATCTACTCTCACACACAGAATCTACCATTCACTCCTCGGCTGTGGCATCAGGGAAGGGAGCGAGTGAGGTGAAAGTGACTAACAGGGCCACATGTTGTCCATTCAGACAGGGAGCTCCCCCATCCTCTCTCCCTTTGAAGTCCCACGCCCACCTCCTCAGGCTTATTTGCTGGATACCGCAAAGGGTTCATGTTCTGTGGCCTCTCCTTCCTTGGCACACACCTTTAGAGAAAAGATTACATGCTTATCCTCTTGGTGAATGTAAATGACTCAGGCAGACACTCACTGTTTGCAAACACAGACCTCTTCTGTTACATAAATATTTCTTTACAAACGCAGGGTTGGACGTTGGTCAGATGGTGCAGTTTACCTTTAGTGAGGTGAACGCTGGAGCTGTTTCTCTGACCTGTTGCTTTTCTTGTCAGTGGCCTAAATTTAGAGTTATCTCTGTGAGGTTCTAAGACTTGTATTACCAAGATTCTCCCCATTGCCAGATCAAGTCGTATGACTTGCTGTCAAAGTTAGCAGCGAGGATATGAGGGCTGAGAAAATGGGCTTTGATGTCAAAGAAAAATGGGTTGAATTTCAACTCTACCATTTACTAAGTAATTGTGTGATTTGAAGTAAGTTGATTAATGTCTCAGTGCCTCAGCTTCATCTTTAAACTGAGAACACATCCATGGAGAGAAGTCATGAGAATTAAATAATACAGTGTAAAATGCTTGACATAGTGTCTGATATCCAATGAGTACTTAATTAATAGCAGCAACTATTATAATTACGATTGTTCATGCTGGGGGTCAGAACATGCTACCCCAAAATATGGTCCCTTGGCAGTTGAGAAAACAGCAGAAGGAAGTTCACTCTGACCTTCCACTGTGTTTCTACCCTGAAGCATGAACATAAAGAAATTCTTTGACCTACCTCATCTGAAAGTAGGTCATAAGACCCTCATTCCAGAGGAGTCCTGTCCTTTATTTGGGTGCCAAGAATAATCTGAACAAATTAGCCCTCGCTAAGTTCTTCCAAGATTATAATCAATAGGTCATTTCCCCTTTTTGTCTAATCATACTTTTATACTACTGTCTATTCTTCATCAAAACTACACATAAAAATGCACAGCATTTTCTGGGTCTTTGGGTACTCATTTCTAAGCCTCCTGTATCACATAAAACATTGGTTAAATAAGTTTGTTATTGCTTTTCTCTTGTTAATCTGTCTTTTGTCATGGGGATATAAGCCATGACACTTTTTCTCCCCCTTTCATTTTTATGCAGGACATTTCAGTGTTTGGTTACAAAAATTATTAGACCATTATACAGCCCTTCTCATTTTTTTTTTGTTTGTAAGCCCTAAGAATTACACCAAAATTTAGAACATCATACCTACATATTTAACTGGTCTCATTTACCTTCTGCATTTGAGATTCACCTGTGTTTCTCTAGATTTTATACATTGTTTTGCATTTCTCTTTGGGGTGCCTAGTTGAATAGGCATTATTAAAGAGTTTCCCAAAAGAGCAGGTGAAACTAGAAAGCCCAAAATTATTCAT
>NW_012147842.1:1493023-1493645 GCF_000956105.1 Propithecus coquereli
GAGCGAAGGGAGAGGGGTAATGGGCAATAGTGTGGATGTTATGTCCTCATATAGCTCAATAGGAAGGCAAGGAATAAGGTCTAATTTGTCCCTCCCTCAAAAAATGGCTGCGTGAGTGTATTTATAAATATGAACTACAGGAAAAACTAAAGCCAATAGCAATAAAAGTTATACATTCTGAGGAGCAAAACAAAACTTAGAGTGGGGAAGGGAAGAAGAGAGCTATAATTTTAATCATCAGTCCTTTTGTACAATTTGATTTCTAACCACATGTGTGCATTAATTTAATAGAAGGGAATTTTAGTTTCAAAAATAAAACCCAAAGTAAAAAGCTTTTGTGGACTTTTATAGAGACTGCTTTTGATGTGAGTTGCTTTTAGGTGTGTCAATTTGAAATTCCTATACTGAACTGTATTTGCATAAGATGTGCAAGCTATTTGATTTTTATGGTCCTTACTTTGTGTGTGTGTGTGCGTGTGTGTGTGTGTATTATATACATAGTCCTTTCTCTGGAATATTGTTGGGACGTTTTGATATGCCTGTGTGAATGGTATAAAAGATATGCAAATAGAATACCTTCCTGTTCTTGTTCCTCCTTCCTCTGAATTGTGAAGCTCATCAT
>NW_012147842.1:1493695-1494364 GCF_000956105.1 Propithecus coquereli
CTTTCTACAGACACGTGCCTGAGGAAGGAACAAGAGGAACTAGACAGCAGGTAGAGGGAGACTTAGAGAAAATTTAACTTTGTTTTGTTTTATAAGTGAAATTAGAGACCTGAATACCATAAAACGGCTTTGGGGAAATGTCTAGTAGAGAAGGAGAGATTCATGGTGCATAGATGGTGGAAATGCTGCCAGTTTTATTGGTGGTAAGTAGGAAGCTCAAGCTCCAGCTATATTTTTCTCTCTGAATAAGAAAAGAAAATAACAACAAAATATCACGTCAGATGAAGTGTCATCCTAGGAAGCAAAAGGATGATTCATATGTTTCGTAGGCTTAATATCAACATTTCTCTTTCATTACATTGATTTCCTAAGTCTTTCAGACCTTTCAACAATGGTTTCTCTAACCCTGCCTTGATAGTCAAAGGCTGCTTCCTTTAATTTCTATGATCGTTATATCGAATCCGCATAGAGCAGCATGTACTGCTGCAGTTTGGAGTGTGTATTAAAATTCACATTTTTCGGAGAATAGAAACAGGTAACATTTTTAAAAGATGACTAAAATCAGAAGCCATAAATATTTGCTAATGTTAGTACATTGTGAAGTTATAGAGGTAAGCATGCTTTTATTTTATCATATAGTCCCATAAAAATAATTTTACACATTTGTAG
>NW_012147842.1:1494414-1496260 GCF_000956105.1 Propithecus coquereli
CAAGTGACAAATAGAAATGATTAAGAATGATCTCACTACCTCAAAAATTAGCTCAAAAATTGAAATAAAAATCTGCTTGTTGGTTATTAAGAACAAATCTATGATCCTTATGAATTCCATTTTCAAAATACTAGGAAGATTTCTTTGGTGAGAGTATTGACAAAATACAACTATTAGCCTATTAGATGAACTTTTCTTCTAACTCATTTTATAATATTGATTTTTACTGTTCAAAATATTGCTATTGTGTTTATTTGATATATACTATCTATAGTTCTTCTCGGATTTATTTTTTTCAACTATAAGGATATTCACTATTAGCTTTTAGAATGGTGCCTTATACTTTAGATTATGAGTTTTTATTCCATCATTAACCATACTTGAGTAAATCTTCAGGAATAGAGAGAAACAATTTTAGTAATTCTGAGATATCAGATGATAGAACCATTCAAACATTTATTGATTTAAGCATTCAATAATATATTTTTTTAGCAACTAATATGTGGCATCGTCCCTTTGCTAGGCAGTGGAAATACGTAGTATCTTCTTTTGTGAACCTCAAAATCTAGTGGGGATATGTGGCAGAGATTGTAGCTATGTATGGTTCACCCCAAATTGACATTTCCCTGCCTTAGTGACAAGGGGGTCACTGGGAGGCTGTCACTCAGCTGGGACCGTTTTCCAGCACCCTTTGAATCTAGTTATGTCCATAGGACTAGGTTTTGCCTACAAAATGTGAACAAAAGTGATGTATATTAGTTCTTGTTTGGGGTTTGTAAGAAGTAGGATGCCATTTCTTTTCTCGTCTGCTCACTGAACCTGGAAGATGTTAGGGTCACAAAAGGAAGGAGCTTAGCTATCAGAGTCATCACATGGAAGAAAGCCACTCAACCACTAGCAAAATTGTTCTTGGACTGTTCAAATTCCCTCTTCTGCCAGCCAACCCCCTAAGGACCATGACAGTTTGACTGAAGAAAAGCACCCCATGCACCTCCATTTGCTACAAGAAACGACCTACCACAAAAAAACTTTCAGTTGAACAATCCTTGTTTTGAAATGCCCACAAACTGCTGACTTGTCTCCTACAGCCAAAGGCTGCCAAATGTATCTAGTGACCAATTAGAGAACCTCCCCCATTTCCCAAATACCTATTTAATAGAACACCTGCCAATCAGAAATTGTCTCAGTGTTTCTGTTTTATACTGTATAAAAGTTACTTTCCTTTCTGATACCTTTTATCCCTAGCCAAAATGAACATGATGGCAGATGGTTCTCTTGCCCAAGTTTGTAAATAAATAGTCTCTCTTAATTTTGTCTGAGGCTTAGTTTTGTCTTTGACGGGATTATTATTTGAGCAAGAAAGAAACATTTACTGTGTTAAAATACTGAAATTTTGGGCTGGTTTATCTCTGTGGCTGGCACTACCTTACTGGTATAGGATGATGGGCAAGTGAATTATGATGTTAATACAATGCTAATTTTAGTACAAGGTACCTATGACAAGAAGGGCAGGAAGCTATGGGGACATATTGGAATGCCACGTGGTGCAGGTTTGGGTGTGTAGGTTAGGGTAGCAGTCAGAAGAGGAAACTTAGAGGAAGTAAGATTTCAACCAGGGTGTAAAAGACAAGTAAGCATTAGGCAGGCCAAGAAGGAAGGCTGGCGAAAACATTCCCGAGAGAGTAGAAGCATCACGTATAAAGGCACAGCAATGGGAGACAGCACAGGGCGTTTGCCCCAAGAGTAGTGCAGGGGAAGCTAAGGAAGGTATCATCACGGAATTTTTATATTCTACTGCCTTGAATTTTTAAAATCTCACTATAATAACCAAGATGGCGAGTTGATT
>NW_012147842.1:1499740-1502726 GCF_000956105.1 Propithecus coquereli
AGAGAGACAGAGAGATTGCTGACCTCTTTTTCTCTGTAGGATACTAATTCCATCATGGGTTCCCACCTTCCCGATCTCATTTAAACCTAATTACTTCCTAAAGGCCCCACCCCCAAATACCATAACACTGGGCATTAGGGCTTCAACATAGGAATCTTAGGGAAGGACAAAAACATTCAGTCCATAACATTCTGCCCTCCTCCCTCAATTTCATATCTTTTTTCATGTAAAATACATTAATCGCATCCCGACAGCCCCAATATTCTGAACTCATTCCAGTATTAACTCTAAAGTCTGAAGTCCAAAGTCTCATTTAAATATCATCTAAATCAGATATAGGTGAGATCTGAGATATTACTCACCCTGAGGCAAAATTTCTCTCCAGCTGTAATCCTGTGAAAGCAGATAAGTTATGTGCTTCCAACATACAATGGTGGGACATGCGCAGGACAGATATTCCCATTCCAAAAGAGAGAAATCAGAAAGAAGAAAGGATAAGAGACCCCAAGCAAGCTCAAAACCTAGCAGGGCAGGCACCATTGCATCTTAAGGCTCAAGAATAATTCTCTTCGGTTTGATGCTCTGTCATCCAGACGCACTGGGGGTGGCAGTGTCACCCCTGAAGCTCAGTGGGGCCCTTTGTCTTAGTGGAGTGCTGTCCATCTGGTCTCTGAGAGGACCCCACCCTAGTGGCTCCGCTGGGTGGCAGTCCCACCCTTTGAAACAGGATGCAGGCAGCCTTCCAAGCCTAGGGCCATACACTCTGAGTCTTTGTCAGGAATACTAGTCCTGATGATCTCTAAAACACTTTTGGGCTCTTTCTTCCCTTTTCTTGAAGAATAACTCATATTCACAGCCTGCCCTCATTCTGTCCACTTTAATCTCTTTATTATCATTTTTAATTGACATCAAACCATTGTACATATTTATTGGGTAGAGTGTAATATTTCAGTACATGTATACCACATATAATAACCAAATCAGGGTAATTAGAATATCCATCACCTCAAACATTTATAAATTCTTTGTGTTGGGAATATTCAAAATATGCTCTTCCAATATTTGAAAATATACAATAAATTGTTAATCACAGTCACCCTATAGTGCTATAGAACACTGGAACTTATTCTCCTATTTCTCTGTTTTTTTAAATCCCAGCTGGTAGTTTCTGATAGTATAATCTCATCTCTATTCTTGGCTTCTGTTGTTGAGATGGCTGATTAGGTCTGTGGTTCACGGCCACACTAATCTCAAATGGTTGGTCAGCCACACTCTTGGTATTCTCCTGCTAACATGTTTTCTCGGTGTTTGCAAAATGGACAGGCTGAGAATTTTTCAATTCTTTAAGCTTTGTTTCCTCTTTACTTAACAATTCCATCTTCAACTAACTTATCTCTTGCATTTTACTTAAATCAGTCAGGAGGAATCATGCCACTTCAACCCACTGTTTTGAAATCTCCTCAGCTAAATATCTGTTTTCGTCTCTTACAAGTTCTGTCTTCCAGAAAACACTAGAATGCAGTTCAGCCAAGTTTTTTTTTTTTCTGTCACTTTATAACAAGGATTTCCTTTCCTGCAGTCTCCGATAACATGTTCCTCTTTTCTATCTGAGCCCTTATCAGAATTGCCCTTAATATTCATATTTCTAGCATGCACCTCAACATTCTTTCAGCGTCTACCCATTGCCTAGTTCCAAAGCCATTTTCACGTTTAGGTATTGGTTACAGTGGCATCTCACTTCTCAGTGTCAAAATCTGTGTTAATTAAGGTTCTCCAGAGAAATAGAACCAACAGAGTATTGGAGAGAGAGAGAGAGAGAGAGAGAGAGAGAGAGAGAGAGAGAGAATTATAAGGATTATGGATGCTGAGAAGTCACACAATTGGAGACCAGGAGAGCTGGTGGTATATTTCCAATCCAAGCCTGAAAGCCTGAAAACCATGAGAATTAGCTGTGTAGCTCCAGTCTGAGTCTGTAGTCCTTAGAATCAGGAGAGCCAAGGGTGTGAGTCCCCGTCCAAGGGCAGAACAGGAATATCCTAGTTGAACAGTCAGATAGAAAGAGAGCAAATTCTCCCTTCTTCCACATTTTTCTTCTATTCAGCCCTCAAAGGATTGGACGATGCCCACCCACACTGGGGAGGGCCATCTGCTCTACTCAGTCTACTGATTAAAATACTAATCTCATCCAGAAACACCCTCATAGACACACCAGAAGTAATATTGATACACATACCTGGGCCCCTCATGGCTCAGTCAAGTTGATACATAAAATTAACTATCATACCTTTATATTTTATTTCAATAATTCTCACACCATTATTGACAATGTGGTTCTGTTTTTTATTTAGCACCTAGACTTTCAGAACTATTTCTGCTCGCAATTACTTTCCAGGCCTTGATTGTAGGGAAGGAATTGTAAAATCAATCATGCAGGCCTCTACACCAACTCTGAATATAAGCTTCTGTGAAATATTATGCCTAGTTTGGAAAAGCTGATAATATACCAATAGCTGTAGAAAACTTGAGTGCTTTAAGAGCCTTTTAAATACATCAACTTAATAATAACTATTAAGCTTTTCTGGAACTATTTTTGGATAGTTGTAACATTAGCATTCATTATCCTTCCTTTGAAAACATCAAACTCTAAAATGACAACATAATGATTTTGCAAAGATTTATTTCTAAGATTCAGTGGCGAGGGCTCTTCGTCCCTTTAGCATGTTTGGAAATTGTCCTCTTACAGCATCTAAATATGGCTCTGTATTAAAATATCACACAAATGAAAGAAAACCTATTTCTTACTAAAGCAAATGTGATAATTAAATCACTATCTTTATATCTACCATCAAATAAAAGAGACTGTTGCTTGGGTATATGTTTGTATTTTGAGTGACTTTTTCCCCCAAATTACAAAGTATATGATGAGAAATATATTTTTCATCATTTTAATCATTAGTTTTGATAAAGTAATTACAGAAAGGGTAAA
>NW_012147842.1:1502776-1503560 GCF_000956105.1 Propithecus coquereli
GTTTTGATATGCCTGTGTGAATGGTATAAAAGATATGCAAATAGAATACCTTCCTGTTCTTGTTCCTCCTTCCTCTGAATTGTGAAGCTCATCATCGGTAGCTCCCTTTTATGTGAGTATGGATTTATTATTGAAAACACCGAACACTGAAAGATTTCCTTTCAGAGACCACCTCATGTGCTCTTCCTGGGAAATGCCAAACAGATGTAATGGTGCAATCCATGTTTCAGATTTAGATTTAGACTATGAATATCAGACTATCAGATTTTACACACAGTTATGTTAAATTCCTCTTTGTTCAAATGGCTAATGTCTTACAATACACTTGAGGAATAAAAAAAGAAATCACATCTGCAAATGTGGCCTGTGGTGGTGACTATCAGGCTTGCCAGTTTTATTCTAGCAAGATGTCATTGTGAAAGAGAGAAGGCTTCAGGAGGGAATGATTCTCAGGGTTACTCTTCTGTGTTAACCCTTCTCTCCACCATTTTTCATGTTACCTTCAGGTTGGAGCAATTTCACCTTGAGCCATGAGAAAGTAAAAATCTCATTTTTGCCCCCTATGCCTCTGGCAGAAGGCTATGAGCATGCTTCTTTGCTGCTTTTGTACTTTGCATTCCTGTCTATCAGAGATTTGTGAGAGCAGATCTGAAAGACTTTTGTTTTCTGTAATTCCAGTTCTGGTACTCGCTGTGCAGATATTCCCTTAAAAATGTCATCACAATATCCTTGCGCAGTATATAATTAAGTATAATTTGGTTATTAATATCTTAAAGAGTGAATG
>NW_012147842.1:1516840-1518415 GCF_000956105.1 Propithecus coquereli
GTAAATTTATGGTTAAGGATCACTAGTTTTATTCTCTTGCTGAAAAGTCTTGGATAATTAGTGACGCGATATCAGTAACTGAAGATGACTACACATCAGATGTGACCTATTTCATCATTCAGAATAGACCGAAACGGTTACTTTTGCTTACAAAGCACCGATTCTAGTCTGTTGTACAAAGAAACTGTGCTATTTGGACACTACTTCTTTATCAAGGACAGACAAAGCAGCAGCACAGCAAGCAGGTAACAGAAAATCACATTTCACTTTTTGACAGTTCAAGATGTTTGGGGCATATTTGAAATAAATAGGAATTTGGAAGGAAGGAGTTTGATGATGGGTCAGAGGATCAGATTAGTAAGTGATGGTGCAACTCCACCTTGTGCATGAGCAAAGAGGACCCTTTGAAAATCTAAATCCCTGTAGAGGGAGTTAAATAGTTGTAGAAAGGCCAAGGGACTTGGAAGTATTAGGAGAATTCTAGGGGAAAATATTTCTTAAAGAAAGATTTACATCCAGATTAGGATGGCAAACGACTCTAATAGGGGCAGGTAACATAAATTAAGGGAGCATGGACAAGCTTTGTATGCATCTTATAAATTCATCCATAGAGTTATAACTCCCTACGAACATGTGGATAAATTTCACAAGTAAGATATTAAGCAAAACAAATCAGAAATACAAGGATACATTCTGTATGACCCTATTTTCATAAAGTTCAAAGATACAAAGCAAGTCTATGGCATAAGAAGTTAGAATAGCAGTTCTCTTGTGGGAATAGTGAACGGAAGGAGGCAATGAAGGAGGTTTTTGGGGTGCTGGTAATGTTCTGTTTCTTCATCTGGGTGTTGGTTATACAGATACCTTTAATTTAGGAATATTCATTGAGCTGTATACTTATAATTAATGTTCTTTTCTGTACGTATGTTATACTTCAACAAAAAGTTTTAAAAATGTCTCTACAGTCTTCAAATCCACAAAAATATTTGTCACCCATTTTATTTCTTTTGAAACTTGTAGCCTAAAGGTCTAACTTTCTTATAGCAGCTTTTTCTGCTGTAAGAAAAAGAATTGGGTACACGTGATGGTGACTGGTGGCAGGTACGGAGTCTCTGTATCAGAGAAATAACGAGAGGTGAGGATTGTGAGAACTGAAGTTTATGAATCTCTACTGAGGACATCTGCTTTTTCACATTTTAGCAGCTTGGTGTCATGTGGGTATGTGTGCTGAGGGTTGCCGGATTTTCTAATTTTTTAAGTGAAGCCAAGAGTCCTGAGTTTATTGGAAAACTCCCAATTTTCTATTTGGGGTCATCTTTTCAAGCACTGTGAACTAGAGGAAGCATATCCTTGGGTCAGATCTGGCCTCTAGTTTGATTTCTTTGGTGTAGAAGGATAGGTTGATTTCTGGGGACTTCTGGGCTCTCTCTGAACAGATGTTAAAAGAATTTAAGAAAAAAAAAAGGAAAATATAGATAAATAGAGGAAACATATCCTCAGGTCAGATCTGGCCTCTAGTTTGATTTCTTTGGTGTAGAAGGATGGGTTGATTTCTGGGGACTTCTGGGCTCTCTC
>NW_012147842.1:1520980-1527201 GCF_000956105.1 Propithecus coquereli
ATACCTCACAGCAATTCCAAATAATTATTTAGTACCTTCAATTTATATTCAGTTCCCACACTGTGGCCAGCATTGTTAATCAGTATTTTTCGGAGATTGACTCTGGGTTAGGATTCTCACTTAACATCAAAATTTCTACATATCTTTAACTATTCATTCTTTACTTAATTTGTTTGCCATCAGAAATAGAAATAACTTTTGAAGGAGAACAAAATAAGAAAAGAATGAATAGTTAAAGGAATGTAAACTCTACTCATGGTCTTAATTCTTATCTCTAACTCCCTTTCCGCCCAAGGCTCCATTTGGCCGTGGTAAGATTGCTCCTCATATTGTCACAACAGCACTTGTAGCAGAATTTAGTGCAGTCCCAAGGAAGTGCCCGTGCCTTTGGCAAGATCATGTCTCCACAGCATTGACAGTGACCAAAGCAGGATTTTAGGAAACCCCAGAGATCCACGTGTTTGGCAATATTGTCAGCCACTATCCCCATCACCTTCCCCACCACTTCTTTTCTTAGCATTTCACAATGTTCAAGACACCAGTTCCAAGAAGGAGACTATAAATCAAGTTGATTCCCCACAATCCCCAAGAAACCATCAGGATTAATTTCATTGTGTCTCACCTTGGTCACAGACTCAAGCTCAAGGTTCCTGGTACATCTACCACGATTTTAACTACACATGGCTCTGTGTGTTCCCTAATCGAAATCAGTCTCCCTCCCTTCCCCATTTGTCCAGACTTTTCCACTGTGCTCTCTACAAATCTTTTTCTCTTAATATTTCATTGCTCTAAAAGAAGCTCAGATGTCCTCCTAGACACAGCTCTTTGAATTGTGACTGCGTTTTCTTCCATATTTCGTGTACTAGGTGGATCAGAGGTAGACTGATGTCCTCCTTGTTTCTCATTGTTTCTTCCAGACCACTGTCCATCCCTTTTTTAGGGGGGGGATAGGAAGAAAGAAGGACCAAATTAATTCTACTGGTAAACATACATATGTCCTACAGGTAAACATAAAAATGACTGGCAAACCCTCTAAGAGTATTTACTGGCAGAAAGAGGATGGTAACTTCTTATTTATGAACGATTTTTTACAGGAAAAGTTATTCTGTTGAAGTTGCTTATTGTAAATGCACCTAGAATTCATACATTTATAGGGGTTGGCTAACTGAGGAAGGTCACAAAAGCTGTGTAGTAAGTGTAAGGTAGTTCAGATGGCTTCCTTTGTGTAAGTGATGTGTACATTGCTCCAGTGTTTCGTTTATTAACCTGGAGCCAAATGATGTCCTATTGTGGGAGGAAAAAGTCCTTTTTTATTAGAAGCTGCAGTTGAGAGTCTTGGATTTGTTCCAGAAAAGAATGATTCGCTTGTATCCTTAAATCATTGGTTTGCTATTGGGTAAAATCTATAACTTATATAGTCAGATTTGACAGTGTGATCCTTTGTATCACCATAGATAAATTCCTTTGTATCACCATAGATAAATTCCAAAGGTGGGATGTCTGTGTGAAGAGGAACGCACTATTTTAGAAACCGTGGTACAAACAATTGGTTTATTGAGCGGTCAGAACTTTAGGGATCAAACTACCTCTTTCCATGCTCTCTCAGATTTCCCTTTTCCACGTATTAGGGACATCTTGAACAGTTCAGCTTTGTTGTTACATTCAGTTACTGGCAAAAAAGTTCAATCAATTCAGGTCCAGTTTGAAAGTACAATTGCATATCCAATTTATTGTGTAGCTCTTCTCATCCTAGCAGTAGCTAGTCCTCCTCCTGGCGGGCATGAAGTGGGGACAAAATAAAGTCTGCTCCTAAGATATCTATTCCACCTCTATTTTCTCTCTTACGTATCTCTTCTTTTCCAGCTAGTAGAATGGAAGAAAAAGAGAGAGAGAGAGAGAGAGAGAGAAGAGAGAAGGGAGAAGTGTTTCTTATTTATTACTTACATGGTTCTGGTTAGGTCATCTCTTGGCTAACATCTGCTGGCAATTGCTTCTCTTGTGTGGCAGGCACTCACACTCTGATTCTCTTGGGGTGCTCATGTGGGCCCAGCTGGCAATCTCCTTGGTGTACGGTTCCTTTACATGGGAGAGTTCCTCCAGTGCTAATTCTTTCAAACACACCTCATTTTTTCCCTTCTGGCTGCCAACACAGCCTTTTGTTTTTGGATTCCTCTTGCATGGTAGCCTGCTTTTACGACGTGGGACAAACAAGCTGTTTCAAGCCTTGCTGCTTTCTATAATGTCTACTTTCTTCAAGGAAAATTTACCCAACGTCTGACCCTCCTTCTGTCCAACTTTCTCTCCCAACTTCTTATTTCTTCTCCTGCTCAAATGCTTTTGTGTTCAGATCATTCAGTTTTTTGCACGAGAAGACTCCCAACTAAAGATGAAGGTGCCAGTGTCTTCAATTGATTCTCTCAGAACTTCCTTATTTGGCTTTAGGGGAGGTGCAAGATACAGCTTTCTACACAGAACAAACATTCAAGATACAATCTATATGCATGGTCTGGTGTATATATAAGCTGGCAAGGGAGTGGGGCTTGTATATACATGTATTTGTATGAAGAATATACATTTTATCTCCTAACAAATACTGGATGGAGTATCTGGCTCATCAACTATTTTGTAGTTGATGTTTGCTATGCTCGATTTTGTGGAAAAATCTAATTTCACTTCCTATTACATACATATTAATACATTATCTTCTAAAAAGTACTACCTGTTTATATAGCTAGTAATCCTTATAGGAATTTCTGAGCAACTGTGAATATTATCATTTATATTTTACTCATCAAATAGGTCTAAAAGTTCCTTTATTGCTATTGTAATCAGAATTTCTTCATTGGTTAAACTTAAAAAATGTGTTATATTGATCATTTGTATTTCTTCTTATATAAATAGCATATTCATGGACTTTAGCCCATTTTTCTAATGAGTTATTTATGTTTTCATTACTGATTTGCAGACATAGTGTTTATGTTGAAAATATTGGACATTTGATTGTCGTGAAGGTTGTAGGTTTTCTTTCAGTTTGGTCTTTGCCTTTTCACTCTGTGTATGATATTTTTTGCTTTACATAAATTTTCAATTTTTATGCAGTCTAAAGCATCAAACTTTATGTTTTATGCCTTGAAATAAGTATGTAAGTCATTTCTCACTCCCATACGTTTATAATTTCTTTTTAATATTTAAATATTTAACCCATTTTGAATTTATTTTGGAAAAAAGTGATACGAGAATCTACCATTATATTTTTTGGTATTTTTTAGTAATATTGATATTTTAAACTTACCTTTCCTCACTGATATAAGGAATTATTTTATACATTTGCTTTATTTATTTATTTAAGTTTTCATGTACCATATGATAAGGCTTCTTTCATTATTTTTACTTTTTTTTTTTATTTCAGCATATTATGGGGGTACAGATGTTTAGGTTACGTATATTGCCCTTGCCCACTCCCCAACTCCGAGTTTCAAATATGTCCATCCTTCGGGTGGTGCGCATTGCACTCTTTGTGTATGCAAATACCCGTCCCACTCCTCCCTGCCCCCTGCCCAACATCCAATAGATGTTATTCTTATATGTGCATTTATGTGTTGATCAGTTAATACCAATTTGATGGGGAGTACATGTGGTGCTTGTCTTTCCATTCTTGGGATACCTCACTGAAGAATTTTCTGTTAACTATTCTCGAGCATTTATACTTCATGACAAATGCTATAACACCTTTTCCAATTTTCTTATTCCAAAAAGTCTTTTGTACTCTCTTTTTTTCTCTCTCTCACTAATGAACACCATCAGTCTATTTTATTGATGCTCTCAAAGAATTAGCTCTAGGGACATGTTTCTTAATTTGTTCATTTCTAGTCTTTAATAGGTAATTTCTTTCTTTACATATGGTTATTTCATTATTTTTAACAGCTTTATTGAGGTATAATTGATACATATACACATAAGCCCTGCACATGTTTACATGTTTAATGTATAGAATTTGATGAGTTTGGACATATGCATACACCCATGATGCCATCACCAAAATCAAGGTGTTAAACTCAGTTGAAAAAACTGAATAATGCCTATGATCCACTCACCAGGTGTTGTATTCTGTCCCCATGTGGAGGAGCAGGGTGTGGGCAAGGAGCCAGGAGTGTTGAGATAAAATCCTTTCTCATGGAAAGCCAAAAGGTGTTAAAGTCTCCAACTTCAAGCCCAACTACTTTGTCCCCTTTGAACTCTTTATAACCCTTGCAAGGGTAAAACATGTGGTTATTATAGCTCAATCACACTCAGACAGGAGTCAGATACCCTGCAGGCAGTTAGGGCAGGGGTCAGAAGAAAAAGGCCAACAGGATGAAAGCCACAAGAATGTGAATATGCTTAGCTAAGATTAATGTAACCAATAGGGACCCTTTAGTTATTTTACTTTAGCCATAACATCTTTATCTAAGGTAAAAGGGGAGTTCCTTTAATTGGGGCATGTGCATAGTTGAGGAGACAATGTCCCTAAAGGAACTACCTTCATTAACATCGTAAAAATTACACCCACGAGCGCCATGATAGTATACAAATGCCATGGCAACATCTAAAACTTACTCTATAAAGTCAAGAAAGGGGAGACTTCCCGGTTCTAGGAACTCTGCACGTCCTTTTCAAGAAAACCTATGAATATTCCACCCCTAGCTTAGCATATAATTAGGAATTAGCATAAAATGACAGACCTTAACCCTAGGGGTGACACTGTTCCCTAATGGAGCAATCTTCTCTCTACCATCTTTGAGAGTGTACTATACTTTCTATACTTTAATATATTTTTCTTCCTATGTGACCCTGTGTTCAAATTCTTTCTTATGCAGAGGTCCATAATACTCTCTGTTGGCGTGGTGGTGGTCTGTGCTGGTATTAGCACATTAGTTTAATTTACTTTATGAGTTCCTTTCCAATATGGCTCCTAATGATGCCCAGCGAGCACCCTGTAATTCCTACAGAGGTAGCACGTGTACACCAGGGACCAGGCACCATCCCTTGCCTGGTTCTGAAACAAGGCTCCTGCTCTTGCCCTTGGACCTTCCTCTCTCTGCTTCATTCAGGCTCTCTTGACTCCTTTCCGGCCCTCCCATGTTCCAATACAGTTTATTTCATAGAAAGAGAAGTTTTGGTAAACAGGCGGCAGAGAGAACATGAGGGCGATGAAGGTGGAAAGAATTTCTGATGTAAAAAAGGTGTTGACAGGAGAAACGGGAAAGAAACTAAAAGAGGAGATGAGAAAGATTCTGCTGAGAGCTCCTACTCAATAATTATGCCTTAGAGCCAATTCTCATGATACTAAATTATTTTGAAATCCAGATAGATTGGAACATCATGGAAAATTAAGAAGTATGGATGATAGCAAGAATGTAAATATGCTTCACTCTAGATATAAATTATTGTGAATAATGGATTGTCAATAATTGTGAAACAATTGGTTTAATATAAAAACGTGCATACTTAATATAGCCAAATGAAGCATATATATGGATTTTTAAAAAATTAAGTAGCTACTTGGAAGGCTGAGACTGGATGATCACTTGAGCCCAGGAGTTCAAGGTTACAGTGACTCATGATTGTGCCACCGCATTCCAAGCTGGGAGACAGAGATCTTGTCTCTAAAAAAATAAATAAAATAAAAATTAAAAACACACAAAAAACTAAGTAGGCTCAAAAGAGTAATGAGACTATTTGACATCTTATCAGATAGAATTATGGAATAATATATTTTTCAACTTATTTCCGTCTAATGTCATTAAAACTATTATGCTATAATGTATTTGTGTGCTAGGTATTATGATGACTTGAGTGATAAAGTAAGATATTTACATAAATAACTTGAATGCAGTTAATTAAAAAAAAGAAAGAGATTTAGGGAACTTGCTTGTTTTAAAAGACATTTGAATTGAAAGTTTTTTTTTTTTTTATATGTTTCAGCCCTTTCCCTACCATACACAAATGCAGATTCCCTACATTTGAAGCGATCTCTTCTGATTGGAGGATAGCTGGTACCTTTGTGAAAACAACTGTTTCATTTTAGCTGGGCATTAGCTTGAGCCATCTGCTATGTGGGTTTCCCAGTGGTCCACAGCCATGACAGAGTGTTTGAAGTTATGCTTCCAGGTGTCTTTAAAAACATTTTGTTTCTCATCTCCCTGTTTGTAGGTACCCTACTTCACTCATCATCCATAAAC
>NW_012147842.1:1528529-1534301 GCF_000956105.1 Propithecus coquereli
TTACAAAATGACTTGATAATTTTAAGATGAGAGTTAGATAATACCTGAAATTATTAGTGACAATAAGGATGCTGAAGAGGACAGACTGTGCTATGCGACTTTGGAAGGATTATTAAGCCTGGATTGACTCAGTTTCTTATCTGATATTATTATAGTGCCTACTTCATAGACTTAAATGAGAGTTTGGTTAGTTAATACATGTAAATCAGTTATGGGTTACATAGTGTCGGGCACATGGTCAGTGTCAAAGCATGTTAGTTATTATCGTTATTATCATTACTAGCATCATTTTCTCTAGGCTAACTCGTATAGAGTAGGCATCTTTTTTGAATTTATTTAAACTACTTGACAAGTAGTTTAAAAAACAATGATGGAGGGGTGTCCATGCTTCTTCTACATTCTGAATCTATGAAACGATAGCCTTAGAAAAGGATGAAAATAACAGCTTCATTACTAATAAAGTCGAGTTGGGGACTCTGCTTAAACCTGCAACCAAAATCAGGATTCCTACTCTTTCACCAACTGAACCAATTTCCCCACCTCAAAATCCAGGTTTCTGTCCTTTCTAGGCAGAGCCTGCCCTGATGGGATTATCACGGGGAACAAAGAAGAGTGTTTGTTTTCAGAGGTAGGCGAGGTCAGAGAGTGCAGTCAGGAGGGTTGAGCTCCAGGGGGGACAATGGCAATTAGTGGCGACCTCCTGGCTCTCTGCTCCCAGAGTGGGAGGCGAAGAACGCGGACAGCTACGCACGAGCGGGTCGCTCTCCCACAGGAACAGCATCGCGAATCTGCAGAGAAGCAGCACAGGACAAGCGGTGCTGGAAAAACAAAAGGTGAATTGGAGAATCGACCACAAAGTCTGGAGAGTGCAAGATATACGATAGGGAACAGAGCGTGGCACGGCCATGCCCGTCTGCCGGCGGGGGCAGTGTGGTCGGACCCGCAGGAGGACGACTCTTCCTGTATAGACCTCCACGCCCACCGAGGCAGGGAAGTGTCTGAAGTCAGTGCGGAGGAGCAGGGGCTGACAAGTCGTGTGCAGAAAAGACAAAAGCGGGAAACATTTTGAACTCCCCAGTGCTCTGTGCTGGGTCCGCACTGGGCGGGGGAGGTCAGGTCTGAGCGGACACTTCCCGGGTCTGCAAGAGGGAGTTTGTAGACCGGCTTCTTGCTTCTGGCGGCTGCCTCTGGACCAGAACAGGGGAGGTGAACCCCGAAAGGGAGGCTCTGCCCCTGCAAACCGCGGAAGATTCGGCCGGTGCAGGGTGGGACAGGAGTGCAGGACCCGCTACTGGACCGGCGGGAGTCAGTGCATCAGGGAAGCAGTGGGGACAGCCGGCGGCTCGTTGATCCAGCTGCCAAACCCAGCGCCCGCTGCCCCCCAGCAGTCGCCTCCAGTGCCAGGCTCTCTGTGGGTGGGCAGCTGCCATTTCGGGGGTCCATGGCCTAAGAACGCTGTGGCGTGTTATGGTTCTGGGCACCACCCCTTCTCCAGCCCTGCAGCGCAGGCCCAGGCAACGGTCTCAGGTGGTGCCACTGCCCCTGTGCAGCAAAGCAGGCCCCGCCCTTGGAGAAGGGGAATAATGAGAGAAGCCACTTTCTGGGCTAAGACCAGTGGAGGCCTTGGGCCGCCCTCCTCCCCTGGCTCTGCTGCTTCTGTTTCGCCCTGATAGGACAGACCCCGCCCTTGGAGGGGCGAAGTAGCGAGGGAGGCCACTTTCTGGGCTGAGATCCTCGGTGGCCTTGGCCAGCGCTTCTCCCCCAGCCCTCCCGCCAGCTACTATTTCATGCTGACTAGACAACTGCGCCCTTGGAGGGGCCTATTAATGATAGCAGCCACTTTCTGGGCTGAGATGCGCGGTGGCCTCAGGCAGCATTCCTCCCCCAGCCAGGCTGCTTGACCTTCTCTCTGGCAGGGTAGACCCCTTCCTTGGAGGAGGGGAGAAATGAGAGAAGACATTTTCTGCCTTGGGACGTGCGGAGGTCTCAGGCAATACCCCTCCCCCAGCCTGGCAGGGCAGACTCCACCCTTGGAGGTAGGCAGAAAGGTGAAAAAGTGCTTCCTCCGTGTGACTGGCATGAATCTGTGGGACCTTGAAACTAAGCAAAAGGGGACAGACTGTTGATTTGGTCCAGCAGGTTGGTTTTGATCATCTGATAAGAACATAACACTAGGACTCGCTCTTGGTGCCCAGGCCACTGCCAGCTTTGGGGCTTGTGGTCGGGGAAGGAAAATCCTGGCCAGAGTCCTTACCAATTGCACCAGTTGACACCCCCCCACCTAGAGCTGCCTTGCAAGTGTGGCAAAAGAGCCCTGAATAACATATTAGCAGCTCTCCTCTAGCAGCAGATCAAGCAACCACAGAAGTATACACTCTCAGGTTCTCAGGTACCTGTTGCGGAACGGCTAAAAATCCACAAGCGTAGTATCTGCTGTCTACAGGAAACGCATCTAACCCACAAAGATACTTTTAGACTCAAGGTCAAGGGATGGAAAACAATCTTCCAGGCAAATGGAAGCCAAAAGAAAGCAGGGGTAGCTATACTTAGCTTTAAATTAGCAAAAGTAAGAAAGGACAAAGACGACCACTATATAATGGTGAAAGGGAAGATCCAACTAGAAGAATGAACAATTCTTAATATTTATGCACCCAACTCAGGAGAACCCAGATACATAAAGCAAACCCCGTCTGATCTAAATAGCATGATAAACAATAATGCCATAGTAGCCGGGGACTTCAACTCCTCACTGAATGAACTGGATAGATCTTCCAAACAGAAAATAAGCAAAGAAATAATGGACTTAAAGAGAGCTCTAGAACAAAAGGGTCTGACAGAGCTCTACAGAACATTCCACCAAATGAAGCCAAATATACCTTCTTCTCATCAGCTCATGGAACTTTCCACAAAATTGATCACATTCTAGGCCACAAAGCAGACCTCAACGAATTCAAAAAAATAGAAATTATACCGTGTATCTTCTCAGATCATAGTGGTATAAAATTAGAGTTCAATTCCAACAGAAATACCACTTCACAGAGTCATGGAAATTAAATAATCTATTGTTGAATAACTATTGGGTCAAGGAGGAAATACATAGAGAAATCAAAAGATTCTTTGAACTAAATAATACTGGGGACACAAGTTATCAAAATCTGTGGGATACAGCAAAAGCATTCCTGAGAGGAAATCTAATAGCAATAAATGCTCACATCCAAAAAACAGAAAGCTCAAAAATCAACAAACTAATAAACAGTCTTAAGGAATTAGAAAAGGAAGAGCAAATCAATTCCAAACCTAGCAGAAGAAAAGAAATAACTAAGATCAGAGCAGAACTAAATGAAATTGAGAAAAAAGAACTATAAGGAAGATCAATAAAACCAAAAGCCGGTTTTTTTGAAAGATAAATAAAATTGACAGCCCACTTGCTAGATTGACAAAAATTCATAGGGAAATTCTAATAAACTCAATTAGAAATAAAAAAGGCAAGGTCACAACAGACACCACAGAAATACAAAACATTATCTTTGAATACTACAAAAACCTACATTCCCAAAAACTGCATAATATGGAGGGAATGGACAAATTCTGGAAACTTACAACCCCCTTAAGTTCACCCAGAAGGAAATAGAATTCCCAAACAGAACAATATCAAGCACAGAAATTGGAGCAGCAATCAAAAACCTTCCAAAAAGGAAAAGTTCCAGACCAGATGGCTACACTTCCGAGTTTTACCAAACATACAAAGAAAGATTCATACCTATACTACAGAAATTATTCCACAAAATTGAGAAAGATGGTATCCTCCCTAACTCATTCTATGAAGGCAATATCACCTTGATACCAAAGCCAGAAAGGATACAACAAAAAAAGAAAACTATAGACCAATATCCCTCATGAATATAGATGCAAACATTCTCAACAAAATTTTAGCAAATTGAATCCAACAGCATACCAAAAAAATAATTCACCATGACCAGGTGAGCTTCATACCAGAGATACAAGGCTGGTTCAACATATGCAAATTTATAAATGCAATTCACCTCATAAATAAAAGCAAGAACAAAGACCATATGATTCTCTCAATAGATGCAGAAAAAACATATGACAAAATCCAGCACATCTTTATGATAAAAAATCTTAACAAAATAGGCATAGATGGGCCATACTTTAAAATTATTAAGGCTATATATGATAAACACACAGCCAATATCATACTGAATGGGGAAAAATTGAAACCATTCCCACTTAGAACTTGAACTAGACAAGGTTGCCCATTATCTCCACTTCTATTCAACATAGTGCTGGAAGTCCTTGCTAGAGCAGTTAGACAAGAGAGGGGAATTAAGAATATCCAAATGGGGACAGAAGAGATCAAACTGTTACTCTTTGCTGATGATATGATATTATATCTAGAAAACCCCAAGGATTCAACCAAGAGGCTACTGGAATTGATAAATGAATTCAGTAAAGTCTCAGGATACAAAATCAATACACACAAATCAGAGGCATTCATATACGTCAATAACAGTCAAGCCAAAATTCAAATAAAAAAAGCAGTACCTTTTACAATAGCCTCAAAGAAAATTAAATATCTAGGAATATATTTAATGAAAGAGGTGAGAGACATATATAGGGAGAACTACAAAACACTAAGAAAAGAAATTGTAGAAGATGTAAACAGATGGAGAAATCCACCTTGCTCATGGATTGGCAGAATCAACATTGTTAAGGTGTCCATACTGCCTAAAGTCATCTACAGAATTAATGCAATCCCTATCAAAATATCGTCATCATTCTTTACAGATCTAGAAAAAATAATTCTGTTCTTTGTATGGAACCAGAGAAGACCTTGTATAGCCAAAGCAATCTTAAGCAAAAAGAACAAACTGGGAGGTATCAGTCTACCAGACTTCAAGCTGTACTACAAGGCTGTAGTAACTAAAAGAGCATGATACTGGCACAAGAACAGAGATACAGACCTCTGGAACAGGACTGAGAATTCAGAGATGAAACCATCTGCACATTGTTATCTAATCTTTGAAAAAGCAAACAAAAATATACACTGGGGAAAAGAATCTCTTTTCAATAAATGGTGCTGGGAAAAGTGGATAACTACATGCAGAAGATTGAAACTGGATCCCCACCTCTCACCTCTTACAAAAATCAATTCACGATGGATAACAGACTTAAATCTAAGGTGTGAAACCATAAGAATCCTGGAAGAAAATTCAGGGAAGACTCTTTCAGACATTGCCTAGTCAAAGAATTTATGAAGAAGACCCCCAAAGCAATCACAGCAGCAACAAAAATAAATAAATGGGACCTGATCAAATTAAAAAGCTTTTGTACAGCCAAGGAAACTATCATTAGAGCAAATAGACAACGTACAGAATGGGAGAAAATATTTGCTCTCTACACATCTGATAAAGGGCTGATAACCAGAATCTATCTAGAGCTCAAAAAAATCAAGAAGAAAAAAATCAAACAACCCCATCAATAAATGGGCAAAGGACATGAACAGAAACTTTTCAGAAGAAGACATAATAATGGCCAACAAACATATAAAAAAATGCTCAACATCTCTAATCATTAGGGAAATGCAAATCAAAACCACAAGGAGATATCACCTAACCCCAGTGAGATTGGCCTTTATCAAAAAACCCCAAAACAAGCCGGGCATGGTGACTCACACCTATAATCCTAGCACTCTGGGAGGCTGAGGCGGGTGGATTGTTTGAGCTCAGGAGTTGGAAACCAGCCTGAGCAAGA
>NW_012147842.1:1535636-1537809 GCF_000956105.1 Propithecus coquereli
AATCACGCAGAAGTTACTTCCAAATTCTTTGTTTGTTAGAACCTTGTTTTCTTCAAAAAAAAAACTGAGGCATTTTCCAAGATTAGAAAAATATAGTCTTTAAGATTTTCTTGACATTTATACCAAAATAGTAACATAGCTGAAATCAAGTGGGAACAGTTAGAAAGCTAGAATGATAATTGCAGAAAAGGGGAGGGAGTGAAACGATTTTCACTGCTTTTGTTAAAAAGTTTGTGCTTGTCATACTACGACACATCTTATTTTTGAAATGCATCGAAAGTTGTCGCCAGTTTGATCTCTCAGATGGTGTGGCTGCCAATTCCTTCCCCAGCACTCTGCCACTGGGCTTGTTTCCAATAATGCCATGTGTAGTTTTCCCTTTCCTCCTCCCTTTTCTAAATAGAGAGGAAAACAGGTCCATTCTGGCATTAGCTTGCAAGCTGTATAATTGGAATTAAAATTCAAGCCATGAATGTCTTTAACTCAGAGGGCCAGTTGCATTCACAATTCCTCAAGTTTCCATTCCAAAGACTGGAACTTTATCTTTAAACACGATAGTCTCAAGGTTTATAAAAGAATGTAGTCTGGGTTCAAGCTGAAATGGGAGTAATTTTTCTTTATCAATTTTTGGCTTATTATTTTATTTTCTCATAGACGTCTTAAAAGTGGGATGCAATTGCACTCTTCACTGATTTCTGATTTGTCAAGTTTCTTTTCCTTCTTAAATATATTATCCAACTTACCAGATGATCTTTATCTGGTGGATTTGTAACAGTATGTGAAATTTAGAGAAGGAACTCTGTACCTTTATAATATCTACATAAATCTTTCGTCTAGTAAACTGAGCATCCATTACCTGTGTTAAGAGACAATAGAGTTTTTTTTCCCTAACGTTATCATTTATTCTTCCATGTTAGTGGGCAATCCGTCTAATCTATCTTTGTGTCAATAGGTTTATGCACATCTTGTGGGTAAGAGACAGCGGCCTGTTAACACCTAGGGAAAATTAACTTACTCTTATTTCACAGGTCCTTCCTTCTAAGGAATTTGAATTGATCTATACATACATCGTTGGTCCTCATCGAATCTTGAGGAGAGAGCTGGCAGATGTCTTCATGTTACAGATGGTTCCTCATGTGGCTGTGCTCTCTGCTCACCACCTGGAAAGCTTGCAGTGGACATGATGAATCCATCACCAAGACAGGTGCTAGTGTCTACAAACCTTCGGAGTGGGTAAGTACCATATGGACAAGAGAGACCCATTTCCTCTGTGTTTTACAATTCCTCTGTGACATCTATACTTATTTAATTATAAGTCGCTATTGCTCTTTCTAGGAATGATGTCTATTTATTCAGGGCCTCTTCAGAATGCTGCAAAAGGGGGCAAATGAAACAGCTTTTAACCATTTCCTCTTTTATTTCTTATTTGTCTCCTCCAAAAGGGTAAAGACAAAGTGAATGAGAAAAGTAAGTGCATATTCAGACCTGAATGCCGTAGAATATAGAATAGGAGATAAAACACCAAACATTTAGATCTGCAAGACGTTGGAACCCTTTCCTTTTCAATGCTTTCTCTATATTAAGTCCAGTCCAAATTTGTATATCAGTCGTATCGATCTTAAATACAGTGAGTCAGAGCACACAGTGTATCTCCTTGAGCATAAAGATGTCAGAAATTCAGTCCACAGTAGCTGATCTAATAGGCAGGTGAGCACCAATCCTGTTACCCTAGTAGACTTATCCCAGACAGTTCCAATCAGTGACTGGAGGCTCCAGCTGTCACTTGCTGAATAAGTTTATGAATGTCTTGGCTTCAAATTTTTGAAAATGAATCTCTCTGGATGCCAGAATAGCCAGTCTACCCCTGAATATTACAGGTAGGAGACGGGCTGTCTGTAGGTGTAAGTGAATTTGAGAAGCAGTGAAGTGGAAGGGGCTCAAGGACTACACCAGCTTGCTGCTTGGAAATCCTCCAACACAACGTCAAAACAGTAGGGACTCTCTGAGCACCTGCCTAAGCTGCACTTCAAATTAATGATTATTTGTGAGAACAGACACGGAGGAAAATCTACTTGGTTTACAACTTAGAGGTGTGGATTAACTTCATTGGTATCTAATGGCTGACTGCCACTGAACTGATCTTTTTTTGTACTTTCTGGCTCCTTCCTCAGGA
>NW_012147842.1:1541854-1543165 GCF_000956105.1 Propithecus coquereli
AAGGTACTGGTTCCAATCAAGTGAAGTCTTCACTTAATTAAAACAATTCATAATCAGGGCAATTGGATATCTTAGCAAATGCTCATAGTTATTTCTGATACTAGTTCTTTCTGCTTTTAAAGTTCCTGTTTTCCTTCCTGACCTGGTAAAACTTATTAATATGCAAAAAACGATTATATAATGCATATTTCATCTTAGACATTAAAATGAGAAATGCAGACTAAAACTTTATTTTGTTAGAATCTTACAAAACATAAAATAATGCAAAATATATTTTATAGGCTAAAGTGTACTTTAAAACATTGAGATGTACTTGTTAGAATGATGCATACAAAGTACAACGCGACCTTTTTATGTGTTAGTTAAAATTAATTCTGTCCTAAAAATAGCATAGCTCCTGTTACCTTTATTTAGAATAATGTTTTTGGGTAAATAATGAACCATTAAACAAAGGATGCTTGTATGTGCATAGTTAAAATACCTTAATGCTAGTGTCTGCCAATAATTCAAATATAGATGATGCTCAGTTGGTTTCTGCCAGACTTGATTCAACACAAAAATACTCCTTGGGAAGAGAAGTATTTTGGCCATTATGACCTCACTATGTGTTAGACTTATTAATTCACAGATTTGGGAGTGAAATTTACTTGGAGTGAAACTCATCGAGTTTGCTCCACCTGATATTACAGAGACAAGGTTACGGTACTGCCCATCATCTATAAGAATATAGCTGGTACCCTTATGTTGATTACTTACTTCAGTTAAAAAGTTTGGATTGAGATTTTAAAAACTGAATCTACATGATACAGTATATCCAAAGTTCAACTGCTTTATATTATACGCCTTTGATATAACTAGAGATTTCATCAATTCTGAATTGCACAAATATTTTTTAACATCGAATATGTTCAGTATTTTTATAAGAGCCTTGGCGTGCGTAGGAATGTGCTGCATAATATGTAATGACTATCAAATAGTGAATTACACCACCTAACACTATGAACTCTTTCAATTGAGTGCTGCTTCTTTGAAGTTTAAAGAATAGTAATTTCAAATAATGCAATTCAAAATAAATGGATAATCTTATATTTTCCCTGGTAATTTTAATGGTCCTTTAGGACAGGGGTGTCTGAAAGTACTGATTTGTTTTGATTATTAAGTATCTGAGTTATAGATAGGAACTGAAATGGGAGAAGATTATGAAGTTTAGTTGGCTTCTACCATGGACTCTGAGGGTTATGGATTGATCAGATATCTACAACTGTTGGAGATTTTACAAATGACATTGGGATCTGCCTAAAGAAAGTATCT
>NW_012147842.1:1544695-1546894 GCF_000956105.1 Propithecus coquereli
AACAGACAATGTGATATAGACCTCCTAATTTTGTATTTAATGAATTGCAAATTATAATCAAATTCTTTTAAGAAAACAAACATGGTACTAAGAGGAATAATAATGGGAAGAAAGGTTTTATTCTTCCTTTATTAACACACAACCTTTACTTTATTATACAAGGATAGGAAAGACCTAACTTTTGCAGTGACATTTCAACAAAGATTGACTGCTGAAATGGAACTGGTTATACAAATAGAAGGGGGAAATGTTTCTGGCAGAAGGAGCATCACGTTCAAAGACTCTGAGTTTGGAAAAAGCTTGGTGTCTTTCCGTCAAAGAGAGAAGCAGCATGTAGCTGAAGCGGAAAGAGAAGCGTGGCATACTGGGTAGACAGGACGGTGGCTAGATTAGACATGTCTGTCCTACGGGCCACAGGGGAGACTTTGGGTTTTTATTCTAAGTGCAATGCAAAGGCATTGAAGCGAAGGAATATTTACGTTACCTGATTTAAGCACTTTCTTTCTTTCGTCTCATCCTCTGATTTCCTGCCTGTACCACTCATTGATAAAACCTAAGCAGACGCCAGCCAGCAAAGTACCCTGATGATACATAGACAGAGGCCACCCACTCAGCATTCAGAGCAAGAGAGAGAAAGGTAGAAGAAGGATCAGGATAGTTCTGGTTTCTGGCCCAGCCTGTGAGGACCTTGGAAGTCACTCTGTCCTAACAAATAAAAGCTGAACAAACTGAAAATTAACAACTCTTCTTAGATTAGTCAGAGAACTTAGATCACAGGGAGAACTATTGCCCTCAGAATTGGAGAGACAGACAGGTGGACACAGAGAATCACAATTTAGCAAAGCAAAGACCCAGCTTAATGTGAGCAAGTATGAGAGAAACTGCAGGGGAGCCCAGCGTTAGGAAGACATGCCCACACTTTTTGAGTTTTATCTCAAGGAGTTCTATCAAGTCACCAAAGAGAAGAAGGGGAGAAAAATCCTCTCAGGTTTCTAGCAGGGGGAGGGGAAAAGTAACCATATGAAATATGCAAGACTATTCTGTTCTTCTTAAGTTTGCACTCAAGGGAAACTATTTTACTCAAACCTAACTAACCTGAGGGAAGGAAAATACTCGTCTTGCCTACCTCTAGTCTTGCAAATGGTAGAAGAAAAATACCCAACCCTAGCCCCTCCCACAATCCTGTCTCATAGAAGGGGGAATACTGAAAAAATGTGTGACATTCACAGTCCAGGAGCACAGGCCACTGAAAGACCGAGACCTAATCACAGGACTGTAGAATGTGTCCCCTCCCCCACTTTTACCACTGCATTACTACAGGGCTATTTGTCATATTTCCTTTTCTATGTATGTCATGTCTAGCTTTCAATGATCAGTTACACAAGGGATACTAAAAGGAAAAACATACAGTTTGAAAATATAGAGCAAGTATTAGAACTAGGTTCAGATATAAGCAGAGAGATGGAAACTCTAAGAATGAATCAAAAGGAAATGCTAGAGATCAAAAACACTGTAAGAGAAATGGCTGATGTCTTTGATGGGCTCATTAGGAGACTGGGCATGGCTGAGCAAAGAATCTCTGAGCTTGAGGATACGCCAATAGAAACTTCCAAAACTGAAAAGCAAAGAGGAAAAGACTGATGAAAATAAAAAGAACATCTAAGACCTATGGGAAATCTACAAAAAGTGTAACATATGCGTATGGAATACCAGAAGAAGGAAGGAAGAAAGAAAGGAACAAGAAATGTTCGAAAAAGGATTTGGGGTGAAGGGATGGCAAGTTGAAAGGGAAAAAAATCTGCAATATGACTGTTTTTCCTTTTGACTTCAGTAACATTTATGTATCAGCTATGACTGAGAACTTGCTACTCTTAGCGATAGTAGGGACATGTAGGAAAAGAGAAAGGAAGATAGAGCCAATGTAAAAGACTATGCAGTGTCTTACCTCATCTTCTGCCATATTTCCTCAAATCATTAGCAAAATACGAAATTCTGAAAATTCTTGGTGTTATGGGACCATTTCTGTAAATCTACGGCAAGATTAAGCCTTGCACCTAGGTTAGCACTAGGCAGACACAACTTGTAGATGCACAAGTGGAGAGAAATAGAACCATAAGAAATTTAGGTATGGGGAATGCACCAAAATCATCATGATTTGCTTTTGGAATCTCACAGTTTGGCAAATTGTGGGTTGGAATT
>NW_012147842.1:1555874-1558959 GCF_000956105.1 Propithecus coquereli
TGACTAACACTAAAATTCAAGAGGCGAGGTAGGGAAAGACAAATCTGTGAAAGAAAATGTCTTGTATCTTTATGCAATTAATATATCTAAGGATATGCCTTGATATGCTTAAAACAAAATAAGGTGAGCAAACTACAAACTGTTGGAGTCACCATTTACCCACTGTTTCTATTTCTATTTGACACCTACAGATATGTTAGCTTCGTCATAGTTACGGCCATATCTAATTTATCAATTTGGTAGTACTTGACGTAGATGTATACTATGTATTTGTTTCTTTTAAACAGGTTATTTGGGGTTACTGAATTTACATACACACATTTTTAAACAAAGTTAGAAAGTGTAGTTTAGAAGACATTGAAATTATTAAAACATAATTATTTCACGTAAAAAGAAATTTTTACTCCATACATTGGTTTTCAATTACTTTTCAGCAGACAGAAACTGATGAAAATTTATTTCATAGGCTTAAGAATTTATTCCAAGTTGAGAGCACAAAAAATCCATGATATAAGAGTGAAAACATATGTTTCACCTGTAATGAAGTGTTGGTTTTCTCAGCACATTTTTATGTATTTGATAATATTTGATTTGTGTTATTTCTCCAAGCCAACATGTGTAAGTCACAAAACTGTGGCGAATGTTTCCAAATATTTCTGGCACAATTCATTACACCCTTTCTGCTAAAATGTTTCTCTTCCTTAGATGTAAATCCTCTACATTTCAGTCCACCTGAGTTTTTATTTCTGTGTTCTAGTCCAAGTCATGACCTGTATTTGCGTTTATGTGTAAAGTAAGGTTCCTCTATTATTTTATTAGAAGCAGTTGGTGAGCAGGAAAACCCCTAATGATGATTTCTGAGCATTATTTTTTTTATTTTTGGAAAATGACTCACAAAAGAAAAATATATTCTGACTCAGAAAAAATTCTTTTTTCCAAAGAGCTGCCCAGCAGTTGCAGTTACATTAACACATTTTGAAATCTGCCTCTGTCCAAGGGTGAATTAGCTAACTGTGTAATACCAGGGAATATAGGCAGAAAATTTATAATAGGATTGCCTTTTTGAAAGGGATTATGTCCTAGTTTTTATTGAGAGTCAAGTCAAACAGTGACATTAATAGATTGGAGCAAAAATGATTTTTGAGTGTTTGTGGCATTTTTACATACAGTGTACTTTCTATGTCCCCATTTTCTCTGATTTTATTTCAAGTGAGTGTTTTTTTCTAAGTGCGAAATCTTTATACGCTAAGGAAAAGTTAATTTGTATCTATTATGCTCATATGAAAATGTAGAAAAAGATGTGCTTAAGAAGTCTGTGAGTTTTTTTTCTTTTTACTCATAGATTTTGTGTATTCTCACTTCCTTCTAATTTTTTTTCTTTCACTTAGAAAGAAGATTACTATGTCAAGCAAATATTGTTGCTATTGGCTTCTGATTTTTTGTGGATTACATCAATTTGACTGTTAACTTCAGTAGTATTCTTTACAACTGCATATGATTGAATTAAGTTGACACTTGATTACAAAAATTTAACAGCCCAGAAAAACCCTTCTGAGAACTTCTTGGCATCAACAAATGCTTCTGCTTTCCTATCTTTTAGATATTTTAAGCTCATTTATCATTTTTGTCCCCCTGAAAATTAAAAAAAAGAAAAACTATGGAATAAGGAAAACATCACTATTTTTAGAATAGTGAAACAATTTTTATATTTTTATTTCAATTTCTGTTAAAAGTAAATCTTTTAAATTTCTTCATTGTTAAATTGAGATAAAATAGCTACTTTGATTATACAATCAAAAATATGTGTGACATACCTAATTCAGTGTCTAGTACACATGGGTTTTCATTAATACTAGATGATGTTGTTATCACTATTATATGTTTGATCTAGATCAATAGTTCTTAAACTTTAACGTAAACCAGAATCATTTAAAGGGCTTGTAAAATACAGATTTCTGGGCCCTACCCTCAGAGTTATTGATTCAGTAGATCTTGGGTAGGCTTGAGAATGTCTATTTCTACGAAGTTGCCAGATTATAGTGATAGCATGGGTCCAGAGACAGCTCTTTGAGAATCACTGACCTAGAAAGATAACTCAAATGTAGTAAAGAAGGGCTTTGTGGCTAACAATATTTTTTCCTGTAGTCATCCATAACTAGAAAATATTATTACCTTTTTTTTTAAACATTAGTTCTCACATACTTCCTTTAAAATGTTTATTTATCTACTTAACTAACTCTTCCAGTATCTCTATTTACTTAGACGATAGTGCAAATAATTCCCTTGCAGAATTGTGCAATATTTTTATGGGTATATAGACTTCAGGTCAAGTGAATGAAAATAAAAAGAGGTGTATTCTTTGTTGGGCATATATGAGACAAACCAATGAAGTAATAGAGTTTGTTGGTTTGTTGCCTTTTTTAAAGTTGTTGAGCAACATGAAGACTGCCTGAGACTTGAAAAATCTGTTCTCTACATTTCTAGATTCTTCTTATGATATAATAAGCTTGCTCAACACAGTGGGTATTATTGTATTTGTATATAATGTAGATAGTATTTATTTAAATTAAATGATACTCACATTTTGATTTTCTCTGTCAGATTTATTTCTCTTGTTCAGTGACTTATCTGGATAATGAGAACCCGGATAACATGATTTCAGTCACGACTAGCAGAAAGGAAAGATCTGTTTTTAAAAGATCACATTTAATCAGAAATATCTTGGTGAGTCATGCGTTAACAAAAACTCTCACTTTTGATATTCAGACAACAATACCAGGTGTCCAAAATCTAAATGTAGTACCTGACACATACACAATGCAGCTACGAACAAAAATAATTCCCCCAAAAGCATATATATCTAAAACATTGACTTATTTCTTTGGTATCTTCTGAATCAACTTTGATGTATTATTCATACAATCTCAAGCTACATATTAAAATAATATTAATGGCTACAAAATAACTTTCCCAATGAAAAACTTTGCCAATGTGTTTGGACTATTCTAAACATCAGGGACAAATCTTCAGACATCTTCTTTTCTTTATCTATACTCACTCCCCATGGTCCCATCCAGGTGAGTTC
>NW_012147842.1:1560699-1563323 GCF_000956105.1 Propithecus coquereli
TCCTATCCAAAAACATTCTCACAGACATATCCAGAATAATCTTTGACCAAATATCTAGGTACCACATAGCCCAGTCAAGCGGATACGTAAATTTAACCATCACAGCTTGTGTAAGATTGGGGAAGATAAGATTTTAGTGAAGACCAATTGCTGCGATTCAGGTAATATGCGATTAGAACCTAAAATAAAGTACAGGAATGCAGAAAATGGGCAGATTCGGAAGAAGTTAACAAGGTAGAACTGAGAGGTTTTGTGACAGGACATAGAGGATAAGGGAAAGAACTAAAATTTAAAATTATGCTTAAGTATTTGTGTCCCAGGGTGCCTGGTGGCATTGTTTACTGTTATCAGGAATATCCAAGCTAGCAATCTGAGGAAGGTGAGATTGGTTTCACACATTTTGAATTTCAGTGGAGTATGAAACATCTAGAAAAAGAAATGCAATAGATAGATGTTTAAGTTGAGATTTGGGTTTGAGTACAAATAGTTTAGTTGAAAGTTAATCCGGGGAAGGACCAATAGGGGAGCAGAACCATGGGAAAGGAAAGAAAAGAAAAGGGAAATAAGTCAATACTTGTGTTATTCACAAGTTACCTGTATGGGCAACTGGATTTTTTTCTCAGTGGGACCTAATGAAAGACTGTAAAACATGCTTCAGAGTAGCTCCACTTGACAAGTGAGGCTGCTGGGGTAGTTATCCACCCACTCTGGTCTGTCATGGATTGAGGCTGCTTCCTGGAGCTAGCTCAGCACACTTGTGGCCCACCCTGCATGCAGGGCCCTAGGATGCTCCTGCTACCAAAGAAAGCAAGTCAGCAGAAAGTGGCAGGTATGACAGTAAGAAGCTGTGTCCAGGGCATACAGATGTTAGGGAGCGCCGAGATGCTTTCTCTAATATGAGGTAGTTGTTGCCTGGAGAAATGGTTCTGAAAGTAGTGAGCATTGAAAAGATAGTTTAAATTCAATGCGGTATAATGAGATCATTCAGAGAAGGTTTAGCATGGAAATCTGACTAACACTAAAATTCAAGAGGCGAGGTAGGGAAAGACAAATCTGTGAAAGAAAATGTCTTGTATCTTTATGCAATTAATATATCTAAGGACATGCCTTGATATGCTTAAAACAAAATAAGGTGAGCAAACTACAAACTGTTGGAGTCACCATTTACCCACTGTTTCTATTTCTATTTGACACCTACAAATATGTTAGCTTCGTCATAGTTACGGCCATATCTAATTTATCAATTTGGTAGTACTTGACGTAGATGTATACTATGTATTTGTTTCTTTTAAACAGGTTATTTGGGGTTACTGAATTTACATACACACATTTTTAAACAAAGTTAGAAAGTGTAGTTTAGAAGACATTGAAATTATTAAAACATAATTATTTCACGTAAAAAGAAATTTTTACTCCATACATTGGTTTTCAATTACTTTTCAGCAGACAGAAACTGATGAAAATTTATTTCATAGGCTTAAGAATTTATTCCAAGTTGAGAGCACAAAAAATCCATGATATAAGAGTGAAAACATATGTTTCACCTGTAATGAAGTGTTGGTTTTCTCAGCACATTTTTATGTATTTGATAATATTTGATTTGTGTTATTTCTCCAAGCCAACATGTGTAAGTCACAAAACTGTGGCGAATGTTTCCAAATATTTCTGGCACAATTCATTACACCCTTTCTGCTAAAATGTTTCTCTTCCTTAGATGTAAATCCTCTACATTTCAGTCCACCTGAGTTTTTATTTCTGTGTTCTAGTCCAAGTCATGACCTGTATTTGCGTTTATGTGTAAAGTAAGGTTCCTCTATTATTTTATTAGAAGCAGTTGGTGAGCAGGAAAACCCCTAATGATGATTTCTGAGCATTATTTTTTTTATTTTTGGAAAATGACTCACAAAAGAAAAATATATTCTGACTCAGAAAAAATTCTTTTTTCCAAAGAGCTGCCCAGCAGTTGCAGTTACATTAACACATTTTGAAATCTGCCTCTGTCCAAGGGTGAATTAGCTAACTGTGTAATACCAGGGAATATAGGCAGAAAATTTATAATAGGATTGCCTTTTTGAAAGGGATTATGTCCTAGTTTTTATTGAGAGTCAAGTCAAACAGTGACATTAATAGATTGGAGCAAAAATGATTTTTGAGTGTTTGTGGCATTTTTACATACAGTGTACTTTCTATGTCCCCATTTTCTCTGATTTTATTTCAAGTGAGTGTTTTTTTCTAAGTGCGAAATCTTTATACGCTAAGGAAAAGTTAATTTGTATCTATTATGCTCATATGAAAATGTAGAAAAAGATGTGCTTAAGAAGTCTGTGAGTTTTTTTTCTTTTTACTCATAGATTTTGTGTATTCTCACTTCCTTCTAATTTTTTTTCTTTCACTTAGAAAGAAGATTACTATGTCAAGCAAATATTGTTGCTATTGGCTTCTGATTTTTTGTGGATTACATCAATTTGACTGTTAACTTCAGTAGTATTCTTTACAACTGCATATGATTGAATTAAGTTGACACTTGATTACAAAAATTTAACAGCCCAGAAAAACCCTTCTGAGAACTTCTTGGCATCAACAAATGCTTCTGCTTTCCTATCTTTTAGATATTTTAAGCTCAT
>NW_012147842.1:1565123-1568869 GCF_000956105.1 Propithecus coquereli
AAGTCCTGAACTCTAGACTTTTATAACTAACTGCATACTTGACATCTCTAATTGATACTGAATAGGAATCTCAGTCGTAACATGTCACATTCCATTCCGTTTACATACTTCCCCAGACAGTCTATGTTAGCTACTTTATTTAAACCACTCAGGCCACAAACAATGGCTCCATCTTTGACTTCTGTATTTTTCTAATACTTTTTACATCCACTCTACAAGCAAATATTCTCAACTCTGCTTTGAACATCAGAATCTACCTCTGTTTCCCCCACCCATTGATACCACCCTAGTCTAACTAACTCCATCATTTCTCACTCAGGTTATTGTAATGACCTTCCTATTTCTTCTGCCTGTATATACCACTTTTACTTCATAGTATATCCTCCCAAAAGCTGTGAAATGAATTTTGTAAAACATAAAGATGATGAACTTTCCTTTTCAACAACCCTGCAATGGATTCCCGTCTTTCTCAGAGTAAAAGTTAATGTTTTTATTATGGCCTATGCATAATTTGGGCCAGTGCTAACTACGTGAACTTATCTCCCACTGACTCAGCTTCGGCCACTGTGGTATTCTAAAAGTTCTCGAACAATCAATCAGCATGCTTGCTCCTGTCTCATTGTCTTTGCATTTCCTTGCTTTAATCTAAAATAGTTCTCCATACCCCTGTTTGGCTTATTTCTTTGCTTCAAGTTTCTGTTCAAATATAACATTATCAATATCTTATTCTTCCTCCATAGCAGTTACTGAAATGTAACACATTATGTACCTACTTTTTGTAATCTGTCTCTCTCATATGGTATGTATTCTTCACTAGGGCAGGGACTTCTGCTCTTCTTCACCATTGTATTCCCAGTGATTAAAACATTTCCCCATGTGTAGTACTTATTCAAGAAATATTCATTCAGTAAATGGATGAGTAGTAGGTATCTGACATGTTTCACGCACACAAAAAAATCTTTTGATAAAAATGTCTGGGGTTTATACACAACTGGTTAGTTTTTGAAATTTGACAAAAAATGTAGCTCATAGATCATAGAAGCTTGTCGAACCTCAAGCACAAGAAACATGAGAAAACTACATCAAGGCACATTATAATTAAATTGCTCAAAACCAGTGATAAAAAGAAAATTCTAAAAGCATACAGAGAAAAAAGACATTAGCTACACAGGAGCAATGGTAAGAATCACAATAGGCTTCTCACTGGAAATAAAGCATGCAATAGGAGACAGTGGAACAAATATCTTTAAAATACTGAAGAATGAAAGGAAGGGAGGAAGAAAAAATACAAGAAAGAAAGGAAGGAAAAGAAAGAAACAAAACCAAGAGAGAAAACATAAAAGTCAACCTAGAATTCTATACCCTGTCAACATATGTTTCAAAAAGAAAGGCAAAATAGACACTCTCAGAAATACAGTAGCTGAAAAATTCACCACTAGCTGACACTCAGTACAAGAAATGTTGAGTGCAGTTCTTCAGGCAAAAAGAAGATGATATGAAATGGAAATATATGTCCATACAAAGAAAGAAGAGCTCTGTAGTAGGTGAATATGTAGATAAGTATGTAAGATATAAAAATTATTACTTCAGTCTCTTTAGAAGATAATTGACTGTTTAAACAAATATAACAATGTAGTGTAGGATTTGTAATTATGTACAAGTAAAACATATGACAGTCACACAAAGACTAGGAGAGAAGAACTAGAAGTGTAAGGTTTTTATAAGGTATGTGAATTAGAAATGGAAAAACAATAGATAAAAATCAAAGAAACTAATAACTTCTTCTTTGATAACATCAATCACATTGATATACTTTTGGACAGACTATCAGAAAAAAAGACACAAAAAAAATTATCGATATTAGGGATGAGAGAGGTGATATAACTACTGATTGCACAGATATTAAGAAGATACCAAGGGAGTGCTATGAATAATCGTGTCTCATAAATTTGATAGCTAAGGTGAAATAGACCATTTCATCTCAACAATGATAAACTATAAAAGCACATCCAAGAAGAAATGTATGACCTGAATATTCCTATATTTATTAAATAAATTACATTGCCTTTAAAATCCTTCGCAGAAAGAAAACTCAAGGCTTAGATAGTTCTTCCTGTGAATTCTACCAAATATTTAAGGAAGAGGTAACACCAACACCACCTATACTCATGGCCAAAATAAAAGGAGATAGAATACATTCCAACTCCCTCTACAAATCAGCGTTACCATGATACCAAAACTGGACAGACATTATAAGAAAAGATGACTGTAGATCAATATATCTCAGACCATAGATGTGAATATTCTAAACACAGTTTTAGGACATCAAATTCAATAATAAATGAAAGGATATTAACTAATAACCAAAAGAAATTTATCCCTGAAATGCAAGTTCAGTTTAACATTTTAAAAAATCAATGTAACTCATTAGATTAATAACATTAGAAAGAAATACCATATGATCATCTTAACAGATGCAGACAAAGTATTTGACAAAATATAGCATCTATTCCTGATAAAAATACTCAGTAAACTAGAAGTATAAGGAAGCTTCCTATAGCTAATGAACGACAGCAATGAAAAATCTACAGTTAAATTACACTCAATGGTAAAAGACTAAACGCTTTTCCTCTAAGACCAAGAAAGGCAGGGAATCCCTAACTCACCACTTCTAGTCAATATAGTACTGAAAGTTCTAGTCAGTGCAGCCATCAGAGAAAAAGAATAAAAGACATTCAGATTGGAAAGAAAGAAATTAAAACTGTCATTATTTTCAGATGACATGATTACATATATAAAAATACTAATTGAATCTACAAATAAGCTATTAGAACTAATTAAGTTTACCAAGGTTATAAGATATGAGATCAATATACAAAAAATCAATGTATTTCTATCTACTAGCAAAGAACAATAAGAAATTAGAATCATAAAAAATACCAATTACCATAACATCAAAAATATGAAATATTTTGGGGAAAAATCTGGCAAAAGATGTGAAATACGTGTGTATTGAACACTGCAAAATATTGCTGAAAGAAATCAAAGAAGACAAATAAAAAGAGAGACATTCTGTTCACAGTTCAGAAGACTTGACATTGTTAAGATGTGAATTCTCCCCCAATCAATCATAACCTCAATCAAAATCCCAGAAGGCATTTTTTTGGGGATATAAATCGACAAGTTGGTTCTAAAATCATAAGAGAATGCAAAGGATATAGAATGCCAAATAAATTTGGAAACCGATATCAAAGTTGGAGGAATAACACTATGTTATTTCAAGACTCATTATAAAGCTACATTAATCAAGACAGTATGAGATTGGCATAAAGATAGACAAATAGACCAACAGAACGGAGAAGAGATTCCAATGTATATGGACAACTGATTTTTGACAAAGATGTAATTCAGTGGACAAGTGGTAATGTTTTCAACAAATGATGCTGGAATATTTAGATATTTATATGTTAAAAAAAGAATTTTAATCCATACCTCATGCTATATACAAAAATTAAATGAAATTTGATCATTGCCCATAATGTATTATAGAACCTAAAACTAAAAAATTCTAGAGGAAAACCTAGTAGAAAATCTTTGTGACCTTAGGTAAGTCAAAGATTTCTTAAATACCAGATAACGATCTGTAACAGTAAAAATTAGATTTCCTCAAAATTAAAACTGCTCTTTGAAAGACACTGTTAGGAGATGAAAAGGCAAGTCATAGACTTGGAGGAAATATTTACAAA
>NW_012147842.1:1569999-1583094 GCF_000956105.1 Propithecus coquereli
CACCATTCGAAGACACAGGACACCAGCTTCTAGTTTATCCCTGGTGACTAGACTAGTCACTCTGATGTGTTTGTAACTTGAGGAGGGCTATTTAACTCTCTCTATCTCAGTGTCCCTCGAGGCTTAATGGTGATAGCAGTGCTATGTATTACTGTGAGGACAAATATGGTAACAGATGAGCTTTTGGTCATCTCTTTAAGGTAAGGCAAATTTACAAAGGAGCTGATTGGAGGTTATTTCCTATTGTGACTCTGTTTGAAGTTCTAATGGCTGCAAGTTTGACTAATTTAAGTACTACCTCTGATGAGACTTAATCTAGGTGTGAATAGGTGCTATCTTTGAGATAAAATGCATGTGCTTGTATTTGAATATACTTAGTTTGGCCTGTGTAACCTTTTCATGAAAATAGTATGCCATAGGTAATTGATCTAAGCGATTTTTATTTATAATAGTGATATTATATTATAAAAAGATTTAAATTATTTCAATATTCATATTATAAAAAGAGAAAACTCAAAAAGAAAATAAATTCAATATTGGGTTCAAAATTATTTTGATTCACTTTATAATTTAGAATAATAGAAATATGGTCAATTAGTATAAGAACAGCCCTTTAACATTGACACCATTCCCTTACACAGCCATAGTAGTTTTCACTAAGTTTTGGGTGTGATATTTGATTTACAACCATCATGGGCCAATGCATTTCCACATTTCTTTTTCTTTAGCCTCTTTCTTCAATTCCCATCCCTCAAGTTCCCTTAGCTTCCTCTGTTCCTTCTTCCTCCATCACACCCTAAGTCATCTCTGTAGCCACATGCCTATCTCTGACTCTGCATGTTTCCTTGTCCTTAACAATTGATTTCCCTTCTGGCCCTAAAGGAGTATATCTTGGTTAGTTTCCAAGTTCAGGCCTTCTTTCTGTGATGAAATTCCCTTTTTATCCATTTTCCTGGTAGACAATGTTCCATTGACAATACAGTTTTCTTTTGCTTTTATTGAATAAGGATTTACAGGCTGCAGATTATTGACAATAAGCATATTTCTGTTGCTTTACATAGTTCAAGGTACGAAGTGCATCTGGAAAATGATTTCTACCACATGGACACTATTCTTCTTTAGTTCTATCTAGCATATGTTCTATGGGGTAATAGAAAGAGGTTTTATAAACACCCACAAAAGAGTAACAGATACAACATATGCAGATTACCTACACAGGGGTGAGTGTGTGAGTCGGGGAGGGGATTGTGAGGTCATAAGAGTAGAAAGACAACTATGGCCGCTTGGATTTTATTTTAATGGAATAAAAGGGGTCCTGGAAAGGCATGTAACCCATCCTGACTGGAGCATAAATGGAACAAAGGAACGTCTGAGGATTTATTTTTGTTATTGTTGTTGTAAGAAATAGAGAATAGGGCTGAACCAGTTATAGCAATGGCCAACACAAATTTTCGATGTAAAAAATTACATAGTGTAAATAAAGATGATGCCATTCAGTGTTTCCGCAACATGCTATGAACAATCCTATCAGAATAGGCTTTATGCAAGCCAAGGAATTTGACAATGGCATTAAAAGTTATTGAAAAGCTTTTACCATGCACGTATTTTTAGTCTGAATTTCTTCTGTACTGTATTTTTAAAAAAGATTTTCACTTGTACTCCTCCTTGGATACTCATCCTTCACTTTAGACATTGGTTGGAAATAGGCCATTTCCAAAATTTTAGGTAAAAGTATACTCTACTAGTTGACATCTTTAAGCCCAAAAGCATTAGATCAATTCTGCTTACTGTAGTTGCTAATTTTAAAAATGCCTTCATATGATCATGGTTATTTCACGTGGTGTTAAGTATGCATTAGAATAGCTGCTTTATTTATGGATGATGGAGGAACTCTAAATTTGTACAGTGAGACCACTCAGATCACTCAACTAGAATTCTTGCATTTCGACTTACTTTTAAATCCCTAATTTCAATTCTGGTCTACTGAGGACAGAACTAAAAGCCAATCAGCTTAATGTCAGGTGCTTTCTGTTTATGGTTTCCAGTGATGAGGAGCTGTGATTTGCATTTTGGAATGTACGTGTGTGTAATAAATTGCTATGTTAGTGTAGCAGTCCTTATAGGATCAGTCTGTACGTTTGAAAAAGATTGTGGAATAACAAGTGTGAAAGTGTTTTTTTTTTTTTTTCTAAAAAAGATTTTATTATATTTAATGGGTTTTCAAATTAAAAAATTCTGCAGTTGGAACAAGGGCTAATCCTTATGAGTGTCAAAGAGGTGGAAATTGAAGAAAGTCCCATCAGGGATTTCATTTTGAGAATCATTTTCCATGCCAGTTGCCATTTTATGCCCTGCATGAGTGACTCAGTGTGCACCTAAGGACCATTTTAATGTGTGGCATCTGGGTGGACACCTGGAAGCTGTGAAGCCTTGAACTAAGGAGCCATTAATGCTAAAAAAATAATTAACATTAATGTTGATTATCCTCTTTAACTTGTTTCACCCACAACTGCTCAATCATCCTGCAACCGGATTACTGCAAGTTCCATATGTTTCTGTGTCACTTAGGCTTGACTAATTAAAATGTTCTGTTATAGGTGCCACATAAATTTTAAAACTCTGAGATGTCTCTTTAGCCAATTGAAGAGACTTTCAACATTTTACGAGAATTAATGTATGAATTTCTTTTAATCTGCCAAATGCCAAACATATGACTTAAAATTTTATGTTCTATTTGATTTCGATTCAGAGAAACAAATCTATGCATCTCAGCTGCGTTTTAAGCTTTGCCAAAGTTGAAACTCTCTATAATCTTGATAGATTTTTAAAAATATTTTCCTTTAAATTTACTCTTGCTAATGAATATAAGAATAATTTTAGCCAGGGAATCTATGAAAAAAGAATTAATCCTTATCAGTAAGAAAAGAAATGCAAACTAAAACATTAATTAAATGCCATTCCCTTCTTTCAAATTGTCAGTGATATATAAAAGATAATAACCAGTGTTGGCATTCACAAACATTGCTAATGTGAATGTAAATTGGCAAAATATTTAGAAGACAATTTGGCAACATATAACAAATGCCTGATATTTTCATGTTCTTTGATTTCTTTCCCTTCAAAAAGTATTATGAGGAAATAACCAGATATGTACAAATATTCATGATAAAAGATTTATCATAGTGTTATTTAAAACACCAAAATGTAGAAATCTAAATGAGTACCAGTATAAAAACAATTCAATATATTGTTTCTTCCACATGGTGGATAAATGCAGTGTTTAAAACTTTGTTTTTGAAGACTAATTAATACTATCATATTTTTATATGATAATATGATAAGCGAGAACTATTTCACAAATCAACCAACCCACAACATATGGATTTATGGAAATACTGAACTGAAGAACAATACATTAACGATTCTTATTTTTATTGCTATTTTTATTGATTCTAGTCTCTTTATACATTTCAATGATGACATTTTTATAATCAGGAAAAATTTATCAAAAACAAGCAAGTGATTATGAAGAAATTTATTTTATCAAGGGCTATTTTTGAATGGCTTTAAAATGTATCTCTTAGTGAATGTTGCATATTTATATGATCCTATTTAAATTTTTATGTTTTTAAATCTTTTTCTCCAGCAAAATTTTAAACTTCTTGAGATTAAGCCTATGCCATTTACTTCATTTTTATTCTGCCTCATGTTTTTTGGAATGTTAGACACTTGAGCAGAAGTTCACAAATTTTGCCACAAATCAGAATCAACTCTGGGGAGTTTTGTCAAAGTACGTGTGCCCAGATCCTAGAGATTCTCATTCAGTACATCTGTTGTGCAACTAGTGATTCTGACGTACACAAAATCTCAGAATCAGGAATTCACTCATTTAATTTAATTGATAGTAAAAATCAAAGATGTAGTGCTGTTCCATTACTTCGTTAATGGCAAATATTTATAGATCATCCTTGGTTCAAGGAAGTTCAAATAGGTTCATGTGAACATTCATTCAAATTGTAGTTGACATCATAGAGATTAATTTAAAAAAATAGTTGTCTCAGTTCCTTTTGGCTATTGGCAGGGCATAAACACACAGATACACAATAAAAATAATTTTCCTTCATCCTGAGTGGGGAATCTAAGTCAGGACTATTTATATAAGCACTGAGTTTGGAAATAAAAAAAAAATAAATTAAATCAAGTCACATTTTTGTTTAAGAACGTACGTATCATTTTCATTTTCTGTTGTACAGCAAAGCCACATATAACTATTTGAATTTTTTACACTTCATCCATTTCTTCTAGCATCACTAAAGGAACAATTTTCAATCAGTTCTTTGATACCTCTTCATAAAACAGGATGGCAACAAGGATCAATAACAATAACATAACACTGAAGAACTCCCCAAATACACACACACACACACACACACACACACACACACACACACACACAAAGAGTAGTACTTAATATTTTTCACTTTTGATGATTATTCTAACTAGTTTATGTTAGTAACAGCTGTCCACCTACAGAGTCTGAATAGTCAGGCCTTGCCTTGGTAAAGCGTGAAAGACCGCGCTTACTTGACATAGAGATTTAAGTGGCTGAAGGAGACTAAAAAAGTGATTTTTCCTCCCCTTTGAACGTATGGAAATATATTCTTGTTAATTCTAGCGGTGGCCACATTTAGCCATGGAAATGAGCAAACTATTTTTAGTTAATGTGAGGAAATAAACCAGAATGCTTGAATTGTAAAAGGCAATTAAAATCTAAAACCTATTGCTGGTTGTACCTTAAATTCATTGCATATGAACTATCCATTTGTTTTTAGAAGTGAACACTTTCACACCAAAAGAAATTTCTGACATGATACTTGATGCTGAGTGGGTGCTCACAAACACATTGATCAACAAATAAAAAAATCTTTTTGGAAACTTTTTAAAAAACATTTCCAGAGATATGTATTTCATAATGGTATCTAAAGTTTAAAATACTACTGTTTTCAAATTCTTCCTTTGATCTATTTAAAAAGCCTCCTGATTTGATTTAAACTCTGCTAACTCTATCTTTTTTTTGTTCCTGTGAAGTAGGAAAACATTTGCTAACCATTTTTATCAGAACATTTTAGAATTTAAATATCAAAGAAACATAGAATGTTCCTGGAGAGGATTGTTCTCAATTAACTAAATGGGAATAAACCTGGCGGGTAAATAGGCTTTAGAACCACATTAATTCAGACTAACACATTGTGGTAGCTAAATTAGAACCTCTGGGTCAAAAAGAAAAAAAATTCAAGGCCCTGTTAAATGTGCAGTGTGTCAGGCAACACAAAATGCATATCAAATGCTCTGTAGTGAAATCTGGGAAAATTTAGTTAATCTCCTTTGGTAAAATTCAGAATAAGGGTTTTGGTGAAAGACCAAGGGTTCCTTCAGCAAAGAAACATATTTCCATGTTAGCTAATACTTCTCTATTAATTTTTTTTTATGTTAGGTAGATGGTGAGGGACCTCTGGCTCTCCTAGGGACAAAGGTGGGTGCCCCTAGCGATTGTGGGGGTGGGAGAGCAGGGAAGAACACCCTGCCAATCAGAACTCAGCATGCCAACTACAAAAGAATGTAGAGGCTTCTCGGGCCAAGGAGCGCAGGCACAGTAAGGTCTAGAAGGTGATCTAGAGCAACATAAGGCTAATTATCATATCACGAGCTTAAATCTGCAATGTGGTTTCCCCCCATGGGCTTTCAGAGAGGCTCATGGGAGATCCGCATGCGCAGTAAGACTCAGGTTATGTAACTCCCAAACTGTCCATCAAAGTGTTGCCAGGGTGAGGTTTAAATCATCAGGAGGGCCAGCCTAGGCAATATAAAATAGGACCCCAGAGCATAATCAGGGCTCTCCTGTTATGACAGGGGGCCTGTTTGCAGTCCGTGGTGAACATATCTTCTTTCACTCAATAAACTTTGCCTTGTGCTTACCTTGCTTTTGGTGTGTCTGGCCATTCTTTGGCCAGAACACACTCGGAACCCAAAACAGACTGCTGACTTGACATCTAGACTTACAAAACTGAGGAAAATCTTCCAATATCTTGACAACACATAAGTTAGCTTTGTGTGGCTGATATCAGTCCCGGATACAAATATCTGCTTGAAGGTATCAGGCACATGAAGGATGTGTTGACAGTCCTCACTTCGCACAGTAGTGAGGGCCGGTAAAATATGATCAAGCAAGCTGAAATCATGAACAGTCATCCTAATAATTAATGGGAAAAATGATTATTTCATAACATTTACAACTTCTTTGCAAAAATATTAATAACTTTCTTATTTGCTTATAAATGTGTAGGGGAAATGAGCAAAATATTAAAATTAATATTTATTCAGTACAATTTAATTTAAAAATTAGAAACATTGAAAATCAAGGAGTTTTGTTTCTTTGTATAAAATGTTATTAAGAATAGTTTAAGCAGTGCTTGCCTTCCTTTTTGTCTTAAACATTTTGATACAGAGTGAGCATTTGATAAGCTTTTATACACTTTTCTAAGTTTGGATCAGTTTCTAAGCCTTTATCCTTTGCATTTTCAGTGTCGTGAGCTAGCTCCAAGAGTTTCTATAATGTGGAGAATTTTACCGGTGTCACGGCTTATGCTGCTCATTTTCCCGTCGGTCAGTTCCTCTGACTGTATACATAGAGTGTCTCTGTTAGCATTAGTGTCAACATTCCACAGTCAGCTATCTCACTGATAAACCACATTTACATGCATTGTAAATCCTGCAAAGTTATTTGCACAGTGCCATGCTGTATGTGTTTTACTTCCTGCCATGATGCTTCGATACTTGCCATTGCATGATTCATGTCACATTTCTTCCCAAATCAGCTAAAGTAATGGCATGCTATTCAGTTGTAGCATCCATAGTCTGTCTGAAATTCCATCTAAGATAATAGGCTTTAAGAGTTGAAATAACTCCTTGGTCCAATGGCTGAATTAATGAAATTGTGTTTGGTGATATAAAGCACATATTCATATTTTTATTCACGTACCCAAGAGAATCACCTGAAGTATTACCCAGCCTTAGTAGTGCTTTAGAAGTTAAATTATTTTGCGTCCAGTAGATCTCTACCGTTGGGAGATAAGGAGGCAACACAACTACATGTTTTATTGTCTATGGCGTAAGTAACAGATGCGCAGTGACCGAACACGGACAGACTTTGAAAGAAGTGACGTGATTTGTCACTGATTGTGATGTGCACCTGTTATTTGTGTAGCGATTTGTGGATTGAAGAGATAGCAGCACGCTCTGTTCCTTGCAATCACCCACAGTTAACATACTCTGGTTACTGAAATTCGAACCATGTTTTTGGGGTACTGGTGTTATTTAAGCCAGGGCAACTGAAATACAGTGCAAAATGAGAACGGCCTTTACTAAGTTCAACAAATTGGTCTCAGGCCTCTGTACTTAATTTATTCCTTCATGAAAATGTGCCCAGCTGCTCATTTTTTCCAAATGATAGCAGTAGGCTTTAAAAGGTAATAAATAATTTTAATTGGGTGTACCTTAAAGTATAAATTATTATGTTAACTTCTTTACACTAATAAGGAAGATGGTAGTTGGAATCTGGCTTCCCTCTTTACGGGCAGCTCAGGAAGGCAACAGGAAAGAAGGATTTCCATCTCCCCTTCTCCTTAATCAGTCAAGAAGCCACAGAAGATTGTATCTTTGGTGCTCTTGCATACGGAACGGAAAACCACACATTCTCACATCTAATTAGACACAGATCTTCACTGCTTACCCTACCCAGAGTGGATTCTTAAAGAAGAAAATATGCCCATGATTACAGGCATAGATAGCATCCTTGAAAAATTATAGAGATTTTTGGGAGTAGGTAATAGACCTAGGGCAAAGCCATTAGTCTGGAAAATTAACAAAAAGAAAAGTTTTTCTTAGGTTCTAGTAACTTAAAAAAAATTTTAATAGGTTTGTTGAGAAATAATTTGTACTATATAAAATTCCCCATTGTAGGTGTACAGTTCAATGAGTTGTAAAAACAGGGAGCAGTTGATGTATTTGCGTGTCATCCTTGCGCAGGGTCATGCTGATTAATCTTCACCAAGTTGTTCCAATTTTCATTCCAATATGTGCTGCCAAGTCAAGCACACTTGGAATTTTAATTTTTTGGCAGGAAAGTATCATCTGATATTTTTCAAGAACATAGGGAGAAGGATACTTAGTATTTATTTTTATGATGGGTATTACATGTGTTTGTGTATGTGTATTTAATATTTGTTTTGGAAGTATTTAAGGTAATATACAGATGGATAAATATCCACATTCAACTAAAATAGGCTGAATCTTCATGCTAATTTTAGGATGTAGTTGTTATCCCTATTTTATAAGTGAAAGAAGGAATTTCAGCAAAGTTAAGGAACTTGACTAAAGGACATGACTGGTATATTTTGGAGCTGGGATCAGCTTCATCTTCTGACTCTCAGCACATTGGCATAGAAAATTCTCTATTCCAAGATGATTCGTAAACTGTAATAAGAATAGATAATATTTATTGAGGTTTAACATAAGCCAGGTGCTATTCTAAGCTCTTTACATGTGATATTTCATTTACTCCATTTAAGAACTCTAGGCCGGGCGCGGTGGCTCACGCCTGTAATCCTAGCACTCTGGGAGGCCGAGGCGGGTGGATTGTTTGAGCTCAGGAGTTCGAGACCAGCCTGAGCAAGAGCGAGACCCCGTCTCTACCAAAAATAGAAAGAAATTAATTGGACAGCTAAAAATATATAGAAAAAAATCAGCCGGGCATGGTGGCGCATGCCTGTCGTCCCAGCTACTCGGGAGGCTGAGGCAGGAGGATCGCTTGAGCCCAGGAATCTGAGGTTGCTGTGAGCTAGGATAACGCCACGGCACTCACTCTAGCCAGGGCAACAGAGTGAGACTCTGTCTCAAAAAAACAAAAACAAAAAAAAGGAACTCTATGAGCTAAATGCTATTATTTTCAGTAGTGCATAGATGAGGAAATTGAGGTACAATAAAGCTAGGCATCCCGACCAAGGTCATGAAAATGACAGGTGGCACAGCTGGGACCCTGGCTCCAGAGTCCACCATTATATTTGCTTCACACATCTCCTTAAATAGCCACTGTCCACCAAGGGAAGTGACAAAAATTGGAATCCTGTTTAGAACTTTCCTTCTGGGATCAAAGGGAGCAATAGAAAGAATGGGAAGAAAAAAATTTTCATAATTCTCTGGACAGATTATTTTATGTATCTGGTAAATCACATTATAAAAATGAATCTGTTCCATGTAGATGTTCCATGTGAATTCTAAACTTTTATGCTTTTGGATTTGAGGCCTTAATTTACTAATACAGTCTGAAATTTTAAAATTTGAAATTATTTTCCAGTGCGCTAAAGGGAAACAGAAATTACGAGGATAAATGTGCCCAACATTGTGCTTCAGGATGGTTGTTTCTGTCGATCTCTCTGCCTGAGATTCCTCTGCCCCAAATACAACATGGCTCACACAATCGTGTCATTCTGTCTCTCTCCAAGAGTCATCTTCCTAGACCCTCCTGTTAAAAACGGTAATCCTCCCTTCATTTTCTGTTTCTAATTCTGTTCTGTTTTTCCCCTTTGCTCTGATGACCATCTATCCTAATTTCAGACTGATGCTTCTTACTTAAATTTGAGAGCACAGGACTTTTCCTTAACATCTTCTTTGCATCTGTATCTCCTTGATTTCTCTCTGAGAATATTGATTCTCGAGAGCATGGAGAATAATAGAAAATTCATCATTCCTCATTTTTTCCCTATCTAATATTGCACATACAACAGTATCAGAGTAGCAGCAGTAATACTACCACTAATTGGTGATATTTTAATCCCCTATTTTTTAAAATCTCCTTTTAAAATCTTTAAAGATTTAAATCTTTAAAATCTTTTAAATCCCCTTGTAATCCCCTATTCTTTCTGTTTTTTTAATAATTTTTTTATGCCTTCATTGTCTAAGAATATAGCCATTTCATGCCATATTCTCTCTCCCTTGGCCCTTATTTAGTCTCAGTGCTACAGGTGACTCTATATTTATGTACCTGCAATCCTATGTCAATATCTCTCTAGTAATTTTGCTTGTCTGAAGATTGTTCTCTAGTAGATTCTTTAGTAAGGACTCCTGGGAACAACACTCCTGGAGTTCTTGCATGTTAATGAGAGTTTGCCTATGTCCTTTGAACTTGAAAATTTGTTCTTTTGCATAAAAAAATTTGACTATCTTAATAGGTTACTGCATTTTCTTCTGGCATCAAGTATTGCTGTTGAAAAGTCTGATGATAATCTAATTTTCTTTCCCTTATGAGTCATGTGCTCTTTATTTTCTAGGTGCCCAAAGGATATTTTCCTTCTCCCTTTTTCCTTTTTTTTCTTTAAGTCATACAATTTTACTGGAATATGTCTTAATGTTAGTTGTTACAGGTCGATATTCTCCATGACATTGTGTGCAATTTCAATATGCAATTTAAGATCTTCTATTTCAGGAAAATTCTCTAGGATTACTGGATTTAGTATTTGTTCTGTTTTCTTACTTTGGCTTTCATCTGCTATTACCCATATGCTCAAACTTTTCGACCTGTCTTCAAAATTTTTTTACTTTCCCTTGAATCTTTTTTTTTCTTCATTGCTTCTTGACTTTTAAGGTTTTTATTTTTTCATCTTTCACTCATCTGTTCTGTTTATTCTGTGTTATTTCTAGTTTATTTTTCACTTTTGAATGCTTTTTTACCCTCTTGTTTCCAATTATATGCAGGGTTATGGTGTATCATGTTTGAGCTTTTCTAATCTAACTTATATTGTTCTTTAATGTCTTGTACCATTTTCTTAATGTTTCTTAGTTTTGAAATAGTAGGTTATAGTTTTGTTCTGTTTTGTGGGTAAATTTTTTTGGCATGCTTTTATTGCCTACATGTATGTTGTTCTACTTTTCCCTCCTTTTCCTCCCTGATAACTCCCTAAGGAATATGATCTTTATATGTTTATGTTGCTCATGTTTCTGTGAAGCAGAATTTCCTAATGTGGAGTTTAGGAAAGCTTAGGTAACCTACGGGGCTCCCTCTTCTGTTATTTTTATGTTGTGTTTAAAAATATGGAAATGTGCTTTCTGGGATTCAGTCTGGACTTTTTTCTTCCCCCATTCTCTTTGGTGTCTCTGTCTTGTTCAATTTTGATTCCCTCCCAGCAATTTTTCTTCAATATGCATTTCTGTCCTGGAAGGGAGCCCTGGTGGGTCCCTTCTGAGAGTTAACAGGTGTTCTTTGCTCAGGTTGTTCAGTCCTTCTTGGGGGAAGGAGCTGTACCTACAAACTCCTTGCAGTTTCAGCTGATGTGCTCAATTTGGTCCCTGCTCTCCAGTAAACACCACTGAAAATTTTAGCATTCTCATGTTCTTGGGCCGCAAAGATACCGCCCTATTTCTTGCTTTCTTCCTTAGTCCTGCAGATATGCAGGTATCATGCAGTTTTGAGTCTGTTGATCATTTGTCTCCAACCCATGTATTTGGTGGTTCATGGGTGTAGCTAGTCATTTAGTTTTGTTTTAAATGCTGACTCCGGTTTTGTTATCCAAATGCTTACTCTGTTTTTATGAGGGGATTTTCAGAGATTAAAAACTACACTGCACCACTGCTGTCTTTTCAGAATCCTTTCTCCTGTGTAGTTTTTCACCATATGCCATTAATACTGATAATCCTTAGTAATGCTCTTTAATATTCAATTGGTCCCATGGTATATAGTAATACATATATATATATTAATACGCTAATGCAAAAAATTACCAGTCACCTAACTACTAATGGTCTTTTATAGGTAGTGCTGTTCAGGGAGCCCTGAGTTTATCTTGAAATAATTTGATATGAATTTTATTTCAGACCAAGCTGCAAATTCTTTTCTTTTGCTAGTGATATAGTGATAAAGCTTTCAAGTCATATTTTCCCCTGATAAAAGAATAATGCCTTTTGCAACAATATGGATGGAACTGGGGACCATTATCCTAAGTGAAGTTACCTAAAGAATGGAAAAACAAACACCACATGTGCTCACTATTAAATTGGAACTAACCAATGAGCACACGTGTGCATAGAGGGAAATAAAACTCAGCTGAAATCAGTTAGGGGGAGGGGATGGGCGAAAACCTACCTAATGGGTACTATGAACACTATCTGGGTGACATGAACACTTATAACCCTGACTCAAGCATTACAAAATGGATACATGTAACCAAAAACATTTGTACCCCTGTAATACTTTGGAAAAAAAAATACTTTTACTGGGAAAAAAAAACCTCCACCTAGACTGAAAACTCAGATTTCCCTTTAAACAATCAGTTCAAAGTATTTTAAAGGCTGGTTTATACCCAGATGCTGGATATATAAAAAAGAACACAAACAAAAACATTGCACTAACTTGGAGGCAATTCCTTTCCTTAGAGGTGGGATGTTTGTTGTAGGCTGCAGGAGATTACTGGTCTATTCATGACATTAGTGGTAATCATTTCTAGACAAGGGAAGGCTTACACAGGTAACTCCTAGAGTTCTGTGAAATGATCCAAATTGGAAAGCAAAGAAACGAAAATGAATACTTGCTTAAAAGGCCGTGTATGCTCATAAAAATGAGCTGTTACAGTTGGTCTTTCATCCCAATCCCCGCAGATGAAAAGCAATCTCCACATGATTTGCTAAAGCCCTCTTACCTCACTTTCCCAGAGCAAGGAATCCTGATTGAAAACAGGGCAGGTGTTTGTCAAGTTGCTATGGTGAGAAGACAAAAAAAAAAAAAAAGAACGCTAAATGTTTGTGAAATTGAAATCTCTTTTCTATCAGCCATTTCCTGACAAACTACATATATGTATTAAAAATATAAATGAATTCATACTCCATTAAGAGAATGTCCCACCACGTCATGGCTAGGTTTTTATATACTGTGGACAGATTTCTAATATAAATTGGCTTTCTTATTTTACAGTAATAAGCAAATGTAGTTTGCTATTACAATAGCAATAAAAATATTCTACATTATAAATTTTACATTAATTTTTTCAC
>NW_012147842.1:1583389-1591301 GCF_000956105.1 Propithecus coquereli
GAATTTTACATGACAAGAGATGTGTTGTTTCTGGACTTATCTCAGATTAATATTATTAATGAAAAATATGCCCATGGAAATAATATTATCAAGTATTTAACCTGATATGCAAATTATTAGAAAATATCATCTTAGGTGCATGTTTTTTGGATATTCAAATTGAATATTTCTTAAGACTGAAAAGGTTTGGTATGGGACCATGTACTTTATAGAATTAACTAAGATTTTACCACAAGATAAAAGCAATAATCTATTCATCTATTCAACAAGCATTTACTAATTATATATGCTTCAGGTTTTGTTGCAACATTCTACAAATTTTGTTTGTGGAAGTATTTATTTATTTTTACTTAGAGTAGTTGTTTTGTTTGTGTTGTTTTTTATTTTTTATGCCTAAGCTATCTTGAGCTGATAGTTGTGGTGCCTCGTTCTAGATCTGTGCTCTGCAGTGAAATTGCAGTGTGGTTTATCATCAGATATTTAATTCATTTTCATCTCACAGGGAAAACAGAGGAGAAAACTGCCCTTAGTATTGTTTTATCTGGAAACTTGAGTAGTGCAAGTATAAGTTAGCCACAGCTTGGCAATCACCTCACATTCCTCAAATGAATGATGCTGAAGATCTTTTAAATTTTAGGCAACAAAGTCGAGAGAGATAACTAGTTGGCCTAATGAGAATTAACCTGACTTCTTTGGGAAAGTACAAAAACTTACCTCAAAAACAGGGGTTAGGTGATGTAAGTACAAGAAATTTGTTAAGCTTTGATAGAGATCAGAAAAGATAATCACGAGAAGACTCTCTCATTTAAACCTTAAATGTTGGCTCATACCCTTGCTTTACTCACAAAACATGGTATAGAGCTAAATGAGCATCTTTCCTTCTATCCTACTGTCTTCTTCCCTCTAAATCAGAGAAGCCATTTGATGGGAAAAGTGGGGCACACATAGGATGGTTGTACCTTATGACCATTCAGGGAAGAAAGAAATTGATGACCACTTCCTCTTCCAGTGACCGTACCGCAAGGGACCTAAAGCAAAATAATGTCACAAGGAAGGTGGGGGAGGGATCTCTAGTCTGGTCAGAGAAAAGTTAGAGATTCCGCTTGAGGGATTCCTAGAGGAAAAACGATAACATAGGAAGTTAATGATAGAATTAGTATTATCCTTTGATAGATGTTTGCCTTGCTTATATCTCTGCAGTGAGTTAGTAAAGTGTGAGCAATATTCCTTACTGGCATTGTAAAAATATGGCTGTCGTAATTAATTAAGATGAAATATTGAAACATTGGCTAAGTTTAGTGTTTCCTAATACATATGTGGCACAATTTCAGCCAGTGTTCTTGTGGTTGTTATCTGATCTCACCACATATGCTTTTTAGGACTGTCATCTTTTCAGAAGTTGCGAAGGAAATAAAAATCAGGCTATTATCTGACTTTTGCTCCTAAGGAACTAATGAGCAAGAGTCATTACTCATAACGGAATAATTAATTAGGTTTCCACTCTGTGCCAGACAGTGAGCTGGGATCTGGGCTCACTTAGATAAGAAACAGTTCTTTTTCTCGTGGCACTCCAGTGTAAGGAGAGACAGGTAAACAAATCAGTGCCATATAAGTTGATAAATGCTATAATAAAGGTATGAACAGATGCCACAAATGTAGAGGAGGGAGTGTTTAAGTGCCTCCAGCAGAAAGCAAGGGTTATCAGAGTAGCTGGTTCTTGACTTGTAACAAGACTTCAAAAAGCTAAAAAGGAAGAGGCAGGAAGAACAACCTCAGGGATCAGCACAGGCCAAGACACACCAACTTTGTGTGGTCACATTCCAGGGTTGGCTTGAGCAATAACCTTTCTGTCATGCTAAAGAGCTTGAAGTTTATTCTGAAGAAAATAGAAAGGTATTTGGAAGATGGACACGATCAAAATAATTTACTCAAATTTTAATAAACATTACTTACTCACCTACTACTGTGTGCCAGGCTACCGTGCACTTTCTATGTGACATGTAGTATATTATAATTGGAGCCAAAAGGGTAAATAGGTTCAAAGGTGAGAAGAGTGAGAATAGAAGAGGTAACAAAAAGTTAAAAGTGACTCAAACAAAAATGTTTATTTCCTTAGAACAGCAATGGGTCAGCAATCCTGGGTTGACTTCGTCACTCATTGTCATCAAGAAACAAGGATCTTTTCACTTTTTATCTTTAACATATGAGCTTATTGTCAAAAAATAGCTCTAAAGGTGCAAGTATCATCTGCATTTACTACCAGTCCACACACAGCAAGGAACGAGAGAATGGCTGGGAGTTAGACACTTTCATGTCCTTTTTTATTTGTGAAGTAAATCTGAGAAGACCCCTACAAGATTTTTTTTTTTTTTTTTTACATCATTTCAGAGAGCTGACCATACAGCCTCTAAAATCTTAAGTTTTTTTTTTTTTTTTTTTACATCATTTCAGAGAGCTGACCATACAGCCTCTAAAATCTTAAGGGGAGTTTTGAAAAGGGAATGACATTTATTTTCAGCCTTTGTTATAGCCAGCGGGATTTGGCGGTGAGGGAAAGGAAGTAGGAAATGATTACTTAGCAACCAACAGTGTTTGACTCCTTTGCGGTAAAATTTAGATGGAAGAGTTGAGAGGAAGAGCAGAAAGTGATGAAGTAGATGTAGAAATAGGGATAAGACCTTTAGATGGTGGTGGATTCAACAAATAGGAGGTCACTGCTGGCCTTCACTGTAGAAATTTCAGTTGAGTTTACGTTAGGAGCCAAAATACAGTGTTGTAAGGAGTGCATGGGTGGTGAAGCAGTAGATACAGAAACTGCTTTCTTAGAGAAGTTGCTGGTAACGAGGACAGAAGGAAGTAGCCTGTGATGGAGGCAAATTAAAGAAAAGTTTTTTGAGGGAGCATGGGAGATACTTGGCAATATTACATGCTACATGGGAAAAACACACACAAGTATTTTTAAAAATCAGATACAAAACAGGTATGTCGTTGTGGTTTTGATTTCCATTTTCCTGATGATTAGAGATGTTGAGCATTTTTTCATATGTTTGTTGGCCATTAGTCTTCTTTTGAAAAGTTCCTACTCATGTCTTTTGCCCACTTTTTGATAGGGTTGTTTGATTTTTTCTTGCTGATTTTCCTGAGTTCTATATAGATTTCTAGTTAACAGCCCTTTATTGGTTGTGTAGCATGTGAATATTTTCTCCCATTCTGTAGGTTGTCTGTTCTCATGATAGTTTCCTTGGCTGTGCAGAAGCTTTTTAATTTGATCATGTCCGATTTATTTATTTTTGTTGTTGCTGTGATTGCCTTTGGGGTCTTCTTCATAAATTCTTTGCCTAGGCCAATGTCTATAAGAATTTTTCCAACATTTTCTTCTAGAATTCTTACAGTTTCATGCCTTAAGTTTAAGTCTGATTTCCACTGTGAGTTGATTTTTGTGAGTGGTGAGAGGTGTGGGTCCAGATTCAGTCTTCTACATGTGGCTATCCAGTTTTCCCAGCACCGTTTATTGAATAAGGATTCTTTTCCCCAGTGTCACTTATCTCCAGTGAGAACAGTCTTTATCAAAAAGTCCCAAAACAATAAATGTTGGCATACATACAGAGAGATAGGATCAGTCATACACTGCTGGTGGTACTGCAAACTAGTACAACCTCTGTGGACAATAATATGGAGGTACCTGAAAGAGCTAACAGAACTACCATTTGATCCAGCAATCCCATTACTGGGCATCTACCCAAAGGACCAAAAATCATCTGCACTAGAATGTCTATAGCAGCACAATTCACAATTGCAAAGATGTGGAAACAACCCAAGTGCCCTTCAATACATGAGTGGATTAATAAAATGTGGTATATGTATACCATGGAGTACTATTCAGCTTTAAGGAACAATGGTGATATAGCACCTCTTGTATTTCCCTGGATAGAGCTGGAACTCATTCTACTAAGGGAATTATCACAAGAATGGAAAAACAAGCACCACATGTACTCACCATCAAATTGGTATTAACTGACTTAACTGTCCAACACTTAAGTGCACATATAGTGGTAACATTCGTTGGGTGTAGGCAGGTGGGAGGGGGGAGGAGAGGATGGGTATATTCACACCTAATGGGTGCAGTGTGCACCATCTGGGGGATGGACATGCTTGAAGCTCTGACTTGGGTGGGGCAAAGGCAATATATGTAACCTAAAAATATATATGTCTATAATATGCTGGGGGAATAAAAAAAAAATGGAATAGCCAAAGTGTTAAATTAGAGATAGTTTATTAGGGATTCATAAAAAAAACATTGAAATGTATTCAGTACCAAGCTGTCATTAAAAACATACCTTTAAATAATGCAGCCTCATATGATTATATTTTCTTCTTTAGTGCTCAGTATAGCCACTGAGTAAGTAAGAGTAGATAAAATCATTACTTTGAATGACCCTGGGTTAAACATTATTAAGAGATAGAGGATATGTATATAATAGAGCAACCTAGAGTACCATTGAAAAGATAAAACTAGGAAATTTAATGTAAATAAAGAAGTCTGTAAATATAGAGGATGCTACTAGAATGGAAAAATGGATTCTGTGGATTATACTTGCATCTTACATTAAATATTCCTTTTATGCTTAAGTTAGTTTGAGTTGGCTTTACTTGAATCTCAAAGGGTCTTATGAAAGACTAGATCAATGGACTGGAGGTTTTCACTAGTGAAAGAGGAAAGTTATTACTAATGGGTACTCTGGACAGCTAAAATGATAGAAAAGTTTATGAGAGAATTGTTATAACAATAGCATGAAATTAAAGGATTTTTTCATTTGAAATTTTTAAAAGTCACTTAAGCAGCTACAGATGATGATAATCCATGTAGAACAGCAGAAGAATAGTACTGAAGAGGAGTGAAGATCAAGTTATTTAGGTAAAAGAAGACAAGTAACTATTAGGCTAGGCTGCTAGAAGCATACATAACCCACTTAGATGGGTTATGAAATTCGCTAAGAGTTGTAGTGAAAGGGTGTGCTTTAGTTGACAAAAACTCCACTGAATATGAGTGTGATCTAAGGGTTGGCAGATAACATAAAGAACTGTGCAATGGGTGGCCTAAGGCGGCATGCTCCTCCAAAGATAAAGGTACTGGGAGAAGTAAAAATCACAATGGTATAGAAATTGCAGCAAGGAAAGAAGTCTTTCCTTGCTTTCCAGCCATGAGCTACTTGGACATGAGGAGGGTAAATAATCTCCCACTTGGAATACCTGAACATCATTATTTACTGACAGCAAATCCCAAGGGAGTCTTCCAAGGTACCAATAAAATAAGAAATCCTGAAAGAGGATAAACCACAAAGAAAGATAACTATTAATACTAAGATGATGTTTAGGCTATAGAATCACATAAAAAGCGTCTACTTACATAGAATCATCTATAGTTCAGTGAACATATTCATCTGTGTACTTTCTGGAGTGAACATGTTACTGTTGGTTCTTCAAGTACAAACTCAGAAGGAATCCCACCTGAAAACCAAATGCTAGGCATCTGCGAATGATCACTCACATAAACTACATTACCCAAGGAGTAGGAAGAAGCATTTTGGGGCCACATATTGAAAACCCCTACAATGATTTATTCAATTCTAGCAGTTGCCTGGTGGAGGCATTCTTGAAGTAAACTGGTCAAAGAGAACAAGAAGACGAGAGGAAAAAGGGAAGACAGGCGTTATTCAAAGTAGTAATTCAGGATTTAAATTTGTATCTTTGTGAGTATTTTCAAAACTTACTTTCACAGCACTTCTGATTTATTTTGATTCGTCAATTTATTGATGATTTATTCCTCCATCAAGTCATATAACTGGCTTTGCTTTCTGTGTTCTATGCAGTTAATAAAATTAAGTTTAATTTTTTTTGTTTGTTTTGTGAGTAAATACCTTGCTTTACTGATGGAGCTGCAAGATCCTCAAAGCCAGGGGCATTTTAATTTCATATTCATGCAGTTTGTAAAACTATGTTCTAGCACCTGGTAGGTGTGCAGCAAATGGATATTGCCTAAAAGATTAACTGATGGAATTACTGAATTCAGGGCAAAGACCTCCAGAGTCTATAATGAGTGGATAGAAGGATGCGTGTTGTCGCTAAACTGTGTTTCTATATTAATTCCACTTTCATGCAGATTTCATTAACACTTTTGCTGGAGAAGGGAAGGATTTTAATCAAATCTGATGTTGCTAATGCATACTTCTTTTGGTAACCAAGCAGTCACGTAGCACAAATGCAGGCTGCAGTAAGAACACTTCGGGGAGGGAAGGGCAGATGGAGTTTCTCTTTGACCTTTTTCTCAGATAAATACAGTGTGATGCTAGAAAGACTGTAACAAACCTTGTGACTTATGTGGTAATCATTTAGAAACCATCACATCAAAATGATCCTCATTAGAAGATAGGAAGAGGCATTTAATTTTAAATCTGCAATATTCTAGGCACAGTGTTAATAATGGTGTTTACATAGCATATTTCAAGGTATCCTTATAACAATTCTGTGAACTATCATTATTAATATCTTTATTTTAAGGACAAAGAAAGGAAGGTTGCAGATGTTGTTTGACTTTCCCAAGGTCACACAACTAGTAAATGATATAGATAGAAATCTCATTTAGATTTCCTCATTCCAAAGGTGAATTATTTTGTTGCTTTGCACCATTGGTGAAAATTCTATAATATATTCTTCTCTAAAGAGTTTACCAACTTTGTAGCCAATACTAGTAATAGCAGTAGTAGCAGCAGCAGCAGCAACAGCCTAGTAAATATTTATTAAATATTCCTAAGTGTCAGGAACTATTCTGAATTCTTGACATGCATTAGCAGAGTAGGAACACCATGGGAAATGAGGCAGTGATCTTTAGGATCATTGCTTAGTTTAGCCAGACATGCGCTTTGTTTGTCTAAAACATCTCTTTTATCTTTCACAAGTAGATTAACCAAAGGACATAATGTTACATACATAATATCCAGGTATTATTTTTTTCCTCCAACCTCTTAAACTTCTTCCCACTCTTCATATGTGTGTGAGAAAAAGCAACAGCTTATTTTCATTCTACATGTAGTGGCTGTTTGAAAGAGGTTTTCCAGGGTTCTGTTCTTAGTAGCAAAGGGCACAGATTTCATTTTCACGTTCATTATGCATCAATAGCTTGAATCAGATATATTATGAGTCACGGCTACCTTACATTTCCTAAGCTGTTGTGCTAATGTTCCTCTGTTTCAGACTGCTATGTGCTTATTAGTGTCCAACGGTAACAGATTCCTACGGAGTCAATGCATCTCTAAAGAATTATCAAGGGTGTCATGTACTGAGTTAACAATGAAGACTACTCTGGGCTGCAATAAAAGCCACCAAAAGACAATCATGTACAAATCTGAAAGCCTTGCCAAGTGTGAAAAATAGGAAGACTCAAAATAACACGAAGAGTTATGCATATCAACAGAAATCTCTTTTCCTTTGCTATTTCTGAAAGTGCTAGATTTTCTTCTGCTTTCTAGTCTTGAAATTATTTCAAAACCAACATATGCTGAATAAAACCACCTTTCCCCGGTTCCTTTGCTATCTTATGCAAAACCTACTTTACTATAAAAATGTTTTGCCAAGAAGCCTGTCATCTCTTTAGACAAAGGCAATGAAGGCGGGCAAGATGGCACGAAATCTGGAGACACTAAAAGTAGGCTGTGAATTTGAAGGGGAAATTAAGTCACTTGAGACTTTTGAATAAATCTGATCGAAGAACAATCAGGAAATATTGAATTCATTGTGAATTGCATATAAATGTTATATGAAAGCTCCTCCCATTTATATTATATTGGAGAGATGCACTATTTTATCTATTACATCCTGTTCATCAAAATTTGTCAGTTTACTGAATCTCAAGAAA
>NW_012147842.1:1592667-1600683 GCF_000956105.1 Propithecus coquereli
GGATTTTGTATTATTTTCTCAGGCTAGATTTCCAGAAATACAGTATTGAATTAAGTGGAATGAACAGGTTTGACTTGTGATATATAATTCCAAAGACTTTTCTAAAGTCACTGTAACACTTTGCTGTTGTTCAAGCGAAGTAAGGGGTGGGCATGTGTTCCCATATTTTCACCAGCTTTAGGTATTAACATTTTAAGTGATTATTTCTTTCACAGGTACACATGATATATTATGATTATTTAGATTTAAATCTCTTCTATTCCTATGAGTGAATGTTTCCCCCATGTTCATTTGCGAGTTATGCTTCCATATTTCTGAGTTGTCTATTCCAATATTTCATCTATAAATGGGAGGGAGGATAGCACTGCAGAAAGAACACAGACTTAGAAGGCATGAATATAATTTAATGCCTCATTGGCTATGTGGCCTGTAACAAACAGCCTGGCCTCTTTGATTCTCTATTCTTTATCTGCAGAATGAAAATAATAATATCAATTTCCTAAGGCTGTAGGCTGAAGGTTAAGCACGTAACACAAATACCCAGCAGAACAACTAGCAGGTGCTCAGTAACTGTTGACTTCTTTTCTCTGATAGAATTAATCCTGCACTTCACTTTCATACCTACTAAAGGAACTATAATAACAATTAACAGGTGTATAGACTGTGTCTTCTAAGTAATTCTTTATTAAGTTTTATGCTTCTTTATCTACGTTATGGTTTCTTGGTCCTTTAGCATACTCAAAATGTTACAATACTCAACACTTAGCTTTAGGTCAAAGAGTAAACATAAACACATTTTATTACTTTTCTAAGATTGACAATCATAATAGACCCTAATGAGGATATCAGTAATAGCTAAATTTACGAGGCATACAATAAAAGAGATATATTAAACACAACACAATTTACTAATTTGCCAATCATTGACGGACATTAGCGAGTTGACGGATTTTTAAGCATTGACATACGCCAAGATCACAAAGGATGATATCTCGCCTTATGAAAAATTCAGGCAACAGTTTCATTGGATTTATGAACTGGCTTCTTGCAGGCAGCTAGTTAACTGTAATCACATTCAAGCTTAAAAATGCTCAGAGTTAAAATGACAGGCACTAATTAATTTTTCAATTAGTTAAGGATTGATTCAGGATGTCATTCTTAAACTGTGTTGCCATTTAAAGAACCGATCATTTACGTCGACAGAGGTTGCTTTGTGTTTAACATTTCCATTAGGTATGCAGCCTCAGCCTACATGTGTCAATCATCATAGTTTTGACCCAGCCTGTCCTCAGGGAAATAGTGAAATGGTTGGTCAGCCTTCATGCATATATCGCTCTTTTGAGAGGTAGACAGTTTATGTGAACAACAATTTTGGTCACTCTCTAATTACCCAGAAGGAAAAATGTAGCTTTTAGATGTCCGTGGAGCACTATGGAACAAAATACTTACTAAGATGAAGGAAACCCAGCTTCCTCTGTGTGATTTTCAGAGGCACCCTCAAATTTTTTGGATAATTTCTTTCCTCATCTGAAAAGATGAAATATTAATGTGTCTTTTTATTTTGAGAGCTTGTTTGGGGGTTCTAGCATGGGAGCCCCATTACTCATACACCCTTCAATGAAGAATGGTCCTCCTCTATCGGAGGTCCTCTCCTCTACCATCCTCTTTGACCAAGTGTGTGGCTTCAGGAGGGACACAAATGGCGTGACGAGGGAGGAAGGGGACACCCCCCTCGCCAGCCAGATCAGTGGAATCAACCCTGGCGATCAATGAGGTGACGGATGTCACAGCCAGATCACCCTCACATCCGTAGTTTGAAAGATTATTTATTATTTCAAAATGTATAACACATGTAACAATTCTGCTCTTAGCTTAGTACCTGGCACACACTAGGCACTCAACAGAAATTACACATGAACGATTGTTCCTGAATCATTTCTTTAAACTCAAAGCAGAAAGGAATTAATGTAAAATGTGTGATTCTTTCTCATTTGTCATGCAGACCTGTGTCATGAGGTACCAACCATACCAAAATTTTCTATTGAAATTAAAGGCTGCAACTTGGCTTTGAGTATTTCCTCTATTTTCAGTTATTAACAGTTTTTTTACCCAAACATTGTGCAAATACACATCAAATATTAGATTGCTTTTATAACATATTTGTTTAATTTGGGGGTGGGAAGGAAGGGATGAACAATGTTGATTCTGATGACATCTTGCAAAAAATGAAAGATTTTCAGAAAAATGTGGCCATATCTCTCAAAATAATTGCATATATTAAATCCATTTTCTTGGGCCAGTGGAAGTGTTGCAGTGCAAACATATTAATTTAGTTTTGAAACTATGGATGTATAAAAGCCTCATGTCAGGTATTTAACCCTCTGCGTGTGATTGGTGACTCTTCTAGATAACGCCTTATCCTGAGGACAGTCCACTGTGTCACACTCCCTCACTCTTCCCTTCCACAGAGGCAATGTCTTACGGTGGCTAAAGCTCAGACTAGAGCCAGATTGTCTCAGTTAAAATCCCAGATCTGCTACTTACTTCCTGTGTACATAGGGTAAGTCACTTAAAAATCTTCTTGCCTCATCTGTAAAATGGCAATAATAAAATTATAGCTCTTAAGCTCTGTGAAGACCAAATGACCCATGATGAGCATATTATGATTAGAAGTCTTTCTTCAGAGGCTTTGAAGGACCTTACTTGAATGCTGAGATAGACATGGTCTAGAATGTCTGCCTGGGTCAGACAAACGTCCACTGGGCTTCCCTGGGAGATAGCGTGGGCGAGGTGACCCACAACCCTCTGGCCTTCCTATTCAGCAACGAAGGGGGACATTTTACTCAAGTTGATCCAACTGGAGTCTCTTTGTTACAAATTTAGGGATTGGTAGAGAGAGTGAAAGTGAATAACTGAGTGTGAGGCAAAGGTAGGGAAAAAAAGGGAGAGAGAAAAATAGAGAAAGAGAGAGAGAAACACCATAAGCTGACAAACTGATACATTTTTCATAGGTTAAAAGAACGTTTTGGATCCATGAGGTCCTGCTACATGTAGGCAAAATGGAACAAGTGTAAACAGAGGTGCAAAAAGAAGAGACAAAAAAAAAAATAAAAAAAGAAAAATCCTTGACAAATTTAAATCCCTGGTTCCACACTTGCCTGAGATTCTTATTATAAATTCTCCTTTTCTACTGATGCCAGCAAGATTTAGTTTCTGATAACTAAAACCAAAATTCTAACATAAACATTATAACATGAAGAAAAGTAAACAAAAATAAAAAATCGGAATCAAATAAATAGCACCTAAAATGGCAGCTCATGACCAGGTTTAAAGTGAGGACGTACACATGTAAATCATAAGTTTTTATGTAATTATGAAAGCTGAGCCACACATTCACTGTAAACTTCCTGGTGGCCAAAGGAAATGTAGTCAAATTCATTATTTGTGTTATATCAAATGCTTGAGCCCTTCAATGCAAGTTGCGAATATAACAAATTAAGTTAACAGTGAAAGACATTGAGAAATTGGTACAACTCAGCACACATTAGCAGCTGGGCTGAAGAATAAAGTCCAGAATAAACAGAACAGCAAATGGTTTGTATGTACTTTAAAATACCTCCCACTAATATAAATTCTCTCAAACTGATATTTCGATAAAGTGAAACATGAGAGAATTCAATTCTGTGTGATACGGTATGATCAAAATGCAGGTATTTTGAGCGGGGATATTGTACATTATATTGGTAATTTTCTTTTATTTCAATAGACTCAGAGAGTACAGTGTTTTTTGTTTCATTGATAAGTTGTACAATACTGAAGTGAGAAGAGCCTAGCCAAGATTTTTACTAGCAAGATAACCATTCACATTCTCATGGAAATAAACAAAAGTGCAATGCAAGGGGGATAGGATTTCTTTATAGAATTTCCGCAAGAACATTAACATTATCTATATGAGTGCCCAAGTCATAACTTGAACATTATGTTTCATTTTTATTTTTTTACAGTCTTATTAATGTATAATTTACCTACCATAACATTCACCCATGATATGTATACAGTACACCATCGTAAATGACCCCCACTCTTATTACCTAGGTTTTGGCCACCATCATTTCTCCTTTGGATCTTTGAATGGTCTTTCTTATTATTGTCATATTCTGTATTTAGAATTTACAATTTATCTGTAACCCCAAATTCAATGCATGTGGTGCTTTTGTGAGTATCGTGGACTTCTGCACATGCGGAGTGGTAGAAAATTTGAGTTGCCTCATGCACATATTCTGAGGTAGAACAAGGGAATGGTCGGTCTTTTTGTTTCAGCTCTTGTACTGTAGACAAATGCCCTTGGCGCTCTATTTAGTACCACATTTTTTGCATCTTTGCCCTTTTTGCTGGTGATTTTGATGTTTAAAGTAGTGCCCAAGCATAGTGCTGCATTTCTGTCTAATGTTCATTCCTAAGTGCAAGAAGGTGGTGATGTGCCTTACAGAGAAATAACATCAGGCATGAGTTATAGTTGTCCATGAGTTCAAAGTTCAAAATCAGTAATATACATTAAATAAGGTGGTATTAAACAGAAATACATATAAGAAAAGGTTATGTATTTCTCAGTTGGTGAAACGTTATGATCAGAGGCTCACAGGAACCTAATCCTATATTTTCTCTATGAGCAATGATTCTTGTATCTGCTGATTTAGTGTTTACAGTGTTTTTACAGACCCAACTACCACAAATAATGATAATCAACTACATAGTCAAAATATGATTCATAGGATCCTGAAAAAAGACAAAGTTCTTTCTGCTTACTCTATAAATTGCTTTGCAAAGTTGGTAAAATTAAAACATGTCTTATAAATCACTTGGCCTACCAACCTTAAAATGATGAATACTTAAAGATAATTTTCCATTCATAATGTTTCACAATTTGTGCATAAAATTAGACTTTAAAAATTACATATCATAATATTTCAACATCATATAACTAAAAATACAGAAAATACAATTAAAATATTTTAAGTTCAAATATTTTTGTTAACTCGGATTATTTGTTTCCATTCCAAAAGACTATTCTTTTCCCTATAAGAGATACTTGAAAACGATTTTATGTTTTCTTTAATGTAGATAAACATTTGCTAAATGGAGATGACTAGTTGCTGTGAATTAAAAAAAATTACATGCAACTTATTTCTTAAAAGTGGAATAATATCTGCAATAACACAAACTAAAGATGGAATCTGATGAGGTATTAAATGTGATTTAATATAATGAGTAAAATTGCTGGTATATTACATTTTTGCATGTAGATTGTGCTACTAAAATGTTTTCAAGGGCAATTTGGTGGTGCAGATAGAATCAGTTGATTCTTAAGTAACTGGAAATGAGTTATATATGATCTGTTTGACCGATATATCCCCTATGAATAGTACGTCACAGAGTAAAGGTATACAAAAATATTACACATCACTAGATCATATTAATTCTTGAAAATCATGCTAAAATTTCTATTTAGGATTTCCCTCAATACCTATGAGTTTGCATTTCTGTATGAGAAAAATTATTAGGATGTCTCTACTCTGAGACTAAGGCTTGAAATCGTAGGTAGCTTTGGTGGGAATTGAGATTTACTGGCACTACTCTCCTACAGAAAGATAACTTTCTGTCCACTTCATAACAATATTACAAGTCGGTCCAAAGACTTGATATTTCACTAGAATTTTCTAGCATCTATTTGGACTATATTCCAAGCAGATATGATTACTTCTAGCCAAGGCAGTGGTGATTCAGTAAGTTTGGACTAAGAAAACTTAAAAATACATTCAGGTGCTACAAAATAAAAATAGAAAAACCCAAATTATTACAAATATCCTATCTGGAACTTTTTCAAAGCCTTAAAGAGAGGAATAACCTTGAAGAACCCTGATGATTATTTTTACAGACACTAAAACTAGAGAAAGATTTCAAATCTTAATGGAAAATTGTTTCCTAATGTGTTACAAGACATTTGGTCTAGCCTTTAAGTACCAGTTTATCCTGGGATGCCTCTCTATGGTATGTCATTTAAGCCACTTTTACAGTAAGCCATAATGAATAAAATTCCAATACTACATCTCTGTTAAGCCATAAAATATACTCAATAGGAATTACATTAATAAAAGCTGTCTACTGACACACTTAAAGAGACTCCTAAACAGAAACAAGGAAATTTAGCCAGGCCTCATCCCCCCTCATGTATTCAAGTAATGAAAATATTTTCTGACTTATGGGAAAAGAGCTAATCACTCTTCAAAATATAGGGGGGAAAAACCAAAACACTAGGACACACTGAATACTTTTCCTGTAGTAGAATTTTATTTTCGATAAACGTTAACTACATTAATTTGGAAAACATGTTATTGGTATCAGGAAAGGTCAGACAAGATCTGGGGTTTCTAGACATTTCAAATACTGTTCAAATACTGTAAGGCAAAACCTCATGTTCCTTTGTCACTCTTCATCCCCTCAAGACTGCAAACAAAAGAGTAATAAATCTGTAATTTTTCCAGATAAAGGAAAGTGTCTACTAACCAGCTAGGAACAATGGGCGTAATAAAATCATGGAATTAGTCTGGCTTTCATCTGATAAAATACTTCAGAAAGGCCAGTGATGCTTTTAATGAGTGGCCTTGAGCAATTCATTTAACATGTTTCAGCCTCCATTTTACTCTTTTCTAATCTAAAAGATTAAGACGCATCTACTTCCCAGCAGTGTGGAGGCTTAATTTCATTTGATTCAAAAGCCTTTGGGCTTTTTCCATGATCAGCTGTGTTTGGTTTCAGAAAGTTCTGAACTGCCAGAATTAGAGAAATAAAAGTGATGTCACGGAGTATCTTCTTTGCTAAAAGTTCTAATTCCTATAATTTTAGTTTAATTTTCATGTTCTTATGGGTATTCTAAGCACCTTTAGTAATATATACGTACATCCCCCATCTTTTAATATAGCTTCCCCTGGGAAGGTCTTCATGACTAACGTGGTTTTCTTCACCAGTTTGAATTGTAATTCACCCCATAACTTGGAAAACATCAGTGATTCAACTCACTTTGTCAAAGCCCTCGTGCATTACCTGTGAGAAATGAATTCTCAAATATACTTGACCACATGTAAGGGAGTATGTAATGTGCTATGTCATTTTTTTCTTTCAACCTCAATATAATGACTAAGCATGCCTTGCCATGTATAATCAATATCCTCAGACAACAACGTGAAAAAGCAATGTGGTGCAAACATCATGATTGCAGAAAACTGTTAGATTGAGAAAGAGATATGCATATTCTTTTTAGTCAGCAATGATCTCTGCAAAACCAGCAATGGATTACATATTAATTCACCTCACTGAAGCTGAAAATATACTTCTGACTAAAGAACAAGTAGAAATCTGTTTCTCCTGAATTATTTTGTGTTATGGGCCATATGTATGTGTCGCCTCCACCAAAATTCATACGTTGAATCTCTAACCCTCAATGTGATGGTATTTGAAGATCGGTCCTGTGAAAGGTAAATTAAAGGGTTAGATGAGATCATGAGATTCCTGCCCTTGTGATGGGGTTAGTGTTTTTAAAAGAAGAGATACCAGAGAGCTTGCTCTCCTCTCTCCCTCTCTGTTTGTACTTGCATAAAGAAGACACTTGAGCACATATCAGGATGGTGGCAGTCGACAGGCCAAGAGAAGAGGTCTCAAAATGGAACTTACAGGGGGGCATGGTGGCTCATGCCTGTAATCTTAGCACTTTGGGAGGCTGAGATAGGATCATTACTTCAGGCCAGGAGTTCAAGACCAGCCTGACCAACATAGCGAGATCTCAGCTCTCTAAAAATATGTATTGTCAGGCATGGTGGTGTGCGCCTATAGTCCCAGCTACTCGGGAAGTTGAGGCAGGATGATCACTTGAGCCCAGGAGTTTGAGGTTGCAGTGAGCTATGATGGCACCACTGCACTCTAGCCAGGGCAACAGAGTAAGTAAGACCTTGTCTCAAAAAA
>NW_012147842.1:1601928-1606512 GCF_000956105.1 Propithecus coquereli
TGATATTGCACATGAAAACTGACGTTGCATTTGATTTACTTTTTTTTATCATTAGATTTTTAAAAGTATGTTTATTGGTTTCTTGTACTTATTCTGAAAGTTTACTTTTAATTTCTTTTACTAGCTCTTCTATTTGGATATTATCTTCTTTATATTTATTTTTTGTAGCAATTAGTCTGTAGTGATCTTTACTAGGAATAGAAGCGATTCGTTTGTCTTTTGGGCCAATTTTGCAATTTCTTTAGCAGGACTTATTCTTTGAGCCTGAATTGATGTGGATATAAAATGTGCTCCAATTACAATCTGTTGTAAAGCTTTATATTTGTTCTAATTATTTGTACACATACACACACACACAGACACGCATACCACTTGCTTAAAAAATGGCTCCAGATAAAAGAAAATACTACTCTCTAATAATTGGGAGCTAATCGACGAGCACACATGGGCACAAAGAGATGCAAAGGTCATGGGAAATCAAGAAGGGGCATCGGGAAGGAGAGGAGGGGCAAAAACCTACCTAATGGGTACAATGAACACTATTCGGGTGATGGGCATACTAAAAGCCCTGACTTAGGCATTATATTAATACTAATAAAAGGTATCTATGTAACAAAAATATTTATAGCTCCTTAATACTTTGAAATTTTAAAAAAAGAACTTAAAAAAGTAAAAAAAAGAAAGAAAATGGCTCCAGATAACAATTCCCTTACTTAATATTTGTCCCCTCAGTGCTCCTATAATGGCATTTATTTCATAAGAACTATAACAAAATGAAGATGAAGGCTTCATAAGTGATGTAAAGACTTCAGTTTTTGTATAGGATAAAATGAGCAGACATAAAGGAGGACTTTGATCTAGTTGACATTTAGCAGATAAGCTCTCGAGTAATAATAGTTAAGTGAGTGGAAAAACTTCAATAACCAGTCAGATACAGAATAGGCCCATAAATATCTCTGACAATCTGGGCAATTTGTAGTATTTTGCCATATCTCACTTTCTGCATTCAGTTGTAGTTCCTTGTTTTTATGTCTGTCTCTTTCTTCTCCCTGAGTTAATAGCGTCTGCTTCACAATCTTGAATTGGAATTTCTGCAATGGCTATCATACAGTAACTGATCAACAAAGTTGAAAAATTGAACAGTAATGTAATTCCAGGTCCGGAGCTCTTCCAAATGAACCTTGTTGCTTCCCATGATTGCAAGGTCATGGGGTGTTCTTTTTTTAGATCTAGGGTTCAAAGGTGCTGGGAGCAGCAAAGAAAGGCCACAGCGACATTAGTTTGACCATGGATGCTGCCTAATGGTGTGTTAAAACTCTGCAATGAAGAATAACTTGCTGACATGTTACCTCCTGAAGGGACACACACAAATGCTGACTCCTTTGTTTTTTAATTGGTCAGTTGTGTCCTATAAAATTTGGCACGAGAAATACTTTGCCCTTTCAAGTGGCTCTGGACGTAAAATCCCTAACCGAGCAAAATCCAGACTGCCCATGCGTGATCGAATGCATCTCTTCCCTTCAGGGCAATGTTGTACTTTCCTCTTTGAAGCCATATTTAATGTTCTGTTTGGTAAACATGCGCCAAGGTGATCCTCTGATCAACCAGGCTGATGAGATGACCGCTTTGCGTAACAGGAAAGTGAACGGTGGGATAATCTGAGACATAGGGATTGTGAATAGAGGAGAAATGAGTGGTCTATATCTGTGAGATCTGAAAGAAAGATTTTCATTGGAAAAGTGAAAAGAGCCAGGGGCCAATGTTAAGAAAATATATGGCCATCCTGGAGACAGAGAATATCCCCTGGTTTTATAAAGACTAAAAAAGTCATTCTATTTTAAGTGGTTGAGCTGCTGTAAAACTCATTGTAAATGTGTTATAGTGGCTGCAATTTATATATATTCATGCAACAAATATTAAAAGTCAACAGTGTCACACAAATATTAAAAGTCAACAATGTCAAAGCATCTTGTAGGCTATAAAGTACACTCCTTTTAAAACAAATACGTTTTCCTAATATCACTTTTTAAAATAAAATAGTAGGTAGGGAAACTGAGAAAGAACATTTATTGGTTTATTAAGCAGCTTATGGAACTTTGAAAGTATAATAATACTTGATTAATTTTTTAAAGATGACAATGGAGACATAAACCTATGTTATGTAGTCATGTTGCTAGGAAGTAGTAAACGTGAGTTTTACCCAGGTCTGAATTTTCAGCTAATGGTTTTGACAGTTTTTCATTATCCTGAATCTTCTTGTACCAGGATTTAAATGTAGTTCTCATCTCTGACTCATAGTAGAAAAGCCAAGAAAATTAACTAGAATACATGAAAATATACAAATAACCATAACATAAGGCAGACATACTCAATCCAGCCATTAGAAAGATACAAAGGAGGGAAGGTTCACTTTGGCATAGCTGTTACCAACGTGACGTTTGAATAGCTTGGAATATTGGTACGATTCCAGTAGATAAAGATGAGGAAAAAGGAATTTTAGGCGGAAGGACAAACAGTAAAAGCAGAGATACAAAATATGGGGATTACCAGAAACAGCAACTAAATGAATTTTACTAGAAAATGGGGTATAAAGGGACAAGAAGTGAGAGGTAATGTTAGGCAGTAAGAGTATGGAGAACTTTTAATTCCTGGGGAGAAAGGCACAAATTTATTCTGTGGATAATTGAAGTTTTTCAACAATCGCAATGCCATGCTCAGAAGGCTCGTTTAGGAAGATTAATTTGGCAATAGAATGTAATATAGATGAGAATTGGGAGATACCAGAGGCAAAGTTACCAAGTAGACAGTCTTACAAGAACACCAATTAGAAATACTTACAATAGTATTAAAAACCTTATGGGAAAGAGAAAGTAATGAGAATTGAAAGCCTACTACAGCAATCTACTGGGTGCACTGAATGATCAAATACATTATATCATTTACATTTCATCATTTTGAAACCGCCCTTACAAATTAATAAAAAGGGGTGCAAGGCAAGAACTGTAGTAAGGACCTAGCTAGAAATAAGGCACAGGCTTAGCAAGAAATAATGGCAATAATTAGCCACTTTCCCTCTGTTTGCTTCTCTATTATTGCCACTCTGGAGCCATGCAGCTGGTGTCCATATAGATTCTTAACTTTTTCCGTAGATAACATCACCTTTTTGAAAGCTAAAGGTAGTTTTTAAGAGATCTTCCGGGCCCCACATTCCAGTGGATTGGTTGACCCACCCAGACCAGCGGCCCATGCCAAGAAACTGACTCAACTGGAATTTTGACCCCAGAGACTGGAGCAAAACTTGAAGATGATTTCTACACCTCTATAATTTTATCCCAATTAACAAACCTAATTGCCTATTCCCTTGCCTGCCAAACTATCCTTCAATTTGTCTCCCAAATTCTCAGGAAGGTGAATTTGAGAAACTTTCTCCCGTCTCCCCGCCTAGCGCTATGCAGAATTATTAAATTCTTTCTCCATCACAACCTCGACGGTCTCAGTACATTGGCTCTTCTCTGTGCAGCGGGCAAGTGACCCTGGCTGGGCAGCAAAAATCTGTGCATTTTGGAAGTGCCCTCAGAAATGGGGACAAATATATGAGAACGATGCTGTAGAGAGAGTGAACATAACTGATTGAATGTGATAGGTTAGAGAAACTAGTGAAAGATAATTCTGAAACTTCACATCCAGTATTTGAAACGGTGCTCTTTCAAAATGGTTCTCAGTTGCAGATGATGGATCTACTCCTGGAAATCTTGAGTTTGAGAGGTCAGCTTCTTTCTCTGATGCACAGTGGCTGGTTATGAGATGTGCAGTACTTAAACTTCAGATCTAATCGGAGAGGATGGAGTGAGGAAGGGCATTCAAAATAGTAAAAATAATATTCAAAATAGCGAAAAATAGTGATGATAACAAAATGGTGCTAAATTCTTGGCATCATGTATTTCCCACCATAATCCTATGAGATATACAATGTTTTTTCCCCAATTTACACATGTATTAATCAAGTTAAAGAAAAGAAACTATTTAGATATTTTAGCAGGAAGGAGTTTAACAGATTAACAAAACTTTCATAGGGCTGGGGAGTAAAATCCAAAGAGAATCTCTTTTGGATTTGAGGGAATTAGGAATTATTGAAATGACAGGAGGAAGCTGATGGTCCCTGTTGCCTGCTATACAAAAGCAGATTAAGAAGTTCTGGAAACTACTAAACCCTTTATAGGTATATTCTTCTCCCACATAAACCTGCTACGGTTAGAACAGAGTAATAGCTTCTCCTACTCTTCTACCTTCAAATTCTTGTACAATTTCTCTCATTGATTGGAGTGTCAACCTGACTCCTGATGGTAAGTCTGCCTGAAGAATTTATTTTCTAGGCTACCAGTGCCAGAGGGAAGAGTTTAGTGTTTAGTATTGATGGAAAATACCTAAGACTTTCACATACACACACACACACACACACACACCCTGAAGCTTAGTAAATTGATTTTCATAAGGATTCTAGTTGGCAAGTAAGAGATGCAAGATTTAGACCAAGGTTATTCAACAGCCAAATTCATAGTCTTTTTTTTTTTTTTTTTTTTTTTT
>NW_012147842.1:1607269-1607777 GCF_000956105.1 Propithecus coquereli
AGATTAATATCTAATGTTAGAATTCCTGGATTGAGACTTCTTTGTGACCTAAAGTTGGCTGGAACTTTAATTTCCCATTACCTATGAGTTGGAATAAAACTCATGACATTGAACCTGATTTCTATTTCAGTTCAGGGGAAGATTACCTCCACTGAATAAAATTGAAGGGGAATTGGACGTCAAAATACAGTTGCATTTAATTGCAATGTACACATTGCATAATCAACAAACTAGTTACATCAATATTTAGAAAATTTAGACCAGCACAGAATACAGGCCCTGATTGATAATTAAAGAAAACAAGAAATGGTGGAAAAGAAAAATCTTGCTTCATTCCACAGATTAGTATGTGCATTAAGATTCTTCCATTTTAGTTATTTTGACAAAATCAGCAAGGACATCTGGGGTTCTGAGAGAGAGGAACAAAATACATAATGTGACCCAAAGTCTATGTTACCGCCGTATAACATGACACAGAATTTTTGTATTTATTTGTAATTCTTTAAAA
>NW_012147842.1:1608912-1609349 GCF_000956105.1 Propithecus coquereli
TTTGTTTTTTCAGGATCAATTCTAGCAACTTTCAAATGCCTCCACCTAAAAAATAATTAACCAAAAAGAAAACTTCCAATAGACATAAAATGATAGAATTAAAGTAAGCTAGTTCTGGTTTTTCCTCTTTGTAGTCACTGTGTTAACTCTGTTTATTTCAAATCTGGTGCATGGCTACAGGAATAGGTGGCATCACAAGGGTTGGAGACCTCACCTACACCTGAATTGAACTTAATGATTTGAAATCATTAGGTAGCTATTCTCTAGATAAATGCTCATGACTTCATCCATGTGGGTTGGGGCTGGCTGTATAACTGGGAGCTTGCAAAATTAACTAAATGTAAAATAAATGTTGATTAAAGGATAAATGATTTTAAAATTCTAATTTGAAAATGACATTTATATTATTAAACCTCAATAGTAATCACAACAATTGT
>NW_012147842.1:1619760-1634515 GCF_000956105.1 Propithecus coquereli
TAAGCAAAGTAGCCTTTCGGTTACTACTAAATTATTACCAGGGCTGATATTTAGCTGGTACATGCTGGTACAGTTATAATGTTTAAATAATTTCATACCGGTTACTAAAACTCCATTCCCTACCTCTCTGAAGTTCCTTCTCTTGTCTCAGCGGCCACCATCCTCCCTCCCCCAGACCCCCCTAGACCTCAGCATAATCCAGAAACTATGGGATTTACTGGCATAGCAGGGCCTATAGAATTCTTTTCCAACGTGTTCTGGGTGGCTGATGGCGGGACTACACCATTAACTATTTTAAAGATCATCCCTGATTATTACGATTAAAAATAAAGAAGAATACTTAGAACAAAATTATATGTGTTGCACATTAAAGGAAACATTTTATAATATGTTCTAAAAGTCAGTAAAGGTTATTTAGCTGCTATATGATTCATTCCCCTTTTTAATGCTGCAATTCTGTCTGATGCTTTCTAATTGTTTTTTGGAAATGACCACAGATATCTTCTGTAGGCCAAATAGCATATTACACATCTGTCAAAACATACTTTATCATCATATAACCGTGTTTACAAAGCCTCCCCAAACCCTTTTGGATTGTTCTGGCTGCTTGCTGTATGTTCATTTCTTTTTTTAATGTGTTTACATTTTCCCAGTCATTTGTATAAATGAAATTGTAGGAAGACTAGGATGAACAGTCTTACCCCTCTGAGACTTAGTTTAAATTTCCAAGTTAGTGTCGAATTCTGTTCTTCATTTCAATGATAGCCAAGTTAAGTTTGAAGCAAGATACTACTAATAAGTATTTTTGATAAAACACTATATTTATCAAATCAATAATACTAGGGACTGATTTATGTTTCTTCAAAATTTATATGTTAAATCCCAAATCCCCATGTGATGGTATTTAGAGATGGCGCTTTTGGAAGGTAATTGAGGTCAAATGAGGTCATGAGAGTATAGCCCTCTTGAAGGGATTAGTGCCCTTATAAAGAGAGGAAGAGAGAGACATCACAAAGAACAGGTTATGTGCACAGGCAGTGAGATAGCAGCCACCTGCAACCCAAGAGAAGAGGCCCCAGGATGAAACCTACCTTGTGGGCACTTTGGTCTTGGACCATCCATACCCCAATATCACTTTCCTAGTCACCACCTGGCAGCATTAGCTCTTTCTTTTCCCAGTGAAGTGGGTGGTCATGTAGATTTGCCTGAACCTAAAGGAGGGGAGTGTCATAGACTCAAGCAATGGCAAGTCTGAGAAGGACAATCAGAGAAGAAGGGTGTATTTTTTCAGAGATTCCCCTCTCATCTCAAACTGTACAGGTGATTTAAGGTTTTAACTACTGATTTATTATTTTAATGAAGTTCTGGCTTTGGGAAAGGGTTAAGATGAGCAGATATATAGGGATTAAAAAAGAGTTAGTGAAATAGTCAAATCATCAGCCATGACTATTTGCATACCAAGAGAGGGACAGTAAAATAATAATGATTATGATGGTAAAGAAGAATTCTTTAAATTTAGAAAGCTTGGAGAAATGTTATATTTCTATAAAACTAGATTTGGGGATATTGTAAAAGGAGAAATAATACGGAGACTTTGATTTTATTATAAATTATGTAAAAATTTTTATAGTCATAAGAATCAGTGGCGAAGGGGTGGTCAATAACTGAGAATTAATTACAAAAAAGAGCAAAATTCTCCTATGATGAAAGTTACCGTACAGTAATTTTGGCTCCAGAACAATGATCTAATGGTGTGAAAGAGTTAAGATAACTTAAAATAATATGTAACTTACTCCCACAGAGAAATTTAAATCCCTGAGAATCATTAGTTTCAAATTATAAAAAACAAGTTCATCTAGAAAAGTAACATTTAAATTCCACACAAATTAATTGCTCTTTCTTGTTTCAAGTCCCCTAAGAAATGAGCTACACTGTCCAATAAAGAATTAGATTCAGAAAGAAAAATGGGAAAGGAATTAATCTGTGACAGGCTGACAAGACAAATTCATAAAAAAATTTTAAAACATATTTCAAACCTCTAAGGCAAAGACTAAATGCAGAGGAAGGCGGTGATGGCACTCAATATAATCCGAGAACAACTGGAGATGGCAAGACATATGACATTATTCCTAAAGAGTAATTATCAAAAACATCTGAAAATTAAATATCAATCCAAAGTATAAACCATTGGTCCAATACTAAGCTTTTCATCTGAAAGAACCTGTTAGTTGAACTGAATTAATTTCAGTAGAAGTGAGTGAAACATCCGGTTGCATTTTTACTGATTTACCCTAATGAATGTCATTAGTTGATCGCTATCAAGAACTGCACATCTATTGCTTGATTTATTCAGATAAGGAAAGTTTTCTATAATATGATTTTGTGTTGCTTCCCCACTATTTCAGGGTTATATTTAGCTTTGGGTGTTTTCTAGGATTTTCTTTTTACTCTTTCTGTTCGCCCTTTGATAGTGTTCTACCATTTTTGAGGCCCACTCTGGACATTTTTGCTCCAGGTTACATGTGATCGCTGCTCTGGTATTAAACACTCTGAATGTTAATTTTTCCATCCTTGTTCTCCACTACGTTGACCTCAGATTTATCATTCTTGAAACCCAGCTCCAACCGCTTGCATATCTATCAACCCCTTTCACTACGATCTTTGGATGTACAACTATAGTGAATTGTTCCCTCACTTCCTGGATCTTTTAACATTTCTTCTATCACTTCAACTTCTCTTCAATCTTTAGAAGAGAGCTTTCTTCCCTTCCAGAAAGACCTACCCTTTCTCCCCATTGCCTCAACTCACGTATTCAGGAGGAGGTCTGATAAAATTATTGAATTCTTCCACTACTTCACGACTATAGACTGATTCACTATCATCACTAAACAACAACTTCTCTCCTGAATAACATCCTTTCCTATTCCTCAACGTGATTATCTCTAACTCTAGAATAACTTCTTTCTATCTTTTAGCCCATGGTCTACGGTAGTCATTCTTAATAGTGTTTAAAAAATTAAGGATTGGAAAGGGGAGGGGAGATGAAGGAGGCAAAGGTAATGGAGTACAAGTTTTCAAAAAACAGACCTGGGACAGCTAAACTACTATATATATACTATACATACATACATATATATATACACATACACACACGCACACACATACATATATATATATATATATATTTTACAAGGAAGAAGGAATTGAACAAGGATAATGTTCCTTAATGGTGTCAAGTCAGAGGGTATGACCATGTTCTGACATAGACTAGTGCGAAATTTTCATGAGTTGAAAATTGCCCTTCCAGCATGCACTTTCTCCTCTTTGCTATGTTCAAGCAAGTCTATTGATAAATCTTAACAAAGCTTTTATTTTCACCTTCCAAGTTATATACCTCAATGAGTTCTGAAACCAGGAGTCAACTATCACTATCCCCCTCCAATTCTCTGCTATTATCCTTTAGTGACTTGGGATCCAAGTTAAAACTCTACCAGTCTGACATCTCCCCCATGCTCACCACCTGTGTCTCATCTCTCCTGCATATCTGCCACCCACCAACACAGCCACTCAAGTGATTCTCACTGTCGCTTGGGATCCCTCCATATCTTTAAAGCTCTTATCTTTCCTCTTGAATCACAACCTCATATTCCTCTCTCTCTTCCACTACTTACTTCTACTCAAAGAGCTTCTTCCACCATGATCTATTTTATTTGTAGTTGATTTTCTCCTTTCTGATCTTTCCTGATTCTTAACCTAGGTTATCCTCATGTAGTAGCTAGAACAACTGGTCTCCTTGACTTTCTAATATATCTGTTTGTTCCAGACTTAAATAAGAATCCCTGCTTGCTTTACCAATTCTTGGTAAATGGTGATAATTATATACCAGCACAGTGGATCCTCATTGCTGCTCAACAATAGATTTTGTTATGAGTTACTGCCACTCTATTCCATGTTTGCTTTTCTAAGAATGATCTATAACATCATTTCTCAGTTAAATTTGGTTTCCCACAGGGATTAGGACTCTTCTCTGGAATAAATTTTCCTTAGATTTGTTAGGATCTGAGACCCTGCTTAGCTCTAGTAATTTGGAGCTAGATGGTGTATTTTACGCCCTTTATTTTCTCAGGCATTATTGATGCTCCTTCCGTTTTTATTTTTTATTGTTTTTAATACATCTTTTAGATAAGCTCCTTCCAATTTTAAATAACTTTTTTTCCTTCATCAAAAGCGCATTATTTTCCTCCCCATTCCCTAATGCAAGTGTTTCATAAAGTCATTTTCTTCCTTTTGCTTTCCTCTCAATATGAAGTCTTCAAAATTTTATCCATTAACACCATTTCAAGTTTTTTCTCTATGAGAGTGGCTCCAATTTTGTGTACTTAGCATTAACTTCCTTTCAAAAAATCTAGATTTATAATTCATATTGCTTATATGACATTTCTACCAGGATGCATTAAATATGTAAAACATAAAACTCACCATTTCCCAGTAAAAGAAGCATTCAACTTAAATTTGTGCTGATGTCTACCTCATCCTTGATAAGAATGGCACCATCATTTATAGAAACCAAGAGCTGACCTACCAATATTACTGTTAACGTTTACCTCTGTGTCTAACACTTTCTACCCCATAATCATTTTAACAAATAATAAGTCCTATGGATTCATCCTTTGTAAGAAGCTTTCATAGCTTTACTTTTATCACCATTCACACAAACATGCACATGAACCTACCACGTTAATCTTTCATTTCTTCTGCTACCACTATGCCTAGTCTCTAGCTACTTTACATTGGATTATCTGCACACTAGTCTCATTTTCCAGTTGATCTACTAAGTGCCACATGAAACGATATAATTTAGTTCTATAAATAAGACTTAGTTCCAATAACCTTATTCTATTACAAATAAACATTTCTTATTTTTACTAATATATTTTACCAACTTTATCTTTCACTGCTCTGCTTCACTTACTATGTATTCATTTCTCCTCATTTCAACATCATATTGTCCTTCCATTTCTTCTTATGAAAATCTTTACCATTATACAAGGGCAGCCAAAATTATTTTAAATTACACATTTTTTTACCAAAAAAATAAAAAGCAAATCTTTTACATCAATCAAAATTAATCTTTACACCCTTTGAATTTCTTTTGCACCTAGCACCACTGTTTTAGAAATTATATTTTATGTTATCATGCACATTAATACAGATTTTTTTTCTGTCTTATACAGTATTAGTCAAGGATGAAGAGATGATTTTTAATTGATTTTTTAAATATTTTCCATATCATCCAAAAGAACATCTTTTATTTTTGGAATAAGTTAGCCAATATTTTCCACTGATATTGACAAGTTTTACATAGACCCACAAATTCCATAAAACAAAATATAGAGCCAATTTAATTAAAATGGACAATTTAGCTTAATAATTGTACACACTAATATTTTGGAATCATGTTGAAAAAGCCACTGGTTAACTGATGGAAAAGTTTCACTTTTACCACTGATCTGATATTGCATAGACGTAGAAATCTTATTGAAAATAAAGAACACAACCTGTTAAATGTGGAATTTTTACTGCTATGGTGTTTATATATGCCATGGTGGCTTTAAGAAAACAGACCACTTTTATTGAATTACATCTAATACTGTTTGAAAATAAACCAAAGACCACATTTTTAAGTATCTTGGAAGCATGAATCTAATTTTGTTGCCAACATTCTGCTATCCCATTTGTTATCAACATCTATTCTTGTCTGTCATTTTAATAGATATGAAACATATCAGAAACGCAGCTCTAATAGCAGCACTGAAATCATCTAATTAGAAATGGTTTTCATTAAAATACATTTATCTGTCTGAGTCAGTGGTGATACTGTGTTGTAGGAATTTGAGAAATATGCTTTTTTTTTGTTGATACAATCAAAGCATCATTTTATTTCAATCTTGTCTCTACCAATTGCTAGTTATGTGACATTAGATCAGCTAATCATTTTTTTGTGTGTTTACTTTTCTTCACTTATAAAACGAGGGGCATAATTTTAACTATTTGTGAGGATTAAATAGTTTCATGCAAGTAAAGATCCTCCAGTGGTTCTTAGTACATAGTAAGCATTCAATAGGTGATAATAAATATAATTATACTTATTAATAATTGCCCTCCTCAGTCCTTTTGACTATACCTTACTACACTGACACACATATGAGTAATTATTCTTTTCAATTCTTGCCTATAATCAGATATGGGTACCAGTTTTCTATTTTGAGTAAGGATACTACCAAAGATAAAATTTGTAGTAATTGCTATATTGCATGAAATTTTGCTATTTGAAAATAGAATTTTTTTTACAAATAGAACGCAAAATATATTTAAAAGAGTGGTTTTTAATCAATATGTGTTATAAGTACATATGTGACTTCATTCTCTTTAATTTTAGTAAATTATAAAGTGTTAATAACATCTGGATATCCCTTTTTATTTACTTTAAATGTTAAACTTCTAACACAAAATCAACAGGTACATTTTTATAAACATGGAGGTCAATTTAATATATTTATATTTTTGACTTTCACTACAGAGGGTATAGGAAAAAAATAACTGACCAAGCAAATTAAAGCAAAAATAACAACAAAATTATTCACTAAACCTGAAGAAACACGATTTTCAAGAACATGGGACTGGGAGTTAGGAGACCTGTATTCTAGTCTAGCACTTGTCTTTAAGTGACCTTGTGTTCTTGGGAAAGTCCTTTAATGTCTTTGTGCCTTATTTTTCTCATGTAAAAAAACCCAGATTGGGTCCCCAAGCAATTTTTCAAAAGGATCAATTATCCACATTTTAACTTCTTTCTGTGTTAAGCTCTATGGAGGAAGATTTTAAGCGAGAGTAGCTCCTGCACCCACCTTATAAGGATAGTGTCTAATGGCACCCAGAACTGGTAGCTGGATTGCCACAAGGATTCTCTTTGGAGAGGCATGCCCAGTCCTGCAAGGCTGGCATGCTTCGCTCCTGTCCTATAACTTTCTGAGTCCGCTGATGCCAGTGGTGGTCTTGTGAGTCTGAAAGTATAGGAGAGTCTACAAACACCCCCAGTGAGTGATTTACAGTGATGTAGAAATGGAATAGATTTCTGAGATCATTACTTCAATTTGGGAAAGGCATTGTGAGATTACAAAGGATAGAAAGGGAGATGTTGGCGAGACGTGATACCTACATAGTTAGGCCAATCCGCATATGGTATAAGGACAATGCCTTGTGGTTGACGACAGTGGATAACTCTTCCCCTTGTGGGTGAATAAAGACTGGAGAGAAGCCAAGAGGAAGCGCCAAAGGGGAAATTTACTCCATGAAATGGATTTAAAACTCAATGCAGTCTCTTCAATATATATATACAGAGAGAGATGTTTTCCTCACATATTATCACATTTTGAAGTTGTTTACGTGGTCTCATTCACTCTACAATATTTCCAAGGATCTAGGATATCTGATATGTCATGGTTAGCATATTGGTACTTTGTCCTTATGCAAGAAATATCGGTACTTTGTCCTTATGCAAGACACAAAATACCTTCAGATACAGGTATCTGTTCATATTCAAGGAGGAAAGAATGGGAGAGAATGTATGATTGAGCTTGTTTTAAGGAAGCATATGTTTCCCAGAAGCTCTCAGTAGACTTTTGCTTACATCTCTTTGCATAGTGTGACCCAGAATGGTCACTTCCAGCTGCAAGGTTAGGTGGGTAAGTGGACATTTAGCTTTTCTAGTTTCTAAAGTAGGAGGAAACAAGGAAAAACAGAGTTTGAAAGGTTCGTTGTTCTAACCAGGAAAAAGGAGGTGCCACAGTGAGGAATCTGTCAGCCACGTCACATGAGAAATGACAGCAAGTTTCAAAATGATTACATAACATATTTAATTAGAAAAGGGGAAATTTAGAAAAGGTATAAAATATTTCTAGGCTTTTAAATTTATGTTTTATAAAACAAACATTATTCACCTTTTCTGTGGAGATTAGTTCTCAATCAGAGAGAAATTTATAGCTAGAAGAGCTGTTTCAGATGGAACAGATTCTCTTTTGAGGAAGAAAAATGCTGATGTTTGCGGTTCAGGCAGAAAACTTTTAAAGAACAATTTACTATAGATATTGTAGAGGGAACTCTTACATTAGTTCAAGGAGACAACAAATTTATTGATAAGTTCCTTTCCAACGTATTTCTGGTATATTTCTAATTTCCACTACATTTCTTCAACCTGTTTAAACATCATTTGTAGGCTCTGGAAAGAATGGCTAATATGGTAACAAGTTTACTTTAGGCAGAATCTTAAAATTATCATTGACAAAGCTTTCCATTTGACTCTTAAAGCCAATTATTTCTTTGAATTTAATTAATTAAGAATTTAATAAGTTTTGCTTTATATAAAAATCACATTTTGCAAATGTGTTGGGTGATAAATTGGCAAGGTGACATATGAGAAATATCCATTGTTTTAGAATACTTCCCATTATAATCTGACCATTGGTTGTACTTCAAAGTTATACTGTTGCGCTCATAACTCATGGAATATAGTTTGTAATAACAATCATCTTCTCAAATTGGTCATTACCAAAGTTAATGACCTGTTTATTAGAACATCAACCTTGGCTTTGCCTCAGTATCTTAATTAACACATCTGTCATTTACTACTAGTGCCTAAGAACTTCTGCATAGAGGACAGCTCCAGTAATGATAGCAACATTAAAGCGACATCTCTATATATTTGGATGGATCATCAAATTTTCATTGGCTTATCACAAACAGGATCCTGTGAGGCTTCAAGTAGTTTTGGCAGCGCAAAATGGTAAAATCTAAAAAGCAAATAGAACAGCATTAACCTCCTTTGTGGAACATTTGCATCGAAAATTATTTATCATCACTGTAGAGAAGGATAATCCCACAACACAATTTGCTGTATCTTCACTTGCAGAGAGCCAATTCCTACCCACACTGGTAAACAAACCTGCCCAAAGTACGAGCCCTTCCAGATACACACATTTTCTCTTGCCGTATTCATTCATTCAGTCATTCGACAAATGTCATATTACATCTATGTTGATGCCGTTAGCAAGTTAATAACATATTGATGTTTCCAGCTGAACATCTGTAATAGGCACAGGCATTGAAACATTGACATTTTTTCAAGAAGGAAATATGGTATTATCATTTTCCTAAAATGAGCTGATAAATATTCAGTTTTGAAACCTTCATTTGAAAATTAGACTGGCAGTTCATGACACATTGAGAAACACAGCAAAACAAAACCAAAATAGCAAAATACAGTCTATTACGTTGTTACTTTGTGTTCTTTAAAATGTACTGAATATTACATAAATAAATGTTATTAAAATGCTGATGTTGAGGGAAAAATATTGTTTAACTCTGATGTAACATCTGTCCTCTAAAATAATCATGTAGGAAACATAAGTCACCTGCGAGTCATGTCTTACTGTCTCCTTTTAATGATAAGCATATTTTATTATTCTCTAGGGTCCATTTTTAATTATCATGGAAAGGCTGATGCAATAAACTGATTTTATGATTTTATAAGGTGTGTGCATCCTGGATCCATATGTACCTCATGAATCCACAATTCCTGGGGGTTTGAGAAGGAGACTGTCTATAAAATGATAGTATTAGCTTCAAATGAGAGGGTAAAAAAATGGATATAAGGCAACAAAGCCATAGTAACTATTTGTGACTCTTTTTATACTGACTCGAACTCCATATTATTATAAAAAAACATAAGCTTGCTGGTTTTCTATTATTATAGCTTTTTTGAGAAAAAAATTATAATATATTTAAAGAAATCATGGCATACAAATTTCGTTTGCATATAAATATCAGGGAAGTAGCTATAAAAATCTATAGTTAAATTCACTAAATTATAGACTCCTCATTTTAAGTCACTGAATTGCAGACCCGTGCCCAGCCATAGGGGATTTGGTCCCTGTCCATCTTTCCAACCTCATCTTCTTCCACTGTCTTTGTCCTGATCAGTCTATTTTTTGTCCCTTTAAAATGCTGGGTATATTACCATATCCAACGGCCCCGATATCCTATTGCATGCAATGTTTCTATTTCACTTCATTGAGCTCTTCATTCTAATGTCAACTCTTCAGGGATTTTCTTCATTTCTTCTTTCTATTAATTACTATACGATATCTTATTGACTTATTTCCATTGTGTTTATTTTCTTTTATCCCACTAGAATGTAAGTTCCTTGAAGCAAGGTCTTTGACTCCCAGGTCTTCTGCTACATCCGCAATGCCTAGAATAAAGTCTGGCACAGAAATTAAAACACACAGTAGATCCAAAATATTTGTTAGCAACTAAGTGATACAAATCTTTGCAGGGCAGCGAATGTTTTTAAGTAAGGTATAATTATGTATAATTAAGACACAGATCTTAATTGTTCAGTTTGAAGAGTTTTGGTAAATTGTATATATAATCTCCATGCAGCCAATGCCCAAATCAAGACATAAAGCAAGGACAAAGTGTTTTTAAACTGAAATGGAAACTATTTTTCCTAAGTACATGTAGATCAAATAATTTTGCTTTCTAAATGAAATTATGGAGAACCTTAAGTGGCGAAAGATGATGTCTTACCCACTTAATTGACATGAAGTTATGATGTGGAAATATTCCTAGTCTTTGAGATACCTCTTGCAAATTCAGGCAAGGAAGCTAAATTTTTTAAATTGATGGTAAGTTAAAAAGAAGAAACAGAAAAGGAAAAATCCATAAGGTTAAGTTCATCTTTCCAAGTTATTTACTTTGATTATTTTTGTGCTAGCTGGAACTTCTGGAATTTTTAAAAACAATATGTACCAATGTGGATATGTGTCAGGAGGTCCATTAGGCTCAAAGGTTTAACAGAAACTCTGATTTGAAACTTCTAAAGATCCGCAAACTTCAAAGGAGAGAATATTGTCTTTGATGTTCTTTTCACATAGGGTAGACATAGATCCTGGTTTGCCCAGGAGGGTCCCTATGTGTGCGTAGCTGTTCCAGAGTAACTGTCAGTAGTGCCTCCATTTGTTCTAAAAAGGTGCCTTTGTATGAAAAATTATATGGTCACCCAACTCTTGCACCTCCTTCGTGAGAAAGATAAGTACTGATCTTTTGGTACAATGAAGCTCTTTATCTCTATGTCTCCTTTTAACCTAGATGATAGATTTTGATTTAAGAAGCAATTGCACTTTCAAGAAAGAAGAGACGACACAGCAGACATTGATTGCTGCCTTGACCTCATTATGTTGATAAGGACATTTGTGAATATTGTCTAAGTTAAGGTAATAAACACCCCAGGTAGAAGGTTAATGGCACATTTAGCATCTGTGGGGTGCCGGACAGTTTTTCACAGAAAAACCAGTTCAAGCTGGTAAACCTTCTGTCCTGTCCATGTACAACAAAAATGCATAATGTTTCTACAAATGGGATATAATTCAAGAAGAGGCAAATAGTGTGCTGAGAATTCAGCAATTGGCTGACTACATTGTTTTGCCAAAGAAAAACAAACTTACAGTGTTGTCAATTTTAACAGCAACTTTCTATAATCTTTTGAGCCTCCTGCTATGGCTCTGCTAATCTGGTTCTTACTGCTTGATGACACTGAAGACAGCGTTATGACAAATTTATGAACTGATGAGTCATTTTCCACATTCATTCAGCTAATGAGCAAAACAAGTCATTATTTTTTAAGCCTGATTATCACTCCTTTATTTAAAACGAGAAGCACATACAAACGCCGTTAAGCTGCTTTCCCACAAAATAACCCAATGCTAAGACTCCCTGCAAGAGATGCCTGCTGTAATCAAAATTGGAAAGAACTGATTCAAAATTTCTCACTGAATCTATTAAACCTATTAAATGTTGGCAGTAGGATATACTGCCATCATTACACATTAGAATTTCAATAGTTTAAATTACATGAATTATCAGTAGCTTTCGCATGCATGGGCTTTCAATCAATTAGTCAAAAAAACCACCGAGCACTCACTCAAATGGATGAACAATCTGGGATTAGTGCTGGGACATCATAAAAGAGGAGAAAGGTGTACAGTGTAATAGAAAAGGGAAGACATCAATGTAACAGGTAGCTAAAAGTGAGGCAGTAAAGAATGAGAACTGAGTAAGTGAAAATGGCAGGACATTTGGAGGAATTCAGGGGAGAGAAGGATCCCTGTGAATTTAGAGGAAGTACAACTTCAAGTGCAAGCCAGATGGGCCTTAACTTTCAACTATGCTCAAATTTCTGTCACCTAGAAAAGCATGACAGGTGTAATGCTTTATTTCATTTTTGACTGGCCGTGAGCTCTTTATACTAGATGTGAGTTTGATGTAAGAATTTGTAAGGAAGTCTGTGGGGTGTCAGTGTTAAAAAATAATTTTTGGTTCTAGCATGTTCTCTGTGAAATCACTGCTTGATTCTTGAATGCACTATTGAGACAAGAAAGGGAAATTTTCAGAATTATTGTGAATAATGTAAAAGGCAGTCAAGAAGTAAAGAGGGATACCTTCAATGACTAATCCAAATTTCAGATCTTGGTAATGATAGACCTTAAACTGCAGTGAGGGGAATCCTTTGAAACTATCAGATTCTAAGGTTAAAGAGAGTCAATCTTTGGTGGGAACACATGAGCATATAAGCAATGACACTGGAAAAATGGCTTTTCTAATTAATTATTTTAATTAACTCTGAAAGTCATTAACTTTATTTAAAATTCTTTTAAATATGAATATTTTATATTGGTAATACAAATCAAAAATTTGGTAATAAATATAATTTGATCTCATTTATGACTTAAGATCTTATATTAAAATTTATCTGCAATCGACCTCATTTTTGGTGGGCAGAATAATGCTCTTTCCTTCCTCCCAAAGATGTCTACATCCTAATTACCGGAATCTGTGAATATATTAATTTATATTACAAAATAGAATTTGCAATGTGATTACATTAAGGCCCTTGAAATGGAGAGATCATCCTGGATTAGTAGGATGGGCCCAGTCTAACTGCAGGGTTCCTTGAATCAGAATAACTTTCCCAGTTGTGGCAGGAAGAGAGGAAAGAGTGACAAAAGAAGAATGATCAGAGAGATGCAAATTTCTTGGCTTTGAAGATGGAGAAAAAGAGCCAGAGCCAAGGAATGTGGGTGGCCTTGACGATCTGGAAAAGACAAGGAAAGATCTTCTCCCCCAGGGCCCTGCAGAGGAATCATAACTCTGCCACCACTTCCATTTTTTAGCCCAGTGAAACCCATGTCAGACTTCTAATCTGTAGAACTGTGATACAATACATGTGCATTTTAAAACACTAAACTTGTGATAATTGGTTATGTCAGTGATAGAAATCTAATCTATCATTTCTCACGGCAGAGAATTTGTGGTAGGAATAATTCTAAGAATAACTCTCCGCCTCCCCCCGCAAAGATTTACCTCCTTAATCATCCGGACTCTAAATATGATGAGTCATCACACCCTTAAATATCTTAGGATTCATGGAAAAAGGGACACTGCAGACGTAATTAAGATGACTAATCAGTTGACCTTAAAAATCAGTTGACCTTAAAAATCAAGGAGATTATCTTGAATTATCTGGGTGGGTCTAATCTAATCACTTGAGGTCTTTTAAGAGGAAAAAAAAAAGAGACATGGAAAACATAAGGCCTTGAATTCCCCTTTGAATTGCTGGTTTAAAATTAGAATGGGCTATGAGAGAAGGAATGCGGGTGGTTTCTAAAATGTGAGGTCAGCCCCTTGGTTTTGGCAGCAAGAAAATGGGGACTTTAGTACTACAGCCACAAAAAAACAAATTTTGCCACAGCTATGTGAGCTTGGAAGCAGATTCTTTCCCAGAGCCAACAGGTCATCCCAGCTGACCCCTTGATTTTGGCCTTGTGATTCCCTGGGTATAGAATCCAGCTGAGCCTACCCAGGCTTCTGTCCCACAGTACTGTGAATTAATAAAATGGGCATTGTTTTAAGTCACTAATTTTGTGTTAATTTGTTACTCATCAGCAGAAAATCAATACAGTGCTCTATGGTTCATTGACCATTTCTTCATAGCAAGCCTTACACAGAGCCATCCATAGATACGAAATGTGGTGTAACATGAAGGATGGAGTGTGGTTTGAAGTCAAACAAACGCAAGTTAAATCTACTTCTCCCTTTTATTAACTTAATTATCTCGGACAACTTGGTTAACTTTGATAAAGATTATTTTTGTATTTTTAAAATGAAGCTAATTGTGCCTGCCTGTTAAGGTAGATGGGTGGATGAAATGAAAGTCTGAAAAGCATCTATGATGATGACTAGTGAGCAGAAGGTGATCAACCAGGAAAAAAAAAAAAAAAAGAGGACCTCCAATTAATAAAACTCCTCTTCCATCCTCTGGTTCAGAAGTAGAGAAATAAAAAATAAATATGGAGCCCAATATATGACCATTTTGTTGATAGAGGCCAGGCTGGAACATGTGGCTTTAGGTGTATTGGCCCAGAGGGTGTGCTAAAATCCAACCCAGAAATAGAGAAAAGTTATCATCTAGGCACAGACAGGCCAGGGCAGCTGTCCACATGCCTGGTGTGGAAGAGAAGCAACAGCTATGCTCTTTGAAGGCAGTTTGCTCTCAAGAAAAAAGACAGAGCTGAGGCTAGGTTACGTTATCTTTCTCAAGTTTACTGTTCAGATAACTCTTTTTATTACTCTAAGAGCAGAG
>NW_012147842.1:1637635-1640026 GCF_000956105.1 Propithecus coquereli
AATCACCAGATATCTTGATACATAAGAAAGCAGGGTTCATGGTGGGAATTGGGAGATTTTTTAAAATAGTATTTTTGGCAGACATTAAAAGATTGGAAGGATAAAGACAGATATCTGGATTAGCCAACATGAAAGGGTGACTTCTACTCTTTCAGAGGTGCTTTCCTTAAGGTGGTGTTTTTAAAAGTGTGAGGATTTGGGATAGTGGTGATAGTGATATTGGATTCATTGACAAAGTTCTCTGACACAATAAAGTTTTCATTATTAATCAGCACTTTTTCCATAACTCATTGAACATCAGCTGTTTATGGTCAAGGAGCTATAAAATAAAGAACCTCAAGAAGAACCATAAATAGGTGTTTATTTAGATAACGAGTAAAATAGATTACTATAACCTATGCCTTTGCTATCCTCTTTTAATATGGAAAATTTCAATATCTATCTTACACTTGGAGCGCCATTGATTTAACGTGGAACAAATGATGAGTGGTAAAAAGAAGCTATTAAATGAAAATGATCTTGGAAGTTCCATTTACCTATAAAATTCTTTGGTTCATATACATTCTACTTCTAAAATGACTTTTAACCTTGGAGACATCAGCCCAATGTTGTTATGAAAAGGCAATTCTAAAAACATTCTGTTACACTGTCAAGTAAATCGATACTATTTATTCCAGGTGCTCTCTGAGGCATTACAATGCACCAGAATTTTTATTCATTGCCCTGATCAAGAGCAAATGAGAGCAGAAGTTGGGTTTCCCAGAAAGACGCTCTCATCCATGACTACCAATAAGAGTTTGATATAACTAGAATTTTCGGCTGATTATTGTAAAAGTAGCAGAGTTCTCGAAATATAAAAAAACCTCTGAAAGAGTTTTTGTTTCTGTTGTTAAATCCCCCTGGAGGATTCTAAGATGCATTAACAATAAACTTCTTTTCAAAAGTGTGTTAAATAAAAACAAGTGGGATCGGATGACTAACTGGGTTGAAAAAGGCTTATGCAATGAAGAGAGCAGATTGCTCTGTTAAAAAAACAAATGAAGTGAGTGAGAGAAGTTAAGGAGTGAAAGGTAAATGCTGATAAAAGTAATTAGGTCTAAGTTTCTTTGGGGCAGAGAGGTGAGTTTTCTTGATTTTTATGCTGAAATAGTTACTTTCTTGTCTATGGCCTCCTGAATGTAAGAAGTGAAAGTACTACAGGAGTTGACACACCAGAAGGGAATCCAATGCCCACAGAGAGGATGATACTCAACTGAAGTAACCCTGAGCTATAATGTTGGTATATTCCTGTATTATTTTGCTGGTGTTGTAACAAATTACCACAATTGGGGGCAATTAAAATTACAGAAATTTCTTCTTTCACAGTTCTGGAGTCCAGAGTCCAAAATCAAGGTGTCAGCAAGTTCTTCCTGGAGGCTCTGAGGAAGAATCTATTCCACACCTCTCTCCTAACTGTTGGTGGTTGCTGAGGTCTTCGCATTCCTTGCTTTGTAACTGTATCCCTCCAGTTTCTACCTCTATTGTCAGATAGACTTTTTCCCTCTGTGTGTCTTCATATGGTTGTTTTCCCTGTGTGTGTCTGGGTGTCTGGATTTTTCTCTTCTTGTTAAGAACACAAGTAATTTGATTTAGGGCCTCCCCTAATAGAGTGTGACAGCATCTTAAATTTACTAATTACATCTTTAAAGACCCTATTTCCAAATAAGGTCACGTTCTGAGGTTGCAGGTGGACATAAATTTTGGGAGGACACCATTCAACCTCATAAATTTCCCATGTTCAGCACAAAGAAGAAAATTATTTGGAAGAACACCAATCAATTGTATTTCTCGTAATCTCATATAACCCTCGGTGAAAGGAATAAATTGTCAGCGGTTGTGGAAATAGATTTTCCAGACTGAGGTTGTGTAGAAATTCAGTTTCTATTTGCAATATGATCCCTTAACATTGGCTCTATGTGCTATGTTTCTGATAATTAAATATCTTCATATATTTATGGGCTTATTCTATATTTTAGAGAGTCCCTGGAAGAGTAAAAAGAAGGAAGAGTCCATGGTTTTAACAATCTGGGGAGAAAATTCATAGATGTAATTTTTAGACCTCCAAGCCTGTTAGAGAATACTTTTATGTCTCGTGTTATGTCAGGGCATTTTCCTAATGAAATAAGGAAACAAAGCAGTTTTTTTAAATCCCCACTTTGTTGAACACAAAATATATAGCAAGGAAATAAAAACCTTTCATAATTGCATTTTTTAAATAAGCCAATGTTGGTTCCATTTTTATGTTGCAGAGCTATAGCTAAGAAGAGGTTGTCCATTCACAGATAACAGGAATTTCCCAGTAATCTTTGTGTCTAAGTGGCTCCACATTACTAATTCTCTCTAATACAATGC
>NW_012147842.1:1643716-1644534 GCF_000956105.1 Propithecus coquereli
TTTTTTTTTTTCTAGTGTGGCAGTCAATATGTTAATTGAATCTTTTCTATTTCTGATGTGAGGACTATAATATATATGTATCACATATATCAAACAAACAAAATATATCCATATATTCTATTATCTATCTATACACCTATCTTTCTATAGAAATATCTCTGCATGTATTTATCTTCCTTGCTATATAGTGGGAATGTTAGAAATTCTTTTCTGCTTAACCACATTACTTTTTAGAGAGACCTGTAAAAGTTTCAAACTCAGTCATAAAGTCTGCCTTAAAGATGTCGTGCTACCTCTTGGTACTAGAGGAAGTTATCCTACTGTAATGACTTTCTTAGAGTCTGAAAATACAAGGAGTTTATTAGGTACATTTTGTTTATTGTTACAAACTAGTGGGAAACCAAGACATCGTTTAGTTCTCATAAGAATTACATAAAAATATCTACTTAAAGTTGCCTGAAAAATGTATGTGTAGACCTAAGGAAATTTCACAGATTTACTTATTTATTACTCAAGAGTTAGTACTCTTTGGTGCTTTATACAAGGTTTTCATTGCCTTATTATGTGAACTTGTGTCCGGATGAGAGAATTTGTGAGTTACGTACATTATAGCACCAATTATAATAATCATACACTTAATTGTACTGGTTTCTAAGAATATGCAGAATTCTGTAAAGCTATATCCCCTTTATTCACTACCTTTTTATCAATAGATCCACAGAAACATTTTTAAACCACCAAAGATAGAAAGGAAAACAATTTCAGATCATAGGAGTGAAGGGCAACTTTCAGTGAACAGATACACACAAATTCAAATA
>NW_012147842.1:1644584-1645948 GCF_000956105.1 Propithecus coquereli
GTACACAGGTTGCATTGTGGAAGTTATCAAATAGCCTCAGAAACAGATTTTGTTTTCAGAAGCTCAGAATTAATAAATGATATGCAGCTATAAAATAATAGTGGATTTCATGTTTCACTTGGATTTCTCTGCAGTTGATTACACCCCACCACGAGGAGCTCTAATCCTTAGCAAAGTCACTAAGAAACACACAATAAAAACCTTAAATCAATTTACTCCATTTGTGATGACTAATTTAAATTTTTAGCTGACATATTTCACAAACTGACAAAAGTCATGTTAATTCTTAAAAACAAAATCAGAAAGCTACAAATCCACAGTTACAAACTATTTTCTGATTCTATTATTTTCTTCTTAAAAACAGTGGAACATAGGAGTGACTTAAAAATATTATCTCATTGGAAAGTAAGAAATGAATAAATATATAGACGATAAAAACCTACAAAGATTGTTTTTGTAACAAAAGTATACATGACACTTTGTGATATCTTAATGATTATTATTTTCTGATGAGATGGTTACTAAATCTTCCCATTCTTTCATTCTATCATCCTATATCACATTATATATAATATGAGAATACATTATTAGGTGGTTGAAATAACTTCTAAAATTTATTTTTCTTAAAAAAAAACTACCACATTGTATACAGAGAGAAAGGAAATCTAAACTTTTGCATGAGTGCCTCTTGGCCACATGGATCAAAGCCTTAGAAAAAAGGTTTTTTAAGGTTTTTTTTTTTTAAAAAGTTGTGTTGTTGAGAAGCCCAGTATTTCAGAGGTAGTCCTTAGAGTAGGAAGATTGATATTTTTAGCTGATGTTATGTGATATCCATCCTGGGACTAGAGGCAAAGGCTGACTTCAGATGCTTTCTTACACATCCTCCATTCCCATGCAAAGCATCACGTAACTGAGATGGCTGCCATGAAATGGTTTGTCACATTCCTAGTTCTGTGGCCGAAACACCTGGTTCAGCATCCCATGACCTGTGGCTGTCCAGTATTCACTGATTAATCTAAACATGTGTGCTGTGAACACTATAAGAAATGTAGAAGGAATTTCAGAATGATGACAGGGTGCTAGGAAAGTCTGTATTATGTGCTTTGATATCACTGGGTGACACGTTGCCAGTATTTTAATTTAAAATTCTTCCTTATCATGACACCAACTTTGGCATGCTGTGGAACTCATTTTAGCACACCATTCTGTTGCGATATTATGTACTTTTTCTTGCTGATTTTAGTATGGTTATTCGTATTATGAATAGGGGCCTTTTACATAGGTTCAAATGTCTCTCAGTTCACAAACCGTTTTACTAGTCTGACTCTATCTTAGGAATGCCTTCGCACTAGTTATGTTATCAA
>NW_012147842.1:1657183-1658495 GCF_000956105.1 Propithecus coquereli
ACATTGTATACAGAGAGAAAGGAAATCTAAACTTTTGCATGAGTGCCTCTTGGCCGCATGGACCAAAGCCTTAGAAAAAGGGGTTTTTAAGGTTTTTTTTATTTAAAAGAAAGATGTGTTTCTGAGAAGCCCAGTATTTCAGAGGTAGTCCTTGGAGTAGGAACATTGATATTTTCAGCCGATGTTATGTGATATCCATCCTGGGACTAGAGGCAAAGGCTGACTTCAGATGCTTTCTTACACATCCTCCATTCCCACGCAAAGCATCCAGTAACTGAGATGGCCACCATGAAATGGTTTGTCACATTCCTAGTTCTGTGGCTGAAACACCTGGTTCAGCATCCCATGACCTGTGGCTGTCCAATATTCACTGATTAATCTAAACATGTGTGCTGTGAACACTATAAAAAATGTAGAAGGAATTTCAGAATGATGACAGGGTGCTAGGAAAGTCTGTATTATGTGCTTTGATATCACTGGGTGACACATTGCCAGTATTTTAATTTAAAATTCTTCCTTATCATGACACCAACTTTGGCATGCTGTGGAACTCATTTTAGCACACCATTCTGTTGCAATATTATGTATTTTTTCTTGCTGATTTTAGTTATGGTTATTCATATTATGAATAGGAGCCTTTTACATAGGTTCAAATGTCTCTCAGTTCACAAACCGTTTTACTAGTCTGACTCTATCTTAGGAATGCCTTCGCACTAGTTATGTTATCAACAGTCTAAAGAAATTTAAGTTCAGTATTAAGGGGAAAGTTTTAAAGAGTTAACTAGCATTTTCTTTTATTTAACACATAGTACTACAGGATTAGCTTCCTTTTTGGGTAGTCTAGTCATATGGTTACTTTTAACATAAATTCTCATATAATATTTCTTTCAAATATTATCTTACCTGCCCTGAAATGGAACATTTTCCTCCAGGCAAGATTTGTTATTACTGTAGACAAATACTTCTGGTGAAAAGTAAGCCAACACATCTTTGTGAGATGTGGTGATCGGAGGATATTTAAAGAGATACATGTATTCCAAATAAAATGTACAATTAGTTGTTCATAGAAAAACCCAGGCGTGGTGGCTCAAGCCTGTAATCCTAGCACTTTGCGAGGCCAAGACAGGAGGATTGGTCAAGCTCAGGAATTCAAGACCAGCCTGAGTAAGAGTGAGACCTCCATCTCTACTAAAAATAGAAAAAATTATCTGGGCGTCTTGGTGCATGCCTGTAGTCCTAGCTACTTAGGAGACTGAGCCAGGAGGAAGATCACCTGAGCCCAAGAGTTTGAGGTTGCAGTGAGCTATGATGA
>NW_012147842.1:1661899-1665584 GCF_000956105.1 Propithecus coquereli
TACTATACATCAATTTATTTGCAAAAATCTGAGCCAGTCTGGAGCTGCTGCATTATACTAATAGAATTTCACACAATTCTAATTTGAAGGCTTGTTTTATTATGAGAAGTGATCACTCATGTTGAACTATAATCTTTTGGTTCTCTCACCTTCTATATGACAAACACAATTAACTACTTTGCTATTTAGTCTCAATGAGGAATTAAAAGTTTGTTTGTGCATCCTGTTATTTTGAAACGGAGAAACAATTTGAGTTAATAGACTAAAGGGTAGTAGATTCAATCTCCTACAGTGACAGTTTTGGGACTCAGTGTGTGTGAAGACTCAATTTACAGTAATGTGATTCATTGGTATGGTATAGCACAACCCGATCAGGTGAAGAGTGCTATATGCTTCAATTGGTAAAGTGTTGTTAAGTTAATGAGACACTCAAATGTAAATCTCTGTTCTTAGTATGAAACTACAAATGATTTCCAGTATTATTTTTCTGACTTTTGGTATCTCGTAGGAAGTAAAGGTAGAGCAAAGGCTAAGATCTGGAAGAAGAATTCCAGGAATTCCTACAATTACTTTACTCAGTAACATAATATCAGTTAATTTTTTATTTCTTTAGTTTTCTGTTTCTAAAAGTTGTGATAATTAGACACTGCCACATACAAATATTTAGGGGATGGAGTCTGCTCATTGCATTCTCTATAGAACATTTTAATATAACATTACAGAAATATCACTTTAGCCAGATTGAATTCTAGCCAACTGCTTTTCGTCAGTTTCAAAATGTCTGCTTTAGAACTAGAAATGTGGACAATGATTTCATGTAGTTAATGTTGGTTGCTGATTAAGGAGCTCATTAAAACTTCCTGTCCACACTTTTTACCACCATGTTTTACCATTACCTATGTGCAGGCATCTTCCCATCACTTAAAATAACTGGCCAGGTTTTGAACATTGATATGCAACCCCCTTGACTTGAGGGAAGCATGGGGAAAAACTTATTCAGCAACAGAGTTAAAGTCATAGAAATTTGCTCTTGTAAGTGAAATAATGTCCTATGTTCTACATACCTGAATTTCTCCCTAAGGTTGACAGAGGAAGAGAAAAAAAGAGGTAGGAGAATACACAAAAACTATCACTGTTTGTATAAAAACTAGACATATAGACTCCTACAAGTGAGATTTAGAGTATTTACATGCGAAAAGCAGCATGATATTAAATTTCAGAGTGCCTTTGCTTTTATCGTTCTTAACAATACATTTGTGTAATAAATGAGTAGGAAAAGTTCAGATAAAGTAACAGCATTAATCTATATATACTTGTTACTTTTTAAAATGTAAATTAATAGAATTTTAGGGGTTGAAAGATCCTTAGAGCCCCACTCCCTCATTTAGTGGAGGATGTATTAATACAATACTTGAAGTGACTTTTGCAAGATCCAACTGTTTGGGGGAAAGTTGGGACCAGAATCCAGATATCTTGCATCTATTTTTATCTTCATATTTTTATTGTTCTTTTCATATCAGTCTGTTTAAATGATCATTTTTAGTACAGATTTTGTACAGTTCGCCAAACTTTTAGTGAATGATCATGCTTTCTCTAGTTGGCCACCCTTAGGAACCCATATCACAATAAAGAGAAATGCAACATTTTGACTTGCTGTGGTGGCTTGGATTTTTAACTTTTAAAACTATTCTTTAAAGCACCTAATGCAAATTGGTCTTCTTCAAAATAAAAGAATTTCTTTCAGAGATATTCATGAGATTTTACCACTGGAAAAAGTCTGAGGCTATTAGTACATGATTCAATGAAGACATATTTCACATCTTGGCAAAAGTTTGTTCTACTGTAGGCCTACTCTATAAATATGTAACAAAAAAGCCAATTAAGTCTTTAATACAACTTACTTTTCAGTTCTAAAGCTGTATATAAGTCAAAATGTTTCATTCTTTTCTCTTACTTCTCTAAGTAAATATCTGAATTAAAACGGAATAGTAGTTTTAACATTGGATTTCTTGGCCTTTATCGAGTTATCACAATATTGTTATGTGAGCGTAATGTTTTTGTCTGAGTTTGAGTCGAACATGGATTCAATTCATTACAAACACATACCCAGTGGCCTATTTCTAAATTATACTGCTACTGAGTTGAATTATTATAAGTAAGCCTGTGCCAAATGTCAATTAATTATTCTAGGGTAATCAATATTTTTTTTTTATTTCAGCATATTATGGGGGTACAGATGTTTAGGTTACGTATGTTGCCCTTGCCCCCCCGCCGCCTCCCTAAGTCCAAGTTTCAAATATGTCCATCCTTCGGGTGGTGCGCATTGCACTCTTTGTGTACGCAAATACCCATCCCCTCCTCCCTCCTTCCCCCTCTCCCTCCCCCCTGCCCGACATCCAATAGGGAAATTTTTAGTTGAATAACAGCAAATGATTTCTACTTCATGATTGTGGTTGTAGATGATTTTTTAAAAATATATCAATATGGAAATGTGCTATCTTCAGATTAACACAAAAGAGTAAACCGAATAAAAGTTATCTTGTTGTAATTTGCAAAAGCCATTAGACTGAGTATCTGAAATTATATGTAACCAGGGATGTTATAAATTATTTCCCTTCTGATGAAGGTCTGATCCATCACTGGCTGTGTCACCTGTCAAGAATAAATAAGCAAACAGAGCCAACCATTGATCACTATGTTTAATCATGTTTTTGTTTTTTTGGTGGATAACTTTTCATAAGTGGGAGGAAAAGTCCAGACCTTAAAAAAAGTGAAAAGAAAATTGTCATTCTGAAGCTTGAGAAAGGATTGGGAAGTGCTATGAATTATAGTGTTAAAAAAAAATCGAACCTTCCAAATCTCTCTATATTTGTGTTTAACACTTCATCAGAGGTCTCTTGTCTTAAAATTATTATTTAACACATTAACTGCCACGGGAGCTGTATTTAACTCACACTAGTTTTGAAACCGGGACTTCGTGAAACATATGTAACTCATATGTCTCTTCACCTTGGATGATGCCATGTGAACTATTTTTCAAGTTGCATGTAATTCACACACAGAAAACACTAAAAAATAACAAATTTTTCATTAAATTAGAAAGGATCATTTTATTTTAGAAGTTTTTATTCTATTTTTTTAATAAAACACCGTGGCCCCAAGGAAAAATTTTTTTTTTTCTAGTGTGGCAGTGTGTTAAGCCTGTTGCTTTGTGTAGGTTTTTCTTAAAAAAGAATGGAGAATAAACTGAAGTTGGCTCAAAGAAAGATGTACAAGTCCAGCTAGTCTGATTAATGACAGGAATCTCAGTACCTGCCGCTAGAGGACCCAAGAGGACAGGAAACAGCTGGTCATTGAGCGCTTTTCTCTCCCCAGCCTCTGTGGGCACATTTGCAGAGCCAGGCCCTAGCTCAGATTGCACCGAAAGTAATGGAAATCAATGTTTATTGAGCATCTGTTATGCACCAAGAACTGTGCATTCATTTGCTCAGTTTAATCCCCCCAAACCCTGGCAAGGTGAGCATTGTTATCCCAGTTGTACAGGTCAGGAAACTGAGGTTAGAGAGGTCAAGCAACTTGGCCAAAGTCACCCAGCTGGTGGCAGGGCTGAAGATTTCAACTGAGTCCACCTTTCTCTAAAGTCATGACCCCTTCACCATGTTCTACCAGCCCCACATAACCTTGG
>NW_012147842.1:1667974-1670134 GCF_000956105.1 Propithecus coquereli
ATATGAGGGATCAGGGTCATGTTACACGTTTCTTTATCTTTCTGTGACTTTGTCAAAAAAATTCAATAAAGAGTTAGAATACCAGCAAATACTCACAGCAACAGAAATGTGGCTCCAAAGGAAATGGATATTTTAATTTTGAAAATGAGCCATGTGAGCGTGAGACAAAGGTGGATAATGATGGGCTGAAAGCTGTAGTGGAAGCAAATCCATCTCAACCTACACATGAATTAGCAGAAAGTTTTGACATTACTATGCCAACAATATTGGATTATTTGAAACAAATTGGCAAGATAAAGAAGCTGGCTAGATGGGTTCTGCATGAATTTAATGAGAGTCAGAAGAGGAATCGTCTGCAAACTTGTCTTTCTTTGCTGTCATGACACTAAAGGTGAACCATTTCTACAACGTATTGTTATGTGTGATAAAAAATGGATTCTTTTTGACAATCGCAAGCATTCCACACAATGGTTGGATAAAGATGAAGTTCTGAAACACAGTCCAAAACCAAATATTCATGAAAAAAAAAGGTAATGGTGTCTCTTTGGTGGTCCAGTGCTGGTATTATCCACTACAACTTCATGAAACCTGGTCAATCCATTACAGTGGATGTCTACTACAACCAGCTGGATGAAATGATGAGGATGCTTGTAATTAAGCAGCCAAAATTGACCAATAGAGACAGGCCAATCCTCTTGCAAGACAATGTTCGACTGCATGTTGCACAAACAATGCCGCTCAAACTACAGAAGCTGGACTTGGAAACGCTCTGTCATTCACCTTATTCACCAGACCTTGCTCCAGCTGACTACCACTTCTTCCAGACTTTGGACCACTTTTGCAAGGAAAAATATTCAATTCTCAATAAGCTGTGGAAAACATCTTTCACGATGTTGTTAGCACTGGCTCTCCAGGGTTCTTTGCTGCTGGCATAAACAAGCTTCCATTAAGGTGGCAAAACTGTGTCGATAGTTTAGATGCATACTTTCATTAATTGTACTGCTTCCTGTTTGAGATATAATTAACCACACTTTTTATTCAAAATCGGACATTTCATATTTAATGACCTAAATACTGACATTTTGGTCTGGTTTATCTCTGTAGCTACCATTACCTTACCAATTTAGGATAATAATACATATTATTTGTAGACACTAGGATAAAAATGCAAAATTTTATAAAGAACATAAAATTAATAATAATTCTACCCTCTAGTGATTACCACTATTAAGATTTTGATGTCTTATTTCTACCTTTATTTCTATTTTAGTATATGTTTGCTTTTAAAGTATTCATATATTTCAACTAATCTTGCATTCATGAATATTTCATGTTACTATTAAGTATTTCTATATTTTTTGGATAAAGTTTTATTGCTTGTCTCTTTTCTATGTTATCAATATATTTTATTGTAACTAGACTTGTATATTACTATAAATTTAGGTTATTTCTAGTATTTTACCATCTTTGGGCATATATTTATATGAATCTCTTATTATGTTATGACTATAATTTCTGACACTGAAAATACAATGTCCAAAAATTTAAACATTGCTGGGCACGCTGGCTCATATCTGCAGTTCCAGCTACTCAGAAGGCTGCGGTGGGAGTATTGCTTGAGCCCAGGAGTTCCAATCTAGCCTGCGCAACATAAAGAGACCTTGTCTCTAAAACAATAAAAAGTAAAAGATAAATCAAAACAAAAATATAAATGTCTAACCATACAATGTCAAAGTAAAAATACTTAAAGATTTTAATATATATCATCATTTTTCCTTTTTATAAAAGCTATATAAATTTATATTCCCTGCAGTAATGCATAATTTACATTTTTTATTTCATCTTATCAAAGACTAGAGTATAAATTTCATGCAACGGTGCAATGTAAGGCAGAATTTTGCATGGGGTACGTTTGTAAAGAATTTTGTATGTAAATATTATATAAGCACAATTCCAAAACTACCTTTCATGAGCCCCTATAGACAAAATGTTTTTTGTTTGTTTGTTTGTTTGTTTAAAAAGTTTGGAAAGCAGTAAATATTATGTGTTACTTTTGGAGATTCAGAATGTACTAAGGCTAAGATGTTCTGCAGTAAATAAATACATTAAACCACTTTAAACTCAAAGTTTCCAAGACAGGATGGAACACTGGACCTTTTC
>NW_012147842.1:1670184-1672204 GCF_000956105.1 Propithecus coquereli
AAAAAAAACAAAGAATATGTAACTGCAAATCTGGAAGGTTTTTCCTGTCTATGTGAAAACCAGTTCACCCATGTATGAATATTCCAATACTGGGCTGAGGTAAAATGCCAGTGGGGCATTCTAATAACCACTGTATATCATGTATTATGTAGAACATACTGCATTGTACAAAGTACATAGCACAGAGTATATAGTACTAGTACATAGCATATAGTGAATAATGTATAGTGTACAGCATTTGCTCATTTTCTACTTAGATTTTGTAAAAGAATCCCCAAATGTTTCAATTTGTGATAAAACTTCAAGTTGAAAATCTTGACATGCTCGTCTGTAATGTATTTACAACATGTTTATATTTTTGTAGGGGCAAGGAAGAGCTTTTTCCAGCTTTATTGAAGTATAATTGACAAATAGATTGTATATATTTAAGATGCCCAAATGTATGCTTTAGGCATCTTAAATGTTTGATGTTTTGATGTATCCACACACACCCATGCACACCGTGAAATATTATCATAATCAATCCAATTAATATATCCATCATTTCACATAGTTTGTGGTGAGAACCTTTAAACTCTATTCTCTTAGCAAACTTCGAATAAACATTATAGTATTATTAGCTGTAGTCACAATGTTGGATGTTAGATCTTCAAAATTTATTCATCCCACGTAACTGAAACTTCATAACATTATAACATTGACCAACATCCCAGTTCCTGCACCCCCAACCCCTGACAATCACCGTTCTGAGTTTGACTTTTCAAAATTCCACACGTAAGTGAGATCATGCAGTATTTATATTTCTGTGCCTGGCTTATTTTACTTAGCATAATTTCCCTCGGATTCATTTATGATGTCCAAAATGACAGAATTTCTTCCTTTTTTAAAGACAGAATAATATTCCATTGTACACCACATTTTCTTTTTCCAGTCATCTACCGATGGACATTTAAATTAATTCCATATCTTTGGCTATTGTGAATAATGCTGCAATGACCATGGGAGCACAAATGTCTCTCTGAGATACTGTTGTCAATTTCTGTGGGTCTATAATTAGCAGTAGGGTTGCTGGATCATATAGTAGTTCTATTTTTAATTTTTTGAGGAATCTCCATATTGTTTTCTATAATGGCTGTACCCATTTACATTCCAAACAACACTACACAAGGGTTCCCTCATCCAAACAACACTATATAAGGGAAGTTTGATATGGCAATGTCAAACTATCTTCCCTATCCTATTTAATGCTTCTTTTTCTATGTTCCGGACAGGTGTTGTAATCTCTCATCTGGATTGCTCAGTTCTTTGTGAAGGTATTTTTATACATGAATGGTTGTTCAAATTGACATTTCTGTGAGGGGATGAGCACCGGAAACTCCTATTCTGCCATCTTGCTAACATCAGTCCTCAAGGCTGTCCTTGGTGTGTATTTTGTAATGCTCAGGCAGTCAGTGGCTTGGGCTTCGAATTACTACTGCTCTTCAGTAGATTTTGGATTATTGTTTTCCACCTATTTTAATTTCTTAGAACTGTGTTATAAAATACCACAGATGGGATGGCTATAAACAAAAGAAAGTCATTTTATCGGTTCTGGGCTCTGGGAGTATGATATTAAAGTGACAGCAAAGTGGTTTCTTCTGGAATCTCTAAGGGAGAATCTGTTCCATGCATCTTTCTAGCTTCTGGTATTTGTCGGCAACACTTGGTGTTTTTAAGCTTATAGCTGTGTCACTCCAATCACTATCTCTGTTCTCATATGGCTTACTTCTCTCTGTGTGTCTGTGTCCAATTTTTCTTCTTATAAAGATGCAAATTATTGGATTAGGGACAACCTAATCCAGCATAATTGCATTTTATCTTAATTACATCTCTGAAGACTCTATTTCAAATTTCTAAATTTCATATTCACAGGTCCCAGAGGTTAGATCATCAACACACACAATTTCATAAACTTCTGTATAGTAGAGAGGCATTTGGATATATTCAGGAATTATTTTTATATTTTATATTTCCTTCCTTC
>NW_012147842.1:1683633-1685999 GCF_000956105.1 Propithecus coquereli
TAGCACCTAAAAGCAACCATTTTATTTCGATTACAATTTTGGGGGTCAAGAGGATCAGGCCTGATCCTCCTGGCATCGGCTGATGTGGCTGGGGCTGGATGGTCTCCTTGCAAAGATGCTTCTTCCCTCACATGTCTCAGCCTTGCTACTTTGTGGCCTTTCTCTCCACATGTCATCTAAATCATTCTGCAGGGTCTTTCTATGTGGCCTGGGATTTTTGCAGCATGCTCCTCTCAGGAGAGCCAGATGTTTTACACGGTGGCTGGCTTCCCCAGAGTGAGCATTCCAAGAGACCTGGACAGACATCACAATACTCTCAATCTAGGCTGGAAGGATATACAGTGTTACTTCTGTCATATCCCATTGGTCAAGAGGAGGCACAGGCCCAGCCCATGTTCCGGGGGAGGGAGAGTAGATTCCACATCTTAATGGGGAGTGTAGCCAAAAACTCATGACAGTCTTAATCACAACACTGATGCTCAAACTCATGTTCTTCTGGAAATATTGTCTTCTAATTGGCTTCCTGGAAGTAAGTACTTCCAAGAATATAACTTCTATTATAGTAGAAATAGCATGTATTTTAGAGTAAAGCTGGGATTAAATGTCATCTTTTTCTTACTTTCTGTATAACTTTCATTACTTTACGTATCTGAACCCTAGATTCCTTATAAAAATGTGGATGACAACAATTTTGAGGAAGGGAAGAAAACCAGAAAATAGTTTACACTTATGTCATACAGGACCTGGCACAAAAAATTTAGTAAATTTCAATTCTCTAGTTCTTTCCTTATGTTTTTTTCCCTAAGAGAACTGATACCTGTGACTTGGAAACTCTTTCTCCAATCTATCCTGCATACAACTTGCTGTCAAAGAAATCTTTAAAATGTTACTCATTTTTCAAAAATGTTTTATGACACCACGATGGTTAATTTTAGATTTAAACATGACTGGATTAAGGTATACACAGATAGCTGGTAAAGCATTATTTCTGGGTATATTTGTGAGGATGTTTCTGCAAGAGATTGGTATCTGAATTAGTGGACTAAGTAGGGAAGACACACCCTCAATATGAGCAAGAATCGTCCCATCAGCTGAGGGTTTGGCAGAGGAAAGTTGAGTTCACTCTTTTTCTCTCTCCTATAACTGGGACAACCTTATTCTCCAGCCTTGGACATCAGAACCTGAAGTTCTCTGGCCTTTGGATTCTGGGACTTGCACCATTAGTCCTCAGGTGCTCAGGCCTTCAGCCTTGAACTGAGCTACACCATCAGTTTCCCTGGTTCTGAGGCTTTTGTACTTAACTGAGCCATGCTAGCAGCCTTCCCAGTTCTCCAGCTTGCAGATAGTTTATTGTGCAACGTCTTAGCCTTCATAATCACATGAGCCAATTCTCCTAATAAATCCTCTCTCATCTATCTATCTATACATCCATTCATATATTCTATTGGTTTTGTCTCTCTAAAGAAACCTGATTAACACAGATACTATATTGAAATAGACTAATAATAACAAGTAACCTGGACATTTAAGGCTCCTGTAGTCTATCTCCAAGTTGTCTTTTTCAGGCTTACACCCACCGCGACTCAGCTTGAGCTGGGACTACACATTATACATTGAGTCATCAATCGATAGCCATTTCTCAGGCATGTGCTAAATTCCAGAAACTATTCCAGCTTCCAGAGACATGCTCATGAATACAACTTATCTTTCCCTCTACTACAAATTCATCCTATATTCTCACTTAGTTTAAATTCTGACTACTTCTTCAACCTAACATGGTTCCCATCCGTACATTATATTCATGAATGTATCTGGATGCCGAAGACTGCCCTTGCTAGAATCTCCTTCTGCCTTTCAATTCTCCTAACCATCAATATTTTGTAAATTCTTCTCTTATTCTTTCACCTTCCATTTTGCCATCTTTCCTTGTAACTTTTCCTACTCTATGTTTATACCTTTGTATTCTCCCAACACAACTGAAAACTGACTTTGATCATCTATCCTCCCAGTGAAAGCTAGCCTTGCATTCAGTTGGTATTCAGGTACTGCTTCAAGGGTAATTCTTTTAGCTGGTCATTTCATCTTCAAGAGAAGAATTTAACTACCCTTCTCCCTTTATCTCATGTGTACCTAACAAAAGATTAAATCTAACTCCCTTCTCTCTAGATGACCAAAAGCAGAAGTAACATTTCCTTTCTCTGAAAACAATCAAAATTTTGAAAGAAAACATATTTTAGCTTTTTGTGATAATATCCTACATCACTTATATTCAAAGCTAGCTTTGATGTACATTTGAATCCCTTGTAGCAAAAGGGATATTAATATGCCCAATTAATATTTAGAAAATGAATTAACCATTTTCACCC
>NW_012147842.1:1686049-1687602 GCF_000956105.1 Propithecus coquereli
TTGTATTCTAATAAAAACTTGTGGAAAATTTAAATGTATACTTAATTCTTAACTAATTCATAAACTATTTGTGGGCACCCACTATGCGCCAGATACTATTCAAGTGCAGGGGTTACATGGGTGAACGAGTCTCTCTGGGACCTTATCTTCTCTTTGTACAATTTCCTTTGGTTTGGCATAGGAAAGAAGTCATCTTTTTTCAAACAGCATGAGCTTGTGGATTTGAGATCTTTTAACATGAAAAATTCTTTTACCTTTAACATATAGAGGGATGCAGAAGTGAAGAACTGTAAGTCATTCTATTTGAATGAATGTGCTGTATCACCTTCCGCAATGTTCTATGGGACATCGTATTTCAATATGTCACTGTAAGAAATCTATGGAAAAGCAAGACCTGTCAATTGCTAATATTTATGGTAAACATTAAGAAAGGAAAATAAGGGCTATCACGCCAATTTAAAGAAGAGCACCACATTCCCCAGCATGTGCTGTAATAATGATTTACACCTGTTATTATCTGAAGTCAAATGGGTACTAGATTCTTATGCTGATTGAGTGTTACCACTGAAGACAACATAGAAACAAATGCTCAGACCAAACCTTTAAGTGCTGTCAGAGACACTAAAGGTCTTTGACAGATCTTGGTATATGAGCGAACGGTACATATATTTAACTCCACTTGAAGTACCATGGCTCCCATCAACAGATCATTTTGAAATGTGAAATATTTAGGGAAGATATGGGCATTTAAAAGTGTGTTTAAGATAAATTCATTTGAAAAATCCTATTGAAATGACTGAAAATTTCTTATGCAGTCCATAGATTAAAGAAATGAATTAGAATTGGTCGGCTTAACATGCCCTAGAATAATTCAGGAGAATTAAGGCTTTTAGAACTGACATAAATCAATGAGCATACTTACTCAGGATTATCTATGGGCAGGAAACAATCAATGAGTTTTGTGGAACTGCTTTCTGAAAGCACAGCACCTTTCTTAGTTTACACTCTAATATTGCTTTCTTTGAAAAAGGAGATTTTTTACACAAAGCATTTTGGCATCATTATTTTGGTTGAGCTGAGAGGAGAGAAAATAGCTTTTCAAGGATAACTAGCAAATGCTTATTTCCTTTCTAGGCCCCAAATGTGTATAGGGCAGAGAGGTTTTAATAAAACCCTTGTCAAATCTTTCTCTCATTTCCTTTAAGTCTTCCCTGATATTTTAACTGAGAATTGATTTTCACTGACCTAGTTGTAGGGTAGGCCACTAAAGGTGGGTTACTTGGGCAATAGGATTCCCACAGAGGTGAGGAGGATTTTAAAAAATGACCGTTTGAGATAAGCCCTGGAAATACCACGGTGATTCCTATTTGACAGGTCAGTGCTGACTACTAGAATTTTCCTCTGTCCTTATGTTTTATTTTCACCTGCTTTTTTTTTGTTTTTGCACTTGTTTGGAGTGTGTGTGTTGTGTATATGTGTGCACGCACACACACATGATTGTACTTTATTGGAATAATTTGATCCAACATTTCATCAATCATTAAATTATCCAA
>NW_012147842.1:1687652-1689051 GCF_000956105.1 Propithecus coquereli
TGTGTAGTTGTCAATTACAAATCTTTCATTTGTGATCATATTGTCTCTTCAGTTAAGGATTCTAATTATTAAGAGGATGGAAAGCAGGAGTTAAACTTGTGATGACATGATCTTGTATCTAGAAAACCCCAAAGACTCCACCAAGAGACTCCTAGAATTGATAAATTCATCAAAGTCTCAGTTTACAAAATCAATGTACATAAATCAGTAGCATTTCTATATGCCAATAACAGTCAAGCTGAGTGCCAAATCAAAGATTCAATACCATTCACAATAGCTACAAAAAAAATAATATACCAAGAAATATACTTAAACAAGGAGGTGAAAAATCTCTACAAGGAGAACTATAAAACACTGATGAGAGAAATCACAGAGGACACAAACAAATGAAAAAATATATCATGTTCATTGATTGGTGGAATCAACATTGTTAAAATGTCTTGAAGCTCTGACGTGGGTGGGGCAAAGGCAATATATGTAACCTAAACCTTTGTACCCCCATAATATGCTAAAATAAAAAAATAAACAATAAAATAAAATGTACTATACAAAGTGATTTATAGTTTGGAGCCAGAACAGAGCCTGAATAGCCAAAGCAATCCTAAACAAAAAGAACAAATCTGGAGGCATCATATTACCAGACTTCAAACTATTAGGCTATAGTAATTAATTAATATTAGTTAATACAAGGCTATAGTAACCAAAACAGCATGGTATTGGTACAAAAAATGAAGACATAGACCAATGGAACAGAATAAAGAACTCAGATATAAAACCATCCACATATATCCAACTGATCTTTGACAAAGCAGACAGCAACATACACTGGGGAAAAGAATCCCTGTTCAATAAATGGTTCTGGAAAAATTGTATAGCCACATGCAGAAGAATAAAAGAGGGTCCGTGTCACTGGCCACTCAAAAAAATTAACTCAAGATCAATAAAAGACTTAAATGTAAGGCATGGAACCATAAGAATTCTAGAAGAAAATGTAGGAAAAGCACACATATCAGCGTAGGCAAAGAATTTATGGCTGAGACCTCAATTGCAATTATGGCCACAACAAAAATAAATAAATGGGACTTGATTAAATTAAAAACCTTCTGCACGGATAAGGAAATAATCAACAGAGCAAATAGACAACCTACAGAATGGCAGAAAATATCCGCAAGCTATACATCCGATAAAGGACTAATAATCAGATTCTACAAAGAACTCAAGCAAATCAGCAAGAGAAAAACAACACCATTAAAAAGTGGGCAAAAGACATAAGCAGAAGCTTTTCAAAAGAAGATAGATAAATGGCCAATAAGCATATGAAAAATGCTCAATGTCACTAATCACCAGGGAAATGCAAATTAAAACCACAATGAAAGATTACCTTACCCTGTTAGAATGG
>NW_012147842.1:1698116-1699294 GCF_000956105.1 Propithecus coquereli
AAAGAGCATTGCAGAGAGAGGAAATAAAATATGGAAAGCCTTGTGTGAGGAGAGTATGGAGGGAAATGGTGGGCATGAATGACTCAGAAAGTCTGTCTGGCACAAAGATGGTAAGAGTATAGTGGATGGAATCAGGAGACTCAAGGGAAGAGGTAGGTAAGGATCAAGGTTACCTATACAAGCTAAGGACATTTTTTTTTTCAATCTTATAAGCAATGGGAAATCATCAAAAAGTTTGAGTGAGAAAAAGGATTGCTAAAGGTTTGTTTGATTTTTTCGTTTTTTTTTTGTTGTTGTTGTACCATGATTTGGTTTGTGGGTATGTAAGTGAGCTCAGCTGTGAGAGGATGGAGTTTGAACCAGTGTGATGGTTTCAACAAATGGAGAAATATTTAGGGGCCGAATCAGTGTAGCTTGTTGGTAGATAAGCTATGAGGGTGGATGAAAGGGCTATGAATGGACTTCCTTTCCTTAATTTATACATTTAAGAAATATTTAAGAATTTAAGAAATTGCACTTAGAAATTTCTGGACTATGCAATTGGCTGTATAGCTAAACACTTCACTTGGGGGGTGGGGAAAGCATTGACCAATAAAAGCTCAGACTTTCAGATAAATGAAAGTTCCCCTGGGGCCATCACATATGGACCTGCAATTCTACAGTGAAGAATGAAAATGACAGACTATGAACTATAGGCTAAATGAGACCAATAGCCCTGTAACATTACTCTCAATGAAGTGTGTTGTTTTATTCTCCTGAAATAGAAAAATAAATCAAGCTCAAACTGGTTTTGACATCCATTGCTTTCATATTCCTAGATTCATTTTTTTCCCATTCACTGTGGCCAATCATACCAGGGATCAGATATACATATTCTCCTCCAAATCGGTTTTTAGCACCTTATTTACTTATTCACCTACTCCACAAGAATGAACATCTAGAATATACAGTCATGAGCTGCATAATGATGTTCCAGTCAATGATGGACCTCATATACAAGAGTGGTCCCCTAAGATTATAATACCATATTTTTACCGTACATTTTCTATGTTTATATATATTTAGATACACAAATACTTACCATTGCATTACAGTTGCCCACAGTATTCAGTTCAATGACATGCTGTACAGGTCTGTAGCCTAGGAGCATTAGGCTATGCCATATAGCCTAAGTATGT
>NW_012147842.1:1699344-1700477 GCF_000956105.1 Propithecus coquereli
TTATTTTTAACTATTAGGTTTCATTTAGACATTACTTGTGGACAATTAAAAATGATCCTAATCAATTTATATGGTATACCAATAACTTGTGATAAATTCAAAACAATTAATAATTAGGAGAGGCATTTACCTTTTAAATCTCCTACCTCTGTACTCAACATTTAGTATTATCTTGAATCTATGTTGCATCCATGAATTCTTTCATGTTTAAGGTTATCTCTGGGGAAGAGAAAATATCTAAGACCATCTTACACTCAGGAAGCTTTCTATGTTGATTAAAGATTAACTATCATTTTCTAGGTGACATGTGCTCTCTCTCTCCCTCTCTCCCTCTCTCTCTGTATGTGTTTGGACAATTTTTAGGAAAATCTTAAATACTTGTATATGAGGTTAGGCTCGAGTGGATATCTTCCAAGTACAATTCTACTTAAAAATTGACTTAAGGAAGAATGATAATTCTTATCAACTATAGTCAATATACTTCAAGTATTGCTATAGTTAGGAATAATTATTCATTTTGAAGGGTTCTATGCCTCTCTAATCCTATGTATAGGAGATTTTATATTCTGGTTTATAGATTCTACCTTCCCAGGTTTGAAATAACCTAAAAAGTTGAGTGACCTGGAGGAAGTAGGGACTGTTATAGTAGAATCACTGCAATAGTATAAAACCACCCTCACCTATCCATTTCAAAACAGACTGTAAGGCCTGGGAAACGTGTAGTCAGAGTTATCGTTTAGTTGTTCCTTTACACAATAATTGTTTTTCAGCCATTAAACATTTCTTGAAAGCCTGTTTTGTAGAAGGTACTATACTAGCTCCTGTGTATATACGAAAAGGTATCCAACTTTAAAGAAGCTTACAGTTTAGAAGTAAAAACTTCTATGCCGTATAGTCTATATTTGTTTTGAGTTATAAATATTTTGATTTGCATATTTCTATAACCATTCATTAACACATATTAACAATAGTCCCTGTTTATGCTTGATGTTCCAGAACAATTGTTATACGGTACTCTTTTATTTTCAAAAGTTTTCCCATTTAGAGGATAAATTATATCAGTAGTTCTTAAATTATGATCCACAGATCTCTGGGGGTATCTGAGATGTTTACACAGGGTCAGTAAGATAAAA
>NW_012147842.1:1709912-1711829 GCF_000956105.1 Propithecus coquereli
AAGTTAGGTAGAGCTCTCTGATTCTCTTCAGTCTTCTAGCTATTCCTATAGGTGTGATGGCTTATGAGAAACAATTACCATATTGAAGATTGTGTCTGACAATTTTTTTCTAGCTGTAAATTGATGTGAGTATTTTCAGAAAAAAAAAAAAAAAATCCCACAATTGCTAGCTGGCTTTTGCTTTGCAGTAAGTGAAGCAAAGCGTTATTTTAAGGGAAAGATGGAAGTAGCTGCAGAGGCCATTTAGACTTGAACTCGTCTGCATGAAGGCCATCCACCCAAGCCTATCAATCACCTAGCACTACCAGCCAATCTGCACAGGCTGTAATTTCTCCCGCAAAAGGTAAGGCAGTGAAGCCATCCCCAGCTTTGATGAAACTTTTATGAAGGAAAATTTATACTAGTTGTACCTGATGCTCAGTTGGCAGCTGATTAAATGATTTATATTTTGCCTGATCAGAAAGCCAGGCAGATTAAAAATTGTGGCAGTCCCCTCTCAGAATGCACATACTTGTCTTCAGGTCATTGCTGAGAGAAATAGTCGGTGTGGTTCAAGGACAGCTCAGCAGTTCTTACTTTCTCAAGGCAAGTCATTCTGTAAGTGGCGGGAGTGTATTTTTAAGAGTAACGCCTTTGAAAGCCGACTCTTCCCTGTAATTACAGCCCTGCCAAATAAGATGTTAATTTAGAGTTGTTTGGGGTTTCAAGAGGCAGGACATAAATTAAATTTACTTAAATATCCTCTAGAAGTCTTATCTTTCAATTTCAAGACGCACGTAACTTCAGATTAGGATTTTAAACATGCCAGGAAAGCTAGAAAGACAATGATTGCATCTAGGCAGATAGCCCTGGACTGTTCTTTCACACTTTGCCCATTTCTTATTTCAATACATTTCTTTATCTATCAATATTGTTTTAGTAAGTCATTTTAATAAGTATCGATAACAATGAATATTTATTTGGAATTTACCTTACACAAAATACAGTAGCCGTTTTGGAGATTTAAGGAAATAAGTTGTAATAGGCCTTGTATTTGCTACTCAGCAGTGTCAGGAGAGTAACTTTCCTAGAAGGTTAATTTGAGAGACTGACATTTAAAGGGGCAGCACGAAAAAGTAGTTCCCGTGTTTCATTTCTCTCTCATTCATGATGTTGCCATTATTCTTTGCATATATTATTAATTTTACCTTTACCCCTCTCCATTATTATTATTTATGTATGCATCTCTACTTGGCTAGATTGATTTGTTTTATTTATTCCTGTTTCAAGTGTCTAAAATAGTGTCTGCAATGAAGCAAATCCCCCGTAAACATTTGCTCTGTGGTTGGAAGAATGAATAAATAAAACAAATGAGTCATTAAAGGCCCTGGTAGTTAGAGATCATATATTTCCTGGGGCACAGAAATACAGGCAGATAAAAATACAAGGACAATGCATACTGGTGTCCTTTCAAGGGGCACCATAACATATTTAGAAATAAAATTGCAATGGTGTAAGTGCTATGCAAGAGTCCTAGTGGAGGCCATATTGAACTGACAGATGGATAAGTTGTGTTCCAGAGGCTGAAGGAAGTGACTTTTAAAAACTATGTTGAAGAATTTTTACATTTTTCACACCAAAATTTTATTTGTAAATTCATATTTCATTAAAAAGTAAATGCCACGAGCCATATGATATTAAGACATTTTTTAATTTATTTTTTATCCAAACATACTATATTGTAGTGGTATAATGAAGAAATAATTGAGAAATGGAATATATAATTTACATTTTTCTGACATACCCACCTTTTTTTTTGCATCGAAAATATATATACAAAGAGCATGATGGTGTGGGGATACATGGTAGAAATAAGGTGACTCTCAATTCCAACGTTTTATGTGTTAATAAAGGTATTCATAATCAAGTAAGTGATAA
>NW_012147842.1:1713026-1715334 GCF_000956105.1 Propithecus coquereli
CCGGCTCCCAGAGGTATTCCCAGGGTGCTGGGTCTGCTGACATGCTCGAGGGAGGGAGGCTCTGACTGTATGTTATGCTCCTACTTCCTACTTCCTCAAATTTCAAAAATAGTCGCTGTTAATATCTTGTCTCTTTCTTCACCTAGGAGAAAGAAAAAGGAGGCAGGCAGGAAGGAAGGAAGAAAGAGAGAAGGAAGAAAGAAAAGAGAGATAGATTTAAGCCAATCTCTAGGGCAGAATTTTTTTCCTTAAAAATCTATAAAATTCACACAAAAATTTCTATTATTAATAAATTCATCCCTTCATTCCACTAAATTTTAATACATGAATAACATATTTTAAGAACTGTCCTAAGAATTTTAATATGTAGTATTATATAAAGTATGGCAAATTCCAAGACTCAGTATGCTTTTTCTGTTAAGGACCAGATGTAAATATTTTTGGCTTTGCAGGACACATGGTCTCTGTCTCAGCTGCACCTTTGTCATGCAAAAGCAGCAATAAATAATAATCAACTAATGAGCATGACTGTGTTCAAATAAAACTTTATTTACAAAAACAAGAACAGCAGGGTATCCACCCCAATTATTCTAATTGATAGTGATTTGAAACATTGTCATACCTCTGGGTAAAAGATACTACATTAGTTATGTGCGCATTTTTATCTCAACTGCACGTTTTGGGTTTTATTTGGGGTGTGTAGGTTTGGTTTTAATTATATGATGTATATCATATTTTATGAAAAGGCACTCTTCATAAAATGACTACATTTTGTTTTGGCCTACTCATTCATTTGTTATGTGAATCTGTGGGATCTTTATATACAAGGAACAATACCAGCTAGGAGGCAAGTGTATACTTGGTTGCTTTAGTACAGAGCTCTGAAAAGCTGGATTTGATGCATGTGTCACAGCCCAAAGGGATATGAGTGACTACATTCTGTTAATTTCATATCCAAATGTTAAGATGTTGAATCTTCTCATTGGCCATATGATAGACAAAAGTTAAAAAGCAAAGCTCACATTTGGCCAAATATAAGCAAACTCAGTAACCTTGCCCAGTAGTAGAGGTGGACCAGTGTTCTGTAATCTTGCCAATCAGAAAATTATACTCCCTCTGGGGAAGAACAAACAAGATTAGCAAATGAGGCTTTCTTGGTATGGGAGTGGTAGCAGGAGTTTTCTCTTTAAAGGCCTACAATTTGATCTGCTATTATAAAAAGAAAACTTGGATTCTGCAAATTGACTCCCAAACATGTTTACCAGGATTCAATGGGCGACCATCCAAGTTAATATGAATGTAAAATGTTGGTGCCTCACATGTAGAAATAAAAGAACCTATGAGAAACTACCTAGTGCATAGCAGTATTGTACATTTTAATGCCATTTTTTGTGGAAGAGAAACAAAAATAAACAAATGGTTCCACATAGAAAAAGTCTGACTTCAAAATGGGATTAAATGAAGTTGTCTTTGCAGAAAAACAGTAATGGTGCTCAGATTTGATTGTGAGATACAGTCCAAGGCCTTGAAGTTCATGCCACTGACTAGTAGTATTAATATTAATATAACCAAAACAAAAGGAGCTCCATTGATTGCTGAACTAATTGGATGCTGCTTGAAACTTGGCTGTGCTAAGCCTGGCTCCTCTCAGAAAGAAAGAGACCAAGCACCAGCATAATAGGTTTACTATTCCCTTTGGGTTGTAATAAACAGAATCAATATGTACTAATGACTGCAGCAATAAATTTGGTCATACTTCATAGGGTAACATTCTGCACTTACCCAGTTGTTGGTTTGACGTAGAGTAATAGAGTTTACCCTTTTTAAGTTGTAAATTACTATGAAAATGCTGAGCCTAACGGTAAAATGCATTTGGGGATGTTTTTAAGCATAGAAAATATTGGTAATACTTCCACTAAGCATACTATTAAAATAAATAAATAGTATTTATTGCTTTGTTCCCAGCTGCAGCTGGATGAAAAGCAGTGGGAAAAGAGAAATAAGACATACATATTTATCAAATGTACAAGGCTCATGTTTACTTAATCCGTTTCCAAAGAGTTGCTTACAGCAGAGAATGAAAAGAGAGTTTTCTTTTTACCTCTGAGGTTCATTCCAGTGAAGATGACATGGAAAGTGGTAGTGATAGTTACAGTGGTCGTGGTAATTGAAGAACTCATTGCCATCAAAGATTTCCCGTGACTTCTTGCCAATCATTAATTTGCTACTACTTTGTTATGAGTTTATGGCTTAAGTTTCATCAAGGCTTCTAAATAACGTTTGATCTCTAAGGTAAAGTGGAGAATTA
>NW_012147842.1:1716243-1722494 GCF_000956105.1 Propithecus coquereli
TTAATATGCTTTGTTGATAACAAAGAAAATATCAAAAGTATGTATTATATTACACAATGAACTATATAGAAGAACTCTGTGAGAAAGCGGGCAACTGCCCTCTGATAAGCCTATTTTAAAACTTGTTCCAGTCATCTCTTTTTAAAATGAAGTCTTTCCCATGAAATTCTAACCAGGCTATATATATTTATTAGGCACTAGAATGTCTATTGATATGCCAAGCATCTGGTTTCCTAGAGAGTCTGGCTTAACTGGGCAGAACAGTTTTTTTTTTTTTCCTATTCAATCCACTGATTACCTACAAAAGAGTTATTTCATCATTCTGGTCACTGTGCATCCTAAACGAGATTTTGCATTGAAGTGTTGATACTGACTCATTAGTACGGAGTCATTTGAGACTAAAATTGCAGGTGGAGAGGCGTCTGTGTATGGCGTTAAATGTTGACAGTCTCCCTGTAACGGGAAAGTGGAGTCAAGACAGTGTGCTGCCAGTTGAATTGGAAATGCAGATACTGAATCATTAATGGTTTCAAATGTAAAGTGTCTGATCTGCCTAATTTTAGGAAACATATGCTTATAAAACAGGACTCTCATATCCACTCTTTGAAACCTCTCAGTAAACACTGTATCTTGTCTAACATCAAAACTGTTTAAGTTCTTTTTTGTCTTAAAATCAGAAGCATTCCAAATTAGTAGCCTAAGTGCCTGAACACACATTAGCTGAACATGGTCCCATTCCTCTCAGACCCCGTATGTGCAAAAGAGACCTAAAGTGTTTTCACATACATTGTGTGGCTGTCTGTAAGCAGCTTTGTGCATGTTTAGTGACATAGTGTTGAACACAACAATCACCACTGATATCTACAATTAAGGCCTGGTTTCTAATTATTCCAAGCTATCGAGGGCAGTTTGCTGATGGGTTATTTTAAGACAACATCATCACCTTCTGCTATGACTTGATGAATAACTGAGACACTACATACGCTTCAAGAACACAGCGATACCTAATGCCTGCAGTAATTTTTCCTGTTATAGTTACTCGCGTGCATACTTTACTCACAACTTAGAACAAAATACCCTTTACAATATACTTCATTTATTCTAACCACATTTCAGAACACCCAACAGAATGCCATGGAAAGAATATTGGAATTGGAGACGAGATGTTTGTATTTGAATTCTAGGTTTTCACTTTTTAGTTGTTTAACCTTGGAAGACTCATTTAACTTCTCCTGTGCAATTTTATTATCCTTAAATCTAACATAATGGTATGTATTTCACAAACTTGTAAAAAATCAAAGAGGATCTATACAGAACAGAATGAGCATCATAACTACAATATGCAGCACCAATTAAAGACATCAATATTATATTTACACATAGAAGACAATAGCTATGTTATAAATTACAAGTGGCTCTCTGTAGTTTGCAGAGTGTAAGTCTCTGCTGACTTAACCATTTTCAATATCGAGGCTTAAATATGTAATGTCACTGCAACTTGATTATAGTGTTATATGGGCCCTACTTATTTGACAGTCTGGTAAATAGCATTTCTATTTAAACTGGGGAGACTGTCAGAGAACAAAGTCAGTTATATGCCTATAGCAACTTCCAGCAATGAATTAATGGTATATCTATAGCACTAGCACACAGTCTATTTAAATCGGATAGATGGCTGCTTTTCCTGTAGCCCATCTGCAGCAGTCTATAAAGGAATGTAATTCAGCTGAATAACATAAATCTCCCTCTGCTGAGATCCTTTGTTCAAGTCAGTTGATTTTCTTACTTGAGGCTGGCTGTTAGACAACTCAATCTATCACTCATGTTTATTCATAGCTTAATGCTATCTAGATGCTTACTATAAATTATCAGAGTGAAAATTAGTTCTTGATATCATACATTTCTGTAATAAGATAAATAATTTATTTGCCTAGGTCATTCCTGTCATGATATGCAATTTGAGAGCCTTCTAGTAAAAGCTTTGCAAAGATTATGAAGTTGTCAGGGTAGTGACACTCAATTAAAATTAAAGGCATTTTTGATTTGTTTGTATATTTTTGAAAGAACATACAACTTTCCACCAACACAAAACAAAACTTTCTACTTTCACCATACTAAGAAATCCACTTCGTCCAAAATGAATTTCTTATAACTCTCCTACTATATAGACTAAGAAACTGCACAGAAACATAGTTACTGTATATTCAAAACTTACCTATTTTCTTCTTGGTTTATGACTTTTCATATCCTGGGTATCCATCTGTGAAACACGAGAGCCCAGGAAGTTTGAAGAGGGCATCACGATATGGCATGCTAATTCAGTTTCAAATCTTAGATAAGCTGCTCACTAGGTGTGAACCTGATTCAAGTTACCCAACATTTCTGTTTCTCACTTTCTTCATCAATAAGCTGATGGGTGGTAAAGGCTAAACGAGCTAAAGCAAGTAAACCATCTAATACTTAGTGGGTGCTCAATTAAAGTAACAAATTTTGTTTCTACAAACTTTGCCTTTGGATGTGGCTATTCAGGAAAGAAGTTTAGAGTGATTTGGGGTGTCAGAGAGAAGCCAATTGTTTTAGGAAGGGGTTAGTAGTAGAGGGAGTTAAAAGAAATGAAGGATATAATTCTCTAAAGGAGAATTTGATCTAAAGATTTATTTTGTTATAATGCAGGAATCTTATTTTTGAAGTTTAATACACAAACTTGCATCTCAATGTGATAATCTAGAGAATATCTGGATTTAACATCATATCTATCTAAACGTGTTGTTTCTCTAAATTAACTTCCCTAGATAATTGGCAGACTTTCCTTAATATGACACCATATATTTTTAACCATGATGGGCTTGCAGGTAGGGGCTTTCTAAGGATACCCATGTGTAAACCATAATCCAGGATAGTTTTAGTCATATATGCAATTACTTAACAACTGCTATGCATATCTGAAATAATATGCTTCTACTATTTTTTGGCTTTCTAAAAAGAAAAAAACAGTGGCTCAAATGAGAAGACCACTGAAAACAAGAGAGCAATACAAATATAATGAATACGTTCCATTTACACAACAAGGAACGAAAAGAAGCTATGATTGTTAACTTATCAAATTAGACAGCTGGAGACATTTTGAAAACTGGTTTACGGCTATAGTGAAACTATTTCTAAAAGGCACATAGGAATCATGAAGTGATTTTGAAGTTGATTTAAATCTTTTGCTGAGGTGGAGGTGATGGGAGCCACTTCCAGTTATATTTTCCCGTTAAATATTGCCAACCCAACACATCCTTTAACGCCAATCATTATTAAACAGAGAGTAGGATTATTCCTGTTAGTCGGGTATTCAGAAGTGTCATCTATGGACCACTGAGCCAACCATCTTTTCAACCCGTCAAGTTTTGGGGACTGTATATATTTGCCTGGGTTAGTGAGGAGAAGTGAATTGAAATTGTTGGGAAAGATTTGTCACAAAGCACTCCAGGGAAAAAGGCTAGTTGACTTGGATCTTAATGCAAGAAGCAAGAAACAACACAAATGTCCTTTAATTGTCCAGGACAACATGATGAATTATGGTGACAGAGTCCACATGGAATGGTTCTTCTCCTCTAATTCGTCTTCTGGAACATGCTATTTTAGATGAACTTGCAGCACTGGCCATGCATCATATTAATGCTTGTGCATTAACAATGATTGTGTTGGCCAGACATCAGTTTCAAAACCAATTTTGTATTCATCACTCAACTCAATAGGAAATAATTGAATATATCACTTTAATTTCAGTAAGTGAAAAATTCAAGAGAAAGAGGAATTGACTGGCATGACTTTTTATTTTTTAATATTAAATGATATGAGGAAAGAAAGTTGGGAGAGAAAAGGAAAACAAATCAAGACTTGTGATGTTTTCAGTGATCTGTTAGTGGTTTGTATGCTACAAAAGTAAAGTTTATAGCTTTCAAAGAATTAAATTTCAAGTAATAATTCCATCAATGAAAGGCAATTTGCTTATAATATCTCTATATGTAAAATCATAAAACATGCTGAATCAGGTAATGGGAACAGAATTCCAACAAATAAAAGCTGGACAAACTGAAAATACACAACTTTGCATAGACTCGTCGAAGGACTGAGGTCACAGACAAAACTGTCGCAACAAAATCTGAAGAGACAGGCACATTTAGAGAGATATAGTACCCTGAAATCTGCTTACGTGAAGTAGAAGCCATTGGATGCCATGGTGGCAGGCCAACTTCACTAATAATTTGAGTGAATTGCTGGAGACTGAACATCCACAAGACCAACAGTGAGAAACTTCTAAGAGCTGAAATCACAGGAGTCTCCATACTTCCATGGATTTTTTCTTCAGATATCCCATCAGACAGTGAAGATCAAAGAAAAATGCCCTCCAGGCCCTGGCAGGGGGAGGGTAGGAGTAGCCAAGGTATAATTCTCCCAGAACTTTCTCCATAACAAAGGCCAATTCTCCAGAGAGAAAAGCTTCCCACTGGGCAATGCTAAAACATTTTCCTACCTGGGTTCCTCCAGTCTACCTGTCATACCTAAGGGGTAGAGGGAAAACATAGAAACATAGTCACCAGAAGGCACAGAAATAGAGTGGGAACAATCTATCCAGGGAAGGTAGTGAGGGTAAAATGGAAAAAAAATATATACTCTTGGAGGAGGGACAGAAGCCCTTGTGAAGTATGAAACACCCACAAGACATAGGCCCCAAGACACAGAGGAGATTAACAAGGAGATTGTAGATGCCTTTCCTCCTCTACACCCTACCACCACACCCGTGAGCCTCCAGCATTATCTCAGTGGATTACAGCTAAAAGAGCTGCAAGACATGTATTCTCTCAGAGGAACAGTACAAAGAGAAGACTCAAAGCCAAGATGGAAAACACAAACAAAGATACTAGAAGCATTGCAAGCTTCTGGTACCTGTAACCGTTAGGTAGATAGTGAGGGATTCCGGGTCTCCTAGGGACAAAAGTTGGTGCTGTTGCCACGATCTTGGTCCTGCCCAACCCTAATTCTCCATACCTGGGGGAGGAGGGAATACCCTACGAATCTGCCAATCTGCTTGGTGCGCCAGCCGCAAAAGAATGCAGAGGACCCTTTAGCCCACGGGCCAAGCCACACAGGTACTATAAAGTCTGGAAAGTGACCTAGAACCCACATGTGCAGTAAGACTCAGGTCATGCAGCTCCCCAACTGTCCAATCAAAGTGGTTCCATGGTGACATCTGAACCACGGGGAGGTCCCTAGCCGTACACTATAAAACAAGATGCAGACCATAACCAGTCCCTCTTTTGCGCCCTTCCTTTGGCTCTTCCTTTACTGTGACAATGGGTCCAGTCATCATCCATGGCATCTGTACCATGCTCTGTAAACCTATATCTTGCTCTTGCCCTATGATCCTATCTTTGTCTCCTCAATAAACCTTACTTTTGTGCTTGCCTAACTTTGGTGTGCATCTGTTCATTCTTCGGCCATGAGTGTACTAAGAACTGACATTTCAGATTAAAACCTGACATAACTACAATAGACTAAATGTAAATCCACTGACTAAAAGCTTATTTACCTCAGTGTAAATAAACTTTATCCTATACAACATGTGCTACTTTCAACAAAAAGATAAAAGAAGTACCAAAGGCAAGAAAAATACACAGTCTGAAGAGACAAAGAGAATGTTAGTGAACTTGAAGATAGTTCAATAAATGAAATGTAAAGAAAAAGAATTAAAACAATAAACAGAACATCCAAGAAATGTGGAGAAATATGAAAATGTGTAGCATTTGGATGACCAGAGGGGGGAAAAATGGAACAGCAGAAGAAATTTTTAAAAAAGAAAGAGTAGGACCCCTATGATATTTGAAGAAATAATGGTAGAGAACTTTCCAAAATTAATGAGAGATACGAAACCACAGATCTTGGATGCTCAGAGAACATCAAGAAAAATAGAACATAAATAAAACAAAATAAAACAAAGACAAAAAAAAGAATAGTTAACCACATCATAATCAAACTACTTAAAACCAAAGACAAAGAGAAAATCTAGAGGGGAACCAGAGGAAAGAGACACCTTACCTACAGGGGAACAAAGATAAGAATTCTTACTTTCATCAGAGAAACCTTGGAAGCAGGAAGCTTAAAGTGAATGGGATAAGGGAGTAGGCAAAGCCAATAAAATGTGTCTTTATTTGGTGAAAAAGTTACACATTTCATGTGTTCCTTTAACTTCTAAAATATTGATA
>NW_012147842.1:1722544-1723451 GCF_000956105.1 Propithecus coquereli
TTTCTCTTGTTTAGAAGTTATTGAACCAATTGCTACCACTTATAACAGTTTATAACGCAGGTATCTAACAAGAGACAATTTTTACACATTGAAAATTTCTCATTCAATATTGTAAATATCAAAGACTGAGTAAGCTGGGAAAGAGTATGGTTAAATTTATAAGCTTTGCCTGTGAATTTATGGAGTTTGTGATTAACAACTTCTCAGCTCTTTCACGTTGGAAATGTTTATGTTCAAAGTTCCCAATCAGCTCCGTTGGGGCTATTACTTGACAACATGTCTGGGTTTGTCTGTTTTGTTGCTCTTGATTCCTTAGTTTAATTTTTTGTTCAATTTGTTATGCATATACACCACTGTAATGAAAACTGACATAATGAGTTTATTCAAAATTAAATGATTCAAGAACTTAATATAACCATGTAGGAAAATAAACATCCAAATGATGAAGTAAAGAAAAGACAAATTGCCTATGACTTAATTTATTTTGAAAGCTAAAAAAAAAATGGTGCACCATTTTGGGAAGAAGTGATTATCTTTTCTATATTTGCAATTAAAAAAAAGAATAGCTATAGCATTCTTACTAATCTTATTCTTCCTACCTCTCATCCTTTTTATTTCCTCCTAGCTCTCTTTAACTTTTATTATTCCTCCCATGAAAAATGTTAAGGCTGTGTAATGTGAAATGCTAAATTAAATGTGAACCAAAGTTACAATTCAATACGCTCATCTATATAATATTTAAGTTTTCAAATTAGCCATCTCATGAGTCCATGAAAATAACAATGGCAGTGACTCCTATTTAAACAAGCTTTTGTTTAGGCATTTGATGGCGCACATGGTATAGTGACTGGAGTTGTAGAAGAGGGTATGTAAGGGCCTGTGGTGGGTAGTGAGGGACCCATCTGGC
>NW_012147842.1:1733281-1734235 GCF_000956105.1 Propithecus coquereli
GTTTTTATGAACAAAAAAATTAGCATTTGCTTGGTGTTGATGCATTCACAAAGTACTTTTCTATACTCTATCTCATTTCATCCTCACACTAATCCTGAGAGGCACATATGAAGGGCTTTCATGGATCTGCCGTATTAGACAACTTCCTAAATGCAACTCAGCAGATAAAGAATGGAACAGAGATTTGAATTCAGGGTTTTTGTTTGATTCCAATTCTGCTTCTTTGTCTCCGTTGGGGGCTCAGAAAACAATAACTTAAAATGAAGGCTTCAGAAGTAGCCCCAGAAGCAAACGTTTTTCTCTGTCTCCTGTCCTCATGTTTCTCAGTCCCATTCCCCCCGCCGAGGTTAGCCATAGAAACTAGAATCCCTCTTCCCCAAGTGGGTCATAGAAACCAGAATCCCTTTTCCCCCAAACCAGATATAAAACCTAAAAACATTACTCTAAAATTCCCTTTGCATTTCTGTGTAAAAACTGGCCATAAAGAAATCACCTATCTCCCTCATTTGACTGTATGTCGTCAGACTCGCATTCCAGAGAGGGCCCTGCCCCATACCCAGAAAGAAGAAATGCATGCTCAGAGATGCCTAGAAGAATCTAGATAGATAGGCCTTGCTGAGGTTCCCCACTCAGTAAATTAGATCATACCCTTTTTCTTCAATCAGAGTTCTGTCCATACTTTGTTGAACCTAAGCATAAAAATGACCAATTTCCCCTGTATCTTTGGGCCTTCATTCTGAAAGCTCTCATGTATACATATTAAATAAATTTGTATGCCTTTCACAACTTCCAACATTCCTGATGCCCAATGGCTTTGCATTGTTTACAGATTATTTAAATTTAATCAGCCTGTGATACTAAGCCATCTTCTCCCATCTATTCTTCAACTTAATCTCCCATATTTTTTATGTACGTACTCTGCACCAGCCACTTTGTTTTGCTTTTTACTATCTT
>NW_012147842.1:1751728-1753124 GCF_000956105.1 Propithecus coquereli
ATATTATTTTAATTGAAATCACAATCATATATATTTGTGGGATATAATGTGATGTTTTGATATGTTTACAATGTGGAATGATAAAGTCAAGCTCATTAATATATCCATCACCTTGATTACCTAGCACTTTTTATGATGAGACATTTGAAATTTATCCTCTTAGTTATTTTGAAATATACAGCACATTATTATTAACTTTAGATGTGTACCATAGATGTCAAAACCTATTCTTCCTATCTAAAATGTTGTACTCCTTGATCAACAATTCCCAATGCCCTCTCTCCCCACCACCCCAGCCTCTGGTAACTATCATTCTACTCTCTACTTCTATGAATTCTACTTTATTAGATTCCATATATAAGTGAGATCATGTTGTATTTGTCTTTCTGTGTCTGGATTATTTCACTTAGCATAATGTCCTGTAGATTTATTCACATTGTTGCAAACGACAGAATTCCCCCACCCCTTTTAAGGCTGAGCGGTGTTCCATTGTATTTTAGTATATTTACCACATTTTCTTTATCCATTTATTTGTTTAGAGACACCTAGATTCCACATCTTGGGTATTATAAATGATGCTGCAATGAACATGGGAGTACAGATATCCCTTTGACATATTGATTTTAGTTCTGTTGTATATACACCTATATACCTCACAGTAGAATTACTGGATCATACGGTAGTTCCATTTTTAGCTTTTAGAGGAACTTTCGTACTGTTTCCATACTGGCTGTGCCAAATTACATTCCCAGTAATAATATATGTGTTCTCTTTTCTATGCATCTTCTCTAACACTTGCTGTCTTTCATCTTACTGATAAAAGCCTTTCTAACAGGTGTGAGGTGTGCATTTTCCCAACAATGAGTGATGCTGATCTTATGTTTTTATATTCGGTTAGCCATTTGTATGCATTCTTTCAAGAAATGTCTCTTCAGGTACTTTGCCCACTTTTAAATCAAGTTATTTGGTTTCTTGCTATTGAGTTCTTTGAGTTCCTTATGTAGTTTTGATATTAATCCCTGTCAGAAAAACAGTTTGCACATATTTTTTCCCATTCTGTGGGCTTCCTCTTCTCTGTTAATTGTTTCCTTTGCTGTGTAGAAGCTTTTTAGTTTGATGCCATCCCATTTATCTATTTTTACTTTTGTTGCCTGTGCTTTTGGGTTTATATCCAATAAATCTTTGCCCAAACCAATGCCATGGAGTTTCGTTCTGACTTTTCTTCCAATAGTTGTACAGTTTCAGGACTTAAATTTTAAGTTTTTAGTCCATTTTGAGTTGATTTTTTGTACGTGGTATAAAACAAAGGTCTAACTTCATTCTTCTGCATTTCGATACACAGTTTTACGGCAGTATTTATTAAAGAAATTGTCCTTTCTCCATTGTGTGTTATTGG
>NW_012147842.1:1753174-1755211 GCF_000956105.1 Propithecus coquereli
ATGACTGACTCGTATTCCATTTTTAGCAGCATAACAGAGACCATTCCTTGACTGTCCCAATAAAATTGACTAAAATCATACGTAAAATATTAAATACATTTTTCAAATACATTTTTGAATTGACAGAAAAGTAAAGGCTACTTAGAAGCCAAATCTGAGTAATAAAGAAAACTCATTCGTCACCCGTCATGTGGCTACATGTTGCATTGAGGGGAGAAGCAGAGGTGGTGAAGAGATGGTTGGTTTGGGCATGAATGGGCCACCTCATGGCGTAGGTTATTTGTGCTCTCTGCTCGTCTTGATCCTCAGTGTATTTTCTCCTCCCTTTGATAGTGGATTGTGGCCAAGCCTACCAAACTTTACAATTTGGTGGTAGATCTAACAGAACCCACTACATGGTGGACAGGTCTGGACAGTCAGTTGATAGTCCATGACCAGACATTTTATCTCTACCAGGGGCCAGTAACATGCAGGAGTTATTATTTGACAGGTGTTTATTTCTCTACTATGGAAAGCATGGTGTTGGTCCAGAAACCTAGAGTCTACATGGTGATTCTTTCATTAGGGCTTGTTATAAGCTCGACAGGGTGTCGTTTGAAACTATGAATGTAAAGTAGATAATTATGGGCCTCTGGCTTTCCCAGGGACATGGGGCGGGCTGGGGGCAAGTGCCCCACTTCAGAAAACTGTAGCAGGAGGGAAGAGGAGTGCACTGCCAATCAGAACACAGCACACTAACCGCAAAAGCAGCTGGGGATTCCCAGAAGAAGGAATTCCCAAAAAGCCAAACAGCACAGGCCCAGTAGGGTCTGGAAGATGACTAAAAGTAACCGCATGCGAATTATCATGTCATTAGCATAAATCTGCATTATGGCTTTGTCCTCCCAAGTGGGCTTTCAGAGAGGCTTACAGGAAATCAGCATGCGTAGTAAGACTCAGGTTATATAACTAACAGTTGTCCATCAAGGTGACACATGAGCCACACCTGCTGGTGAGGGTCCAAACCAGACCATATAAAATAAAACTTGAGTTAACAGTCAGGGATTCCTGCAGCAACAGAGGCCAGTTCACTGTCTGTGGCAAACCTCTCTTGCTATTGCTCCATAAACTTTGCCTCTTGCTTGCTTTTCTATCAGTGTGTCTTGTTGTTCTTTGTCAAGAGCACACCAAGAACTGAAAGCAGATACCACTAATATTTTAGGTCTTGTTGTGTCTCTTGGCCCAAATTGAAGAGTGTTTTTTACCATAACCTAGACCTGCTGGGAAGATTATTATAATATGAAATTGCCATGGTGTTTTTAGATTCTTCCTTATGGACTCCTGGCCTCTCTTTCAGTCAATGGGTTCTAAATCGAAGAACTGGATCGGGTATGAAAACTGGGCAAGAGATCTTAACTCTTTATATTAGAGTGGTTGCCTAAGAATCTTAACCATTTATCCTCAATTCTTTTTGTTTATTTGTTTTTAGTTTTATACATTGACCCATCGTTGGCCACTCATCTTTCTTGCCACTAGAAAACATGTCCTATTAACCATTGCCATAGTTGTCTGTAGGTCAAAACTCTCTGCCTGCTACTCTATTTTTAACAGTTATTAGAATAATTAAGCCTACTTTGCTTCTGATGGTTAAATGCACCATGTTGCCTTGTGTATTTAGGATTCTATCCTCACCCTTGATATCTAGGAGGCTAGTTTTGTAATATTGTCTCTTACCATAGTCCTGGCCTATGGAGAGCAGCTTTCATGAAAAGCCTTCGTGATGATCATTTCCCCTTCAACTAGTGAACTTATTGCTTAGTAAATGAATGTCCTTTCATGGGACATGTTCATATTCAGCTTTATAATATGTCTTGATATTCAATAAAATTACTCCTACAACAATTTTCTCTTTTCACAGGTTTCTATGTTTTTTGCCTATTAATTTCCATATTAAAATTTTAGAATATGTTTTTCAGTTTTTATTCAAAAACATTTGGGATTTCGATTTGGGTTGTATACTGTGATAGAAGTCTTTGCCCCTGATTCCATTTCTAATTA
>NW_012147842.1:1760236-1769546 GCF_000956105.1 Propithecus coquereli
AGGATTAGTTCACTTGATGGCATTCCACATGGGGCTTCTTTGTGCTCGTTCTTCCTTTCTTTTCTTTTCTTTTCTTTTCTTTTCTTTTCTTTTCTTTTTTCTTTTCTTTTCTTTTCTTTTCTTTTCTTTTCTTTTCTTTTCTTTTCTTTTCTTTTCTTTCTTCCTTCCTTCCTTCCTTCCTTCCTTTTTCCTCTCTTCTTTCTCTCATTTTTTTCTTCTCTGATTAGATAATTTCAAAAGTCCTGTCTTCAAGTTCACAGATTCTTTCTTCTGCTTGACTAAGTCTGATGTTAAAGCTTTTAATTGAATGTTTTAGTTTAGTTATTGCGTTGTTTATCTCCAGGATTTATGTTTTTTATATTGCTTCTCTTTGTCAATCTTTCATTTTGTTCAATAATTATATTGCAAATTTCATTTAATTTTCTATCTGTATTATCTTGGAAGTCCATGAACTCCTCTGATAAGCTTATTTTAAATTGTAAGTCATTTCATGGATCTCCATTTCTTCTGGGTTCATCACTGGAGCTTTATTAGTTTCTTTTGGTGGTGTCATAGTTCCCTGATTTTTCATAATCCTTGTGGTCTTACATTGATGCTTGTGCATTTGAGGAGACAGCCACCTCTTCTGGCCTTCGAAGGTGTTCTCTTGTGGTGGTAGATCTTTACTATTTAGTCTAGCCTGAGATTCTGGTTGGGATGACCTGGTAGTAACTTTGGACAGGCAGACTTTGGGGTTGGGTTCTCTAGTTGGGCTGAGTTTCTTCCTATGGCCTTAAGTTGAATGGTATTGCTGCCTGTGATCTGTGATCTGGTAAGACCACTGGTTGTACTCTGTTGTTAGGTGGCTAAGTTCTGTGATTTTTTCTGATCAAGTAGGTTTGCAAGTTGTTTTCCTTGGCTTCATAGTAGTGTAATTTGAAATCTTTAGTTGGGCAGAGCCATGTGCTGGTTTCTGAGGCTGGGTAAAGTCTCTGGGGCTGCCGTTCGGCCATAAGGGATGGGCAGGGCCAGAGGCTATGCTCCACAGACACACATGAATTTGGGTTTTACTTCTAGCCTTGGTTAGGCTTAAGCAGAGCACTGATATTTGGTGAAGTCATAACTCAGCAGCTGGTGTTGGGTGGCAGATGTTGCTCCCTGAGTAATCACTGACTTGACGTAGCCTCTTAAGTCTAAATCAAAAATTTAAAACACTGTCAGTAAATGAAAACTAGCAAAATATAAAATGAATCAAGTACTATTTAGGAAAAAATCCTCTAGAAAACATCCTTCAGAAATAATTTGGCAATATGTAGTAATTTTGAAGATTGGATTATCTTGTGACTCGACAATTCCACTTCTGAATATACTAATACATGCTAAAAACTCTTGTCCCTAGATGCCATAAAATATATAAAAAGTGTCACAGTAACATTGTCATAGCAAAAAAAGTGAATCACTCAAATCCACAATAAATAGGGAAATCCATCAATAATAGGAAAGATGATAATAGAAAAAATATATGTACTATATCCTTAAATTCAAATAATATCTACTCTATATAAAGAACAGTTGCATTCATTTTATGAACACTTAAAGTCGTCTCTCTGGAACATAAACTCTAGTCAAGAAACATTTACAGAAGGATAAACGTAGTATAATTTCATTATATAAGGTTCAAAAACATGCAGAACTAAATGGAATAATTTTAGAGATGTATACCTGTAGTAAACCAAGAAAGAAAAGTAAGGATATAATAAGAACAAGATTCAGGAGAGTAGTTACAGCTAAGTAGAGAAGATGAGAAGATTATACAGAGACTTCAAAAGTCAGGATGTTTTTGTTTTTCAATCTAGGAGATAGGTTGGTTGATTTTCATGTATTACCTTTTATATCTTAAACACACTCTATAAATATTTGTATATCCTCAATATTTCATAAGAATAAAATAAAAAAGGATGCTAGAAGTCCCTAGGATAATTGTTCATGCTTTATTAACACAGTCATAACAATACGTTATTTATGCAGGACATAATCAAAGATTTATCTTCTTGGTAATGTGTTAAATTAGAACTGTGACATTAGCGACATAGACTAATGCATTGCCATTTCTCCTCTCATTCAGAATTAGGACTATACCGGAAGATAAATTAGTTCTATGATCTCTCTTTAGACTTGTGCTGGGTAAATGAGTTTCTTTTACCAACACATTGGTAGTCACTATACCGAGTTTAGATTCATGATTATACCATTTCCTCTTGCTGCTGCAATAATAGCAAGGAGGAAGACAACAGGAATGTTAATGCTTAGCCATATCTAATGGATGAAAATTTACTTCTGTAACTTCTTAGTAACTTGAATTGACTGACAATTAGCCACCTTTTTTATACCAGTATAAATGCAGGGATGAAAGTGAAATTCAAAATTCTAAAGTTTCATTTTCCCACTTTTTCACTTTACCTTTAAAAAAATTAAAATAAAAGATGTTTACTTACAGAACATTAGAAAACATACTATACAAGGAATCAGAAGGAAAAGCCTGGAATACCAATAGAAACATGTTTGGTGAACTTTCTTTAGTTTTCTTCATATGAAAATATTGTCATATTGGAAATGTATATTCTATTCTGCTTTTTTCTACTTAGACTTTTCTCATGTCATTACTCATTCTTCAAATACATGATTTTAATCACTATATAATATTTTCTATGTGAATGATTTATAATTTACTTAATCTCTAACCCACTTAAGGACATAGAAATTGAATCCGATGTTTTGTTATTACTTAAATACTGTGTGTGCATCTTTTTTTTTTGTACGATAGTGTTGGAAAATATACTAACTGTTTTGTTTGTGTGACAGAACAAAATATTAACTTAGGAGTGTTTCTAAGTTTTTCATCTACCCTACTCATTGAAAGTAAATTCTGGCTCTATTTATCTACTTCTCTCCTCCCACTAATGTCCTGATTTGCCAGATGTATTACTTTAATCTTGTTAATGCAGTTTTGAGGGGCTGCAAATGAAATGTAGAGGGACATCATGTCCATGTACTAGTACAGTAGAAGAAGTTTTTTCATGCACTGTTAAAAAGGGCGACATTTCCTTTCAGAGTAAGGAATTAGATAGAAAAAATGAGGAATTATAAAGAATATTAATCTGGTTTAAAATTAACACCTCCATAAGCGTGCTATACAAATGAACATATTACTTTATTTTCAATTATTTCTTGGTTGTAGACTTGGTGCCATAACATTATTCTAAAACTGTAACGTAAGGATCATGGTTTCATAAGTTTGCACAACTATAAGGAAATATCACTGTCCTCTTATTCCCTGTCAAAATTGTTTTCCTGAAAGATTAGGGCAATGTATTCTCTTCATCAGCTTGGTATAAGAATGCCTACATCACTGCACTGATATATTTTTTTTTTTTTCTGTATTACGGGGGTCCAAATATTTAGGTTACATATATTGCCTTTGCCCCACCTGAGTCAGAGCTTCAAGTGTGTCCATCCCCCAGATGGTGCACATTGCACCCATTAGGTGTGAATATACCCATCCCCTCCTCCCACCTCCCATTTGCCTGACACCCAATGAATGTTATTACTATATATGCAGTTAAGTGTTGATCAGCTAATACCAATTTGATGGTAAGCACATGTGGTACTTATTTTTCGATTCTTTTGATACTTCCCTTAGTAGAATGGGCTCCAGCTCTCTCCAGGGTAATACAAGAGATGCTAGATCACCATTGTTTTTTTGTGGCTGAGTAGAACTCCATGGTATACATATACCACATTTTATTAATCCACTCATGTATTGATGGGCACTTGGGTTGTTTCCACATCTTTGTAATTGTGAATGGTGCTGCTATAAACATTCTAGTTCATATGTCTTTTTTTACATGTTTTTTCTTCCTTTGGATAGATGCCTGGTAATGGGATTGCTGGATCAAATGGTAGTTCTACTTGTAGCTCTTTTAGGAATTTCCATGTTAGTTTCCATTGAGGTTGAACAATTTTGCAGTCCCACGAGCAGTGTATGAGTGTTCCTATCTCTCTGCATCCACGCCAACATTTATTGTTTTGGGACTTTTTGATAAAAACCATTCTCATTGTGATGCCATATCTCAAAGTGATATCTCATTGTGGTTTTGATTTGCATTTCCCTGATGATTAGAGATGTTGAGCATTTTTTCATATGTTTGCTGGCCATTAGTCTTTCTTATTTTGGAAAAGTTTCTGCTCATGTCCTTTGCCCATTTTTAATGGTGTTGTTTGATTTTTTCTTGCTGATTTTCCTGAGTTCTGTATAGATTCTAGTTATCAGCCCTTTATCGGATGTGTAACATGCGAATATTTTCTCCCATTCTGTAGGCTGTCTGTTTGTTCTTGTGACAGTTTCTTTGGCTGTGCAGAAGCTTTTTAATTTGATCAGATCCCATTTATTTATTTTTGTTGTTTCTGTGATTGCCTTTGGGGTCTCTTCATAAATTCTTTCCCTAGGCCAATGTCTATAAGAGTTTTTCCAACATTTTCTTCTAGAATTCTTACAGTTTCATGCCTTACGTTTAAGTCTGTTATTCACCGTGAGTTGTTTTTTGTGAGAGGTGAGAGGTGTGGATCCTGTTTCAGTCTTCTACATGTGGCTGTCCAATTTTCCCAGCACCATTTATTTAATAAGTATTCTTTTCCCCGGGGGTATGTTTTTGTCTGCTTTGTCAAGAGATTAGATGGCTATGTGAGGATGGTTTTTCATCTGGGTTCTCAGTTCTCTTCCATTTGTCTATGTCTCTGTTCTTATGCCAGTACCATAATGTTTTAGTTACTATAGCCTTATAGTATAGCTTGAAGTCTGGCAAATTGATGCCTCCCAATTTGTTCTTTTTGCTTAAGATTGCTTTTGCTATACGGGGTCTTCTCTGGTTCCATGCAAAGCATAGAATTACTTTTCCTAGATTTGTGAAAGATGATGTTGGTATTTTAATAGGGATTGCATTGAATGTGTATATCACTTTGAGTAGTATAGACATTTTAACAATGTTTATTATACTGTCCCATGAGCATGGTATGGTTTCCCACCTGTTTATGTCCACATCACTGATTTCATACGACAATGAGACATTATCATTTTGCAAAAAGTTTGTACACTTAATAAGTGGAAAATCTTAATTATTTTTAATTTTGAATTTCTTCATTAGTGATGTTGGATATTTTCCATACTCTTCTTTATTTCCTATCTCCTATTTGGGAGTGGTTTGATCATGATCATTATTGGTTCACTGGGTGTGGTAAAGTGATTTATTTAATTAGGTTGCCCATCTCAGTATTTCTTAATTATATATTAATTCTCATGTGTGTTGCAGTTATCTCCCTCACCTTTGTCATTTTCTTTTGATTGTATTAATTAGCCTGTCATATAGACGTGTTAAAATTTTAGTAGTCAAAACAATTGACCTTTTTCCTTTATGAGTTACTCTATTGTTTTATTTTCAGAAAGTCATTGTCCATTCTGAGAGCTTAACAAATACTCACCTTTTGATGTTTTTATTTATTGCATTTGTTTGGTGTGTATGACATTTATTTTGAGATAAGGTATGAAGAAGTATTTCATTTTTTTTCTAAGTAGTTAACCAATTGTCTCAATACAATATATTGAAAAATAAAACTATTTTTACTCTTATAATGATGCTACTTTTATTACAAATACAATTTCTAATACATTAGGCTACCTATTCTATGACATTAATGTCTATATTGCCATAACAGTATTGATAGTTCTACATTTAGCTTTTATTTTAAAATATAAGAAAATGTATCATTAATCATCTTTTTCAAAATTGTCTTTGTTATTATTACTTTCTTTTCACATAACCTTTAGAATCACTTTGCCAAATTGTAAAAAATTCCCATTGGAAAGTGGATTGAATTAGGTTAAATCTCTAAATTAATTTGGAAAGGATTCTTTTTCCAATTACCAAATATTTTAAATACCTAAATAGAAGGTTAGAATTTATTTTGTTAATTCACTCCTTCAGTGTATCTTTTTGCTATCTAGCACTGTGATAGGCACCTTGGATGTAATGACAAACTGACAAACCTCTGTACTCCAAGCCCCTTGTGATAGATGCTTTGTGTCCATGAGATTACGGAAACAGAATAAATATTATTTGCTGATGGCATCAGAACAATAAATCATTGTATACACTTAAGACATAAACTCTGACAATGAAGCCCAGAGAGATGTGTTAAAGCTACAGCAGGACAAATTCATAGAAATAGCTTTGGAATAACTATAGTTAATTGTTGCATATTGAAAACATAGATTCCAGTTTTGGTCACAATGTATCTTAAAATCTAAGACAAGGAATTATTTATTTGTGGTCATGCGTCTTGCACATGGTAGATATTCTATGCATATATCTGGGTTTGAATTGATTGTAAATGAAGAAGAAAGTAATACATAGGCTATCTTCTTTTCATGCATAAATATCAGTTCTCTGCTTATGTATTATCTGTTCTGTTTCATATCACTGCTTCATTCTATATAAACAATTTTTTTCTGAAAAGAAACTAAATCAATAACAAAAAGAAAGAAAAGGAAAGATAATCACTCAAAGAGAGGATTCCACTTTATCTTTTGGATAGAATGATATTATCACCAGGTCTAGGTATAATTTTAGCCTTTCTTCATAGAGAGTAATTTGTTGAAAATGTAGTCTCCAATTGAAATGTTTCTGATTACAATGTACATGTTTCTATGTAATTTTGGTATCTTCCATTATTTCTGTGAGTATAGTCAAAAAACAATTTCTTTAGAGATTTCATTTCTTTTGAGTTGCTTGATTGATTTTTATAGATTTTTCAGTATCAGAAAGATAAAAATTCCAAACAATTGCTTGCCTTTTCAGGGTTTGCTGAAGTTGTTTTTATCAGAAATGCCATGGATCCAATAGTGGCTCTGTGTTCATTATTTGATCTCAAGTAAAGTTCTAATCAATATAATAACCTTTAGGTACCTTATTATTGCTATTGACAACAATCATTTAAAACCCGTTATTTTCTCTGAGTCACATGAAACACATTTGCCATACATTATTGACAAAGAAATTGAAGAAAAGAGATTTTGTCAAAGTACTAGAGTAGAGCTTCAGCTGAATATTCTTTATTACTGGTCTAATTACTAATCTATGATAAATGGAAAAATCTACCTCCATTAGCCCCTGTATTTGTCTTTAATTTTCTTCCACCTATTCTCTCCTACAAAAATTACCATTAAATTTTAGGAAAATTGTTTTTTTTTTTTCCTGGAGAACAATAATGAGACCTAGTGATCATATAATGATTTAGAGTTCATAAAATGCTTTTCACAAGCAAGATGTCAGTTGGGTCTGTAAGACTGGACATTTTTTTGCATGGTTGAGGAAAAGGCTTGGAAGTTAAGTAACTTCAGTAAAATATGATTTTCCTTTTATCTTCAGGTAAACAAAAGAAGAAGCTTATTGAGTAAAGATTAGAGAGACATGGGACAAAACTAAAGTGCTAACAAGAGCTATGCCAGGAGCAAACTCTAGCATATAACAGTAAGAATTGCTAAAGTAATTTAAAATAAAAGGTACTTTTCCAATTATATTACAAAGGAAATAATAGCCTGAAACATCATTCCTTTGCTTCCAGTTTATGATTTTAGCTTCAATATTTTTCACTAAGTGCAATATTCCAAAGGGCATATTGGTTTAATGAATGTATTCTTCAAATCAATTTTCATTTTATGGAAGACTTTGTAAATGCTAGTAACTGAGAAAATCATGGTTCTCTGCTATTCAATATATGAGGGATAATCATTGACATATATGTTTTATAGAAATCACAGTACAGAAAATTACAAAGAACAAATAGTGTTACAAAAATACCAATATTTCCACCAATCTGAATTTAAAACTATTACACTTTTTATATTTACTCAATCTTACAACAGCTAAGATTGGAATGATAAATGACAGCATTCTCCAGTCATATTTTTCTTTCATTCTTTTTTTCCAAAAAACTACTATCAAAAATTTGGTGTGTGTGGAATAGAATAATATACAGCATTATTGCCTTATATGTCTTAACATTTGATATAAATTTTGCCAGCTTTGTGCACAATAATCTGCAATACTATTATTCTTTTTTTTTTTTTTTTACACTTTCTTTTTGTCATTAAACAAACATATGTTGAGTATATATTATATGATAGGGATCAATAGAGGTGAATAAACGAGTACAAATTCCTGCTTTCAATCCACTTATTTTCTGGAAGGATGGATAAAGAGAAAAAATAAATAAATACATCATATGTCAAAAGTGATAAGATCTATGGTGGAAAAATAAAGCAGAGTTAGGAAGTATGAGGAGAATACTGTTATTATAAATAAAACAACTGGAAGTGTAAGGAGAATATTGTTATTATAAATGAAACAACCGTTTCCTGATAAGTTGAAATTCTATCAAGAACCTCAAGAGAATGAGAGATGCAAATATGAGATATTTGGGTTCCAGGCATAGGAAATGTAAAGTGTGAGTAAAAAACTCCTAGTCAGGAACATGCAGAAAGTAATACTGATGCTGAATAGCTGTGGGGAGAATGGTACAAAATGAGAAAAGAGTTGTAGCAAGAATTGGATTTTTCCAAATAACTATTTATTTACCATGCAACATACTTTTAGGAGCAAAAGTGGAGACTATTAATAACTGGGTTGGAACAAAAACTATGAATCAGAAGTCTGGTGGGCAAACTGAGATTTGCAATCACCTATATTCTATAACTTTATCACAAGTTGAGATAAAAAAAACACTTCTTTTTCAGAATTGTTGTGATATAAATGTTGTATGGAGAGTAGACTGAAGTGGAGAAGAGTAGAAGATTGTAGATGAGTTAGGAAGCTATTGCTCTAAATCTGGTAAAAAAAAAAAAAAAGATGGTGACTTCATCTGGAGTGATGGTAAAGAGGGTAAGGTTATAAGAAGTTGTTGATTTCTGGATGCTAGAATTGCTGACATATATTTTCTTATTTGTTTTAATTAACAAAAATTGAGTACATTTTTGTGTATAAAATTTTCTCAAAAAATTAATAATAAAGCTACCATATGATCCATCAATCCCCTAAGGAGTATATAATCCAAGAGAACTGAAATAAGTATGTCAAAGAGATATTGGCACTCTCATGTTCATTGCAGCGTTATTCACGGTAGCCAAAATATGGAAACAGCCTTAGTGTTTATCAATGAATGAATGGATTTAAAAATGCTGTATATGCACTGTGGAATACTATTTAGCGTTTAAAAAGAA
>NW_012147842.1:1782932-1784001 GCF_000956105.1 Propithecus coquereli
GTACACTATTCTCTGACGGGGCATTAAACCTCTGACTTCACCACTATACAGTTCATCCATGTAACGAAAAAACTCTTGTACCTCTTAAATCTGTGGGGAAAAAAATAATAAAATAAGCAAAGACGCATTATTAGAGACAGGCATAGCTAAGCAAGTAGTTAAATAATGTGATAATTATCAAGATTAAAAAAATGAAAGTGAACTATAGGACAGTTGCACATTTTTCTCATTGAACTTTACTAATTCCTGCACGCTTTAATGACTTTTGGCATCTACGTAATGCTTAACGCTAGAGTTTCAGGTGCTGTGGTAGGCTGTTCTGTCACAAATGCAGTTGCTAGAGGAACTGAAGAGCCTGTGGAGAAAGAACTCATGCTAAAGAAGTCATGTGCTCAAGTCTCTGTAGGAGAGGGGACAATCTGGAACTCAACACTGTATCAGTCTCCAAATTTGTCTCCAGCTTAATATGCATATTAAGAGTATTATTTTTGGTTCAGGTCCATATTAAGAATTTTATTTTTGCACAAATCCCCATGAGATACTAAGGGATACAAAATGCAGCGATTTGGAGCCAGTGCAAAGAATAAGAGAAAAAACAGAATTCTCTTCACTTAGTCACAAAATACAGCATGACTTCAGTGCTCTGGCAGCTAATGTTACTACAATCCTCTACTCCAATAATAGCGTATCTTTGTAGTTGGTTTAGTACCCAGTAGTAAATTAGTGGCATCCAGGTTCCAGTGTGTTGGGTACATAGCAATGTCACTAATTCCACTAGTTTGTTACAGTGTGGCGATATGTTCAGACAGTCAGCCACATTTAGTGTCAATCATAAGGACGGACAGTATCAGCAATGGCCATGTCAATGTGCCCTTTTGGGGCTTCTCAGGTACCAAAGACCTCAGCAACATAAGGAAAATCTGAACAAGAGAGAAAAAGTGGTGACCACCATATGGTAGGTAGATAAATTTTGGGGAGCACGTATGTGCTGATTGGTAGGGATTCTGGTAGACTAATCAATGATAGAAAGTTATTGTAAAAAAGTTATGGTAAAAAAGTTAATAATATT
>NW_012147842.1:1784051-1785581 GCF_000956105.1 Propithecus coquereli
TTTTTTTAATACAACAAAAGTATGGGTGGAAGAGAAAATTTGCATTGCCACCCCCCACAAAAGTCCTCTTTAATTTTTAAAGATAAACAGCAAAAATTAAAATATTTAGGGAAAATTTAGATCCACTTGAGTCAGATCCAGTGAACCACAGGTATCTTGTAAGGAAAGAACTTCCTCTAGGAAATGCTTATATCTAATTTCATTAAAAAAATAGTTAAGACCTCACTTATTTCATTTTTAATAACTTTCTAGCTAAGAAATGTTATTTCTTTCAGGTTTTAGGAAATATTAAGAGAAATTTTAAAGAATTGCAATAGTATATTTTCCATATCCCTCTGTTGTCACTCAGTTTGTGTTTGCTAATAGGATTTCTGTGTGATGGTATTTGTAAAGGGAGGTTATATCCATCCAATATTTTCTAAAATAGAAGGAGACAAGAGAAAACAAAATGTAGTCATTTTATACTAGGGAACACCATTGTTTTTCCTCATTCTTTAAAGGTGCTCTATGCCTAGAAGCAAACTGCTTATATCCCATATATTTGAAAAGCAAAATGACTTGGTACAAGAAGAATTCTCATGGTTTTTCTAATTCTACAAAACAGAAAATACAGATTTTACAAATTACTCAACCCTTTATTCTTAAATCAAATATCTGAAAGATCTTTGCATCAAGGACAAAATCAAGATGGAAATCAAAACATTTTTCAATTTGAATGACAAAGGCGACACAAGCTTCCAAAATTTCTAGGATACAGAAAAAACAGTGCTAGGAGAGAAATTCATAGCACTACTATGGACAAAACAGAAAGATCACAAATTAACAACCTAATGCCATACCTCATGGAACTAAAAAATGAAGGACAAGCCACACCCAAAACTTGTAAAAGAAAAGAAATAACAAAGATCAGAGCAGAACTAAACAAAATGGAAATGAAATGAAAAGTTGATTCTTTGACAAGATAAACAAAATCAATAGACCACTAGCTAGATTAACCAGAAATAGAAAACAAAGGATTCAAATAAGGTCAATCAGAAATGGAAAAGAAGACATTACAACTGATCCCAGACATATAAAATATCATCAAATACTACTATGAAAACCTCTACACACCCAAAATAGAAAATCTGGAGGAAATGGAGAAATGTTTGGAAACATATAACCTCCCAAGCATGAATCAGGGAAAAATAGAAATCCTAAACAGACCAATAATGAGTATCAACATTGAAACAGTAATAAAATAAAATCTCACAACAATAACAACAAAAGCCCAAGACCAGATGGATTCACAGTCAAAAGCTATCAGATATGCAAAGAGGGACTGGCACCTAGACTATTGAAACTGTTCCATAACATAGAGAAAAAAGAGAATATTCCCTAACTCATTCTATGAAGCAAGTATCACCCTGACACCAAAGCCAGGAAAGGACACAACAACAACAACAAAAAGAAAACTATAGATCAATATCCCTCATGAGCATAGGTGCAAAAATTCTCAACAAATTATTAGCAAACCAAATTCAACAGCAC
>NW_012147842.1:1785631-1787767 GCF_000956105.1 Propithecus coquereli
TTGATAAGAATTTTGAAAATTTCTCATAGTGAGCAAGCTAATGGAACTATGGGCATCATCTTGCCTCTCCTTCATAAATAGCATTTATTTTAAACATTTTCTACTATGTCTTCTAAAATGTAAGTATGTTATTAAATATTACCTTGAATAGGCTCTTAAGAGCTCAGTTTCTTTTTCCTCAGGTTGTATCTGTATGACCGTTTGAATGAATTTTAAGATAGCATGTTTATTGAGGTTTGAGAAAGTCAGTACCAAAACATCCCTTTATTCTTTACATGAGTTCTTAACAAAGTCAGAGATGAACAAAGAGATAGGTAAATGGGGGACAAAGTCAGCTTTATTTCTTTATAGATGCCGAAGAACGTGGATTAAGTGTGTGACCTAAATGTACTTTCTAATACTGAACCACGTAAATAGACAGACTTATTCACGGCAGTGCTGGCAGCTTTTCTACATACTAAACATTTCCTTTAGCTTGAAGCACAACAAAGAACATTCTCTCCGTGGGTAGTCAGATTGTCAATAAATAAAAGGAAGATCCCAGAACAGGTTGAGCTGGACATTCTCAGAGTCTTTTCCCAGATTTACCAAAGAGAAAATTTACTTCTAGGAAGGATGAGTTAACGGGGGTGTGACAAAAGAGTTACACTGATCGATGTCCTCTAAGCTGAAACTTGAAGCCAGGGGAAAGGAGGTTCACTGCAATTACATTTACCTTATTCAATTTGCAACATGAATAGATAGCAGTAAAACCTGTTGAATTACATAGTTCAAATTTTACTGCCCGGGTAGATTTAGATGAGCCTTGGCTCTATGTCCCTGAATTCAGAATATGAGCATCCTTGTGATTGTTACTCAAAGCAAAAGCAGACTCAATTATCTACTGCATGTAATAGATTCCTCCAGCAATTTTATATGGAATTCTACCATAATCAGTAATAATTTGGTCAAATATTAATAGCTCATTTTCTTGGTAACACTGAAGAATATTATTAGGTTTATGAATTTAATGACTCACCAAATTATGACATTTAGAACATTATCTTACTGAATTCCCAAGAGTTCCAATATCTAAGAAATTAGAATTTTACCCTAACATGAAAATTTACTTGAACATTAAAATCATGAAGACGATTATCCAATGCTTGTATTCAGCTCTTACTAAGTTGATTTCACTTAGACCCCATGCTTTTCTTGATTGCTATGCTCTCCAAGCTTCCTTTCATTCATTCATTTCATTTCATTTCTTCCTTTCTCTCTCTTTCAATATTCTAGATTTTAGATAGGTGGATATTACAGTTTATATCCTTTTATATTTTTTATTTGAATGGGCCAAAAGGGGTAGCAATGATACTAGTTAGCCTATAAACTTAATCATTTATTTTCTTAAGAAAGAAAAAGGAAAACAAAACTTAGAAGCTGCCTTTCTAGTTGTAGTGAGTTTTCAAATAACTGTTGATTAAGTGCAAGGAAGTATATAGCACTGAGTATAAGTTCTGCATAAAATCTGCTCCAATTGCTTGTTTTTTCTACCGCTGTGTGTGTTGTGGCATTTTATACCTTCTAAGCACGCTTTTCTCCCTTCATTGTTTTGTTAGTAACTCACTGGGGAGATATCATTGTAAAAATAATGACTGGCAAAACATAAAATCCTTAAAAATTATTTAGGTGAGAGATATCTCAAGAACATTAGGGTGGGGATGTGGTAAAGGAAATATAAATGGCATGGATTGGATGATTTCTTTTTTTCCCACAGAAAAGGGACGTAATGTGATTGGCTCTCTTGCATGTTGGGGTCACTGTTGATAAATATGTTGAAAACTCCCCACCTCCTGATTTTGAACAAATGAGATCTGTCCTTTTTTTATAGTATAGATTTTAAACTTTGTTTAGCTTTGCTGCTTTTCTTTCCTGTTTGCTTACTACTGTTTCAACATTATACATATAATTTCAAAAGCAGTGGATATTAAGCTCTCTGTGGAGACTGAGATTCAGCTGGTTTTAAGACTGATGGAGTTTATCACAGTATTTTCCTTTTCTTTGAAAGTCATTGTCCCATTAGTCCACAGATTATTATGATAAGTCTAATTTATAAGTGTGCTATTATGTACAATCTATAGTATTCAGTAACACATT
>NW_012147842.1:1797562-1798896 GCF_000956105.1 Propithecus coquereli
ATTGAGTTATTGAGTATCGAGTTGTTGAATATTGAGTTAGTCATCGAATAGCTATTATAGCAATGATTATTGTGTGAGATCCTGTTCTAAGTAGCACTTTTCTAAGGACTTTATATTCATTCTTTCTTCCGTCCTTAACCTCATGGTTGTCTGACCCCATCCGAGCTTTACCAATCTTACAAGTGCAGTTCAATCGCCATCTTCTCAACAAAGTCATCACTTGTGATGAGGCCCTCCTATGAACTTACAGTACTTATTACATCAACTTGTCATTTCAAAATAATTATGCACAGTTGTCTGATGCTTTTACTAACATTTAAATTTTGATATGCAAATTCTGACTGCACATGAATTAAACTCTATAAGTGCAAGTTCATTTTATTAGCATAGAATTCAATTTTTAAAGTGTTGAATTAATAATTAGTGTCTTTCCAAATGGTGGTCTCTTGAACAAATTCTATTCTGACTCTATTTCATAAATATAATAACACCAAAATACATATGGTACATTCTTAAAGGATCTATGAAACATCTTAAACATTTTAACAAATTCTTCATGGAGAAATTTTATTAAATATTCTAAAGTGTGTATATTCTCTATACTTCTGCATATTTTTCTAGGTGACTAAACATAATAAAACAGTATACTTCTCTATGACCAGTTTTAAAACTGCATGTGATACCATGCTAAACTTTTCTCATTTTGAATGCTATTTGCAATCTGGAAAATTGCCTGCCCTTTGGAAAATACTTGATCAAATGTCTAATCAAATTTCCAATAAATGTTAAACTTTTTCACAAAGAGATCATTTGTCTCCAACTTTTTTCATGATAGATATTACTTCCCATTTTTTAAGAAAATTTCAGAATATTACAGGGGTACAAATGTTTTAGTTACATGGATTGCTTTTGTACTACTTGAGACAACGTTATAAGTGTGCCCATCACCCAGATAGTGCACATTGTACCCAGTGGGTATGATTTCACCTATCACCTCCTCCCTCTTCCCACCTGTTTGATGTCCATTAAGTTTTACATGCTATTGTGCACATGTGTGCTATTTGATTAGTTCCAATTTAATAGCGAGTACATGTGGTGCTTGTTTTTCCATTCTAATGATACTTCACTTAGGATAATGGTCTCCAGTTCCAATCAGATTTTTACAGAAGGTATTAATTCATTTTTTTAATGGCTGAATAGTCCTCCATGGTATACATATACAACATTTTATTAATCCATTTATGAATTGATGGGCATTTGGGTTGATTCCACATCTTTGCAATTGTCAATTATGCTGTAATAAACATTGAGTGCAAGTATCTTTTTGATAAAAT
>NW_012147842.1:1800176-1802471 GCF_000956105.1 Propithecus coquereli
GCTTCCTTGGCTTCTTTCCATTCCTTGTCTCATTTTCTCACTTTCCTGTGATTATCACTGTGATTATTTGCGTACATTAATAATTCCTAATTTCACAGTTTACCTTCTGGAAGAATCCAATATAAGCCAGAAGTCAGAAATGGATAGCTTTTCTTTCCATCAACCATTCTAAAATCAAAAATCATTTAAAATCTTGTGTGGAAAAGATGAAGGAATGATATGAATTATTAGCTGCTGATATAGTTTGGAATTTGTCCCCTTTTAATCTCATGTTAAAATTTGATCCCCCATGTTGGAGTTGGGGCATAAAGGGAGGTGTTTGGCTCATGGGGACAGATTCCCTCATGAATGAATGGTGCTGTTCCTCCAGCAGTGAGTGAGTTATCTTAGTTCCTGCAAGAACCAGGTGATGAAAGAGCCTGGCACCTCCCCCTCTCTCTTGCCTTCTCTCTTGCCATATGATCTGCACACTTCAACGCCTCTTCCCCTGCCACCATTAGTGGAAGTGGCCTGAGTCACTTATCAGAAGCAAACACTGGCTCCATGCCTCATGTACAGCCTGCAGAACCGTGAGCCACATAAACCTCTTTTCATTATAAATTACCCAGTCTCCAGTTTTCCTTTCTAGCAACACAGTCTAAGACAGCTGCTCAGTGAATTGGGAAGTTCTAAATCAAGACTGGTCTCTTTCTCAGGAGTCTGGCTTCCTCATGTTTCACTATTAAAAAATATGTTTTAAAAGAGGTGGTAGAGAAAGTTAGTATGGTAAATCATTTGTATTATGTGTTCAAAATGTATATTGTCCAGTTGTCATCGATATTTGTTTAGGACTATAACAATAGACAATGTCACCCATAAGCATTTGTGTCTGGCCACTTGATTTTCACAGGCTTATTGCTTAGACAAACTGATATTTTTCGCTGAGCCTTTCAGTATAAACAAACTTATTTTAAATATAATATTACATTTATTCTTCTGAAGACAGTTATATTGATATTTTAATCTAAGGTGCTATTTTAATTTTGAAATACTAGATTTATATTATCTTGAATTTGAGAAGGAAATTTAGGTTGATTTATTGTTCTTTCTGAAATGTAAGTGATGTCATTTTGTTCTCTGAATAGACAAATAATATGAATAGAAACATCGATTTAATTCCATTCTGGGTTTTTCACTGATTTATAAATCTAAGTACAGTCTAATTAAATTATTTATATTTCAGTTTCTCCATATGCCAAGTGGAAACATGCTGTTTACTCTCTATATGTGATCAAAAGTAATCAAAATACTTAGATTTTGTGTGACTTTAAGTGACCAAAAATAATTTGTCAGAAAATAATGTCTAAAATGACTTGTCAGCTTAATCAACCACCAGTTTTAAGTAGTGAAAAGTTTAATTGAGCTTACAAACTGCCACCCCTCAAATTCTGATAAGAGAGAGGGATGAACTATGTGGAAGACATCATATCACTAGGGTATGGTGAGTCGAAGAGTATTACGAAGCTTGGCTTTGTGCAGCTGTCCTTTATATTAGCCACGAGATACCATAAAGTGCTCAGCCCTGCTGGGTGTCGCTACAATTGGCTACCTCTTTCCCAGTTCCTTTTATTCAGGACTGCTATTCTCACATTTGCTAGCATTTTGGCCACTGACAATAAAGCAGCAGCTGCTTCTATACTGTCGTAATAAGTAGAGACATTCCTCAACTTCTAGGGGAAACTGTCACACTGAGTACATTGTATTCTACACAGTTGGGAACCCCTGCAGTTGAGCACCCCTATAGTGCAGAACAGGCAGTCTGTTCTAGGTGCTGGGGCTGAGTGTCTCATTGAGTTGTGGCTGCTGCTGATTAATAATTCCAAACACTAGCAAGAATTATTTTCCACCTGACAAACATTGTACTTACCACTTTTCCTGTACTATCTTACATAGACTTCAAAACAATTCTGTGATGTGCTATTTTATTTCCATATGATAGATGAAGAAACTGAGTTTCTTCAGTTGCCCAGCCCTTAAATTCCTTAGGTTTAGAGTGAGATAGACGTGGTTTAAGTCCTGTTTTTGTCACTCATCAGCTAAGTGGCCAAAAGCAAGTTTCACAATTTCTCTAAACATTAGCTCCTAACTCTGAAGCATGGATCTAACAATAGCTGCCCTGCATGACTTAGGAAAGCTTGGTGAGGCCACATGAGCAAATAATAAGTAGATAACACATTTTGTAAACAATAAAGCAGCACATAAAATAACTCACAATTTTATATTTATTATTCACACTCGTTTGTTAAAGGCATATAG
>NW_012147842.1:1803112-1816921 GCF_000956105.1 Propithecus coquereli
ACATAATTTGAGTGGGCTTTGTCAGTCAGGTGAAGATCTTAAGAGAACAAAGCCTGAGCTCCCTCAAGGAGAAAGGAGTTCTACCAACCTCCAGGGGGCTCTCTATCTTTATCTCTATATACGCATGCATGTGAGCATGCACACATACACACACACACATTTTTCCTCTGGAAAACCATAATACACTGTCTTTTCCATGCTCTATAGCCCCTCAACAGCACATAGTGTGTGCTCAGTAAATAAAAATGATGGACAGCAAGTGCTTTAAAGATGACCTATGGAAATGAGAACTTTCCCATAGAAAATATATGGAAAACATTTCTTTTCAGAAACACTCACCCAGGTGCAGGGGAAAACTTCAATCTCACCTACATTTTCTTTGTATGTCCTTTAGTGCTTTTTTGGTCAAGATAATTTTTTTTTCAATGCTGAGTTCGATTTTATGGCTTTCTCAGGAACTTAAGCACAGCCTTTTTCAACCTTTTGCCCTCCCCTAAATTTTTTCTCATTTTTCCACTCTCTAGCCCCAAAGGGCATCTGGTCTATTCTTGGCTGTACCTTCTGAAATCTATGAACTGTGAAATTACATAATGATAGTTGAATAAGTAAGTAGTAAAGTGCCAAAAAATCCACATTATATTATCTTCTGTCCTCCCACTCCCGGATTTCCCCATGGACAAACACAGTTATGGCAGCAGATACAAGGGCAATTAGCTTTGAAAACTCTGGCATACAGGAAGTCCCCATACAATTGCTTGGAATAAGGAATGGTTCGTATTAAAATGCTTTGTGAGTGTTCACCGCCATCTGGTCCAATTAGGAATGTCAGTTCTGCACCAGTCCGTCTCTTCCTTCTACCCTACTCTTACACACTGTGGAGGTGTCCTGTGTTATCCTTGGAACAACCATCATCTGGCAGCTATTTTAACATATGTGCAGTCAGTATTGCTGCTCTAAGCAACTTAAAACTTGCTAAAGTACTTAGAACCCACTACATAAGAAAAAAGTGCATTATTGTTACATGGGGAGTGTTTTGCAATAAAATGAGCCTATCTATGTTTTCCTAAAGTAAGTATACTGATTGTGTCCAGTCTCAAAGTCTACAGTTTATCTATGTTCTTAGGGCATTGGTGCCCAGGACTGACTTGAAATATCATTTCATCTGGGTTCACTTTTCACAGCCATCCTCATTTAAAACTAACAGTTTGATTTTTAAATATAAAGGATTTGTACATTTGTCTCATAGACAGATCACCTGGAGCTTGAAATATTTTAGAGCCAAAATGGGGAGAAGTATTGCATTTAGTAGTTTCCTGAATGATAACAGATGGATTAAAAAAAAGACTATGTGAGAAGTACGGGTCCCTGCTATCCTTTTGTGAAAATTGTGTAAGAGCTAATTCTGTGGTTGTCCTTGGAATGAAGAATAAAGACCTGAACCACCCACATCCCTCTGTCTTTTGGAATAGCAAACAACTATCTGAGGCATATGCTTACAGACAGTGTTACTGCATGTAGCAAAAATGAAGAGACTCATTAATTTGGATGGTACCGAATGAGATGAGAAAAAAATATGTGTGAGGGTGATTACATATCGTTCCAGGAATAGAAGGCTGATGGACATACTTTCTATCCATATTTTGCTGAAGCCTAATGGAGATTCGGATTATTTTTTTAAGGTGTCAGAGTAGACTGTTACTACATAATGTGAAAGTTCCTAACATATATTTTCATTAGTCAGAAATAGTCTGAACAAAGAAAGGCCTTTTTTGCAGATTGCTTATTACTTCGTGTTTAAATTTCTTTTTGGTTTTCTAGTGTTTCTTTTAATAAGGAATATAAGCTAGAAAAATTTTGTTGTGCTGAGGAAAACCATTTTTGGAATAAAAAGGCTGCATTTTATTTCAATCTACATTGATTTAGTTAATTTGCTCAACTAAAGAAAATATACAAATGTAAAAAATAAGTAGAACATTTTATCCTATTGGTTCCATGTCTACCATTGTTGATAATAAGCTGATGGCTATTTAAATATTTTTACTTTCAGAAATCCATGTAAAGACTTACAGAATTTTATGTATTAAATGTAATTGCATATTAAGTTTCTACTTAGCTTGAACTTACCTGGCCAAAAGTTAGAAAGAAAGAAATTTTCTGAAAGGAGTCTTCTTGATGTTTTTTAAAAAAATCTTACTCTTCAATCGATCCTCTCACAAATTAGGCACTAAGAAATGGAGGAACTAGTGGTTACAGACTCCTCTTGACCTCTAGTCCCTGGATTTCTCTTTAACCTCTTGATCTGGGCCCTTGTAGCTTCATTTTCCTCTTAGTGTAGCTGGACACAATTGTTAGGCTTTATGATCAACCTAAATTTTTTCAGAGATTTGTCCAAGTTGTGGTGAGTCATATCACTTCACTGCTGCTGAATACAATGTAAATTCAAGGAATTGAGATATTTAGGTTAAATTTTTTAAAAAATCTGTTGAGGAGATGACATATATGAAAAGTACTTATGTCGGGTTTGGCAATCTCATTTTGTATTCTTGGTTCTTAGTGTGCTCTTGGCCACAGAATGACCAGACACACCAAAGTAAGACAAGCATAAGGTGAAATCTATTGAAGGTGAACAAGATAGGGTTATAGAGTAAGAGCAAGATATAGGTTTACCTAGAAAGATACATACACACGTTACAACCATACCCCTTGTTGTAGCAAAAGAGATCTTGCTTATGATCTGGGTCTTGTTTTATGGTGTCTGGATAGGGACCTCCCAGTGGTTCAGATGTCATCATGGAACCACTTTGATGGAGAGTTGGGAGTTATATGACCTGAGTCTTATTGCGCATGCAGACCTCCCATGAGTCTTTCTGAAAGCCCATTCAGGGGGTGAACCTCAATGTAGATTTAAGCTGATAATTAGCCTTAAGTTGTCCTAAGTCACCTTCCAGACTCTATTGTACATATGCCACTTGGCCCCTGGGTTACAGAGTTCTCTGTATTGTTTTTCAGTTGGCATGCTAAGTTCTGATTGGTAGATTGGTAGAGCATTCCCTCCTCCCCCAAGTATGGCAGTGCTGGGGAAGAAGGGGAGGATTTAAGGTGGGATAGCACCAAGATTGGTGCCCTTGTCCTTCTTCCCAGGTAGGGCAATTGCTTGAGACAGCACCAAGGCAAGGCATCCACTTTTGTCCCTAGGAGACCTGAAATCCCTCGCTATCTACTTAACACTTATATACAGGCAAGTGTTTATGATTCTTCTGGAGAAACAAGTGTAAGGTACGAAAATAAATAAGTTTTTGCCACTGGGAAAATAAATTTGCAGGAAAATAAACTTATCATCCTTTTGGGGCAGGAGAGTCAATCATATTCAGAAGGGAAGAACAAAGACCAAAGCAAAGGAACAGTTTGAACATATAAGAATGAGAATAATGGAAAGAAGAGGGAGGATTCCAGAGAATCGTGAGAGCATGGGACTTAAGGACAAGCAGGGGCATTACCTTTGGTGATGAGGGTAAAGGAAGGTCCCTGAAGACACAGAGTAGTATTTAAAGGAAGAATGTGGAAGTCAAAGGAGCTCACGTGAAATAGATGTAATTTTTTCAGAAAGAGAGTCAATTATGGAGAACAAGGGGAAAAGAAAGCAGGAAGCTTAGAGAATGGGCAAAATGGGGATAGTTTCTACCAGATTCATGACAGAAGTCAATGCAATACAATCTAAGAATTCTGAGGATCTGTCTGAGAGGAAAGAAAAAAAAATAAACTAGCATTATTGCTATTTCACTATGTACTGGGCAATGACTGGGGACCTTACTGTATCATTAATTAATCAAAAAGATGCTAGGACTTACTCATGGTTGAGGATTGGTACTAGAACAACCCTCTGAAAGAATTCATGAATGAACAAATAGTTCTTGGGGGCTCCAAGCTACACAGGGGAGCCAGTGAAGCTTCTAACTGGGGGTATATGGGGAAGCCAAGGAGTGAGAGGTCATGATGAAGCTAGAGGCAGGGTCCAAATGGGAGTCCATGAACTAGGAATTGAGAAACAACAGGTGGTTATACTCAAACAGGAGACTTCTGTGTCTGAAATCTTAGGGTTGAATCATTTCCCGATGGATGAGATAGGCCAGGAAATGGTCCTTCTTGTGGAGAATTAAAGTAGGGGAAAATATTAGATTTGAGAAGGTCAAGGAAATCTGATATAGTTTGGATGTTTGGCCTCTACAAATCTCATGTTGAAATTTGATCCCAGTGTTGGAGGTGGGGCCTAGTGGGAGGTGTTTGTGTCATGGGGGCAGATCCCTCATGAATGATTTATTGTCCTCCACTTGATAATGAATGAGTTCTCCCTCTGTTAGTTCAGGTGAGAGCTGGTTGTTTGAAAGACCCTGGCACCACCTCCTCCCTCTTTTGCTCCCTCTCTAGCCTGCTCTTCCTTCCACTTCAACCTTGAGTGGAAGCTCTCTGAGGCCCTCACCAGAAGCAGATGCTGGTGCCATGCTTCTTGCATAGCCTGAACAACTGTGAGCCAAATAAAACTCTTATCTTTGTCAATTACCCAGTCTCAGGTATTCCTGTATAGCAATGCAAAAAAGTTTGTTTGCATTGCTATATAGGAACAACTCTGACTTCACTTTGACCCTTTTTTAAAACTAAGAATCTTTTTCTTTTCATCAAATGAGTTAAATACATTCTTGAAAATCAGGTAAAATCCAAAGAAACAACTGATTTGATATGATTAATTTGGTGTTTTGTTTCAGAGCTTCTGGTAAAGGAGAACTTTCTAAATTAATCTTATGCTTCACACTTAAAATGTTCCAACTCCAAATATAGATCCCAGTGTATTCACAACTAAAATTCATCATCAACTTTTTAACAGCAACTGCAGCCCTTCGCCTGCAATTTCTAAAGCCTATGAACAATAGGACATCACATAGTATGCATTTGCTCACTTAAAATCTTGGTTTGAACATTGTCCAGTATAGGAGTTCCAGTAATAACAGACAAATACATGCTGTTATGCATTAACTTTAGAAATAAAAACACAAGCAACAATCCACCAATTTCTGATGTCTGTAATCAGTAAACTTGCTCCGGAGGAAGAACTCTCAACTTTTGGATCCTATCCCTGCTATTTTGCCTGTTCTCCCATCCTGTTCTCATGTCATCGGTTTCAATTATATTGTTTAGAGTTAGGACTGCCTCATTTTACCCAAAGAGCCCATTGAAATCTGTATTAGTGGGGCCTGGTTAATAATTATTTTTTTGGGGGGTTATTGATTATTTTTCTTATTTTCTTTGGAAATTCACAAGAAAACAATACCCATAAAGGGCTGTATAAGAATAATTCTTTAGTACCTTAGCTTTGGGCTCTTATTTGATTTTTGTTTCAGATTATATATTCATATTGAAGTTAATGCCAATTAGTTGAAAATAGCCTCTGAGATTTCCTACTGTTTCTAATCTTTTTGTCTAAGCAAGGTATATTGGAGATAAAGATAATATATTTAGCACTTTTATGGTCTTGGTAACATTTGCTTTTAGAGGACCATATTATGAGCTTACTTTTGTTTAGCTTCCTTTCCAGTCATTTAATCAGTCCAGCATGATTACGATAATCATACTGATGTAGTCTCATCCTGGGCATTCACCTTCCTCCAGCAGCGGACCTAATAAAGCAACGGGGAAGGAAGTACTAGTAAGAAAGGTGGCTTGAGTAATAGCAGATAAAGGGAGATCTTACTAAGTGAGGCCTAGATAATAAGTGGTTTCTGGTGGTGAAGTGTAATCCCATCAGTGGAAGCTTAAAAGCCACAAAGCAATTGTATCCCAGGTGGGGGTCATCTCCCCCTCCCCTGTACAAGAAGGGACAAGTTGGGATGATGATGTTAGAACTTCGTCCAGATGCGGAGGGCAAAGGTGGAAGATAAAACACTTCCTGGGATAAAATTTGTAGATATTATAAAAAAGGAAAGCTTGAAAATGAGCCTTCAAAATGAATAAAAGGATTTTCTAATGCCATCCTATAATAATTTAGACCCAAGTTATCCTTAATTTTCACCTTATGCTTTTATTTATCATATTCTTTAAATATGTTTCCCTAAAGTACTAAAATATTTTGGTGTAGCTGCCAGAAATGAAAGGGAGTTTTTAGAAAGGTAACCAATAGAAAATTATTGGCATATCCCCAAATAATTTGTTTGCCCAAGAGAAAGTGCAGATTCTGACTCAGTAGGTCTGGGGGGTGGACCCAAGTTTGAGCTTCTAACCACTTTCTAGGTGATGTTCAAACTGCTAACATTGCTACATAGATGTTAGTTTCACTCTTTTCTTGCTCCTCTTATTTATCTTCTAGCCTCTTAAGTTACCATATAACCATAAAGATATCCCTGAATCACTTGAATTTATATTTGTATACCTACAGAGTTTTCTAAAAGAAAATCTGATCTGTAAATTTGTAGATGTACTTTAGTCTGGCAGTTGCACGACTTTTGTTCTCTGGAATGTGGCATGATGATTTTACCTTTATTGTGATAGGCAACATAATAATAGCAGAATAAATATTGAGATGCTGTCAGGACACTTGTGTTATATTTTATACTCTGCATCTAACTGGTTGTGTTAGACCAATAATCTTTCAGTACCCTTTCAATTTGGTGATTCAAAGCCAGTGAGCACAAGACAGACTATTTAGCTTAAGACGCCATTCCCCAATATTTATTGGGCTTTGAATAATAAATGCAAATCTTCCCGCATGTCTCTCTGCTGAGGTTGCTTCTTTAGGTAAGAAGATGCCTCTTAGAGACTGCTTTAAAGCCCAAATATTTTTAATGCCTCTTAAAACTACTTTAAAAAAAAAATCTTACATTTCAGTTCTATTATAACTGGAGAGATCACACTCATAGGCCCCTGATGATCAATTATTTTCTTTGCCTGGATTTTTGTTATGCAACCCAGCTAGTTTGCTCTGCTACAGGGAGGCTCACAAGATAAATTGCCTCCCTTTGGCTGTGTCGTTTTCTTCAATTACACAAACAGCAGCCGGAAAATCTGGAGGAGATGAGAACTACAAGAATTCTGGGAGATGCTAATGATTAGCACTTGCATTATTAGTCTCTGGAGTTTCTTAAAGCTCAGAGTCCCTCATGGCATTGTCAGAATAGCAGAGTGACACAGAAGCAGTCAGCAGTCAGGCGTCACTCAGCTGCCCAGGATAACGCTGTCCCTATGCACAAGGGTGTTTGCCTCCAGAATCCCACGATTCACCAAAGATTCAACAAACACTGCATGGCCATGATGGTTTTAAATAGATCTAATCAGTCTGGAGGGCTGATAGCCGTGAAAAACCTTGTTACCCTGGGAGGGAAACCTATCTTTCTCTAATAAAACAGAATGTAGTTACTGTACCACTCGTTTCCTAAAGCACTCTCCTTTGTATTATTAATTTTTTGAAAGTGTAAGTTTGGGAAAGCCTTTAGAGACACCAAGCTTATCAACTCTATTCATCTTCTGACTGGGTAAATTTCTTTTTCAAAATAATGCTCTTGAAACACAATTTTGTTTGTGGTCCTCCAAGGAGAAAGGGTTCTATCTCTCTGGTCTACTCTATTAAGAGTAAAGCTCGTAATGATATGATTGTCAAAAAGAAAGAAAAACGTCCTAAGATACGGTAAACCGAATCATGGAGGAAGGGTAAAAAATTTCCAGTAAAACCTTTAGTGCCGTTGTGCAGGCACTTTTTCAGCTTGTGCTGTCAGGGGGCCGTGAAGCAACTTTTTTGGAGGCACAGGATTCACTCTTAAAGAACAGGGAACGTTAATTGACAATATGCAGATAAAAAGCAGAACAATCCACATGCCAGAGGGGTTTTTGCTGGAAGCCCTGCAAAAGAAGACAGGAAAGTGAGAGGTAAAACTTGACGTAGCATTCACTCTGTGAAGGATGTAAAGAACATGTAGGACAGGTATGGGCTTTGGAATTGGACACATCTATCTTGAAGTACAGATCTGCTTTGTGGCCCCAGAGACAATCCTTTCTATTTCTTTTTTTCATTTTTACATTTGTAAACTAGAGATACTAGTACTTTCTGCACAAGGCCATTGAAAGAATCAAATAAGTTTTGTATAATAAGTTAATTTCCTAGAATATAACATATGACTAGTAAATTTTAGCAACATTAACATTCATTCATAGGCAGAGCTCACTGCTCCTTCCTTTTTTACGTCTCTATCATGGTTCTTACGACATTTCGTTAAAATTATTCGTGTTCAAGTCTGTCTAGGTCTTGATTTTCTGCTGGATAGAGACCATGTCTTAGGATATATCAAGAGCACTAAATTTGGGGTCAAAATATTTGTGTTCAACCAATGTGTTTTTTTAATAGTAAAAATGGGAATGGTAATAGTTCTCAAGGTGGCTATGAAGATTAAATGAGAAATCATATTATATATCCTCACTCGGCGCAGAGTGGTCACTAAGCAGATGTTATTTCCACTGTTTTCTTCTTTGGTATGGCCAGTGCTTAACAGTTCATGATACATGTATCATATATAATGTCATTGGTTCAGTCAGTGAGAGAATTTATGAATAAGCAAGTGAATGTGTGAGTAAAATAGAATGTTGAACGAAAAGTCAGATTTTGGCTCTAAAATTACCTTTGACCTTATCTAGCTGTGTGACCTTGGGCAATGCACTCTGATTCTCTGGGTCCTGGTGTCTGTAAATGTAAAGAGGGAATTGAATTGGATAAACTATACAATATATAACAAGTCTTATAGGTTTAACCTGCATGACACAAAAATCACACTTTTTCAAGATCTATAGCTTTTGATTTATATGAAATTCTACTTTTCAACAATATCAAAAGAAACCATGTTAGATGATAGAATGCTTGCATTTTTCTCTAATGTTGCAAGTATGGTAAGAGGGAACGCAAAAGAGGAAGAGGTCCTTGAAAGTCACCCACTGCAATGGCTACGTTCATTTTTTTAATGAGAGCAATGCATTCTGGATAGTAGAAAATGAGACAGTATAGTATCAGTCTAACATTTCAGACTTATTAAAAGTCAGTCCCTTTCTCTTAGGAATCTCTTCACAGTGAAGGACTCCTGAAGCCTCAGGATGCAACAATATGCCTTGATTACTTTTTCTATTAAAAAAAAAAAAAAAACCCACAGTTGCTGTATCACATGGTAGCTTTAAAGCAATGGTTCTCAAAGTGTGGTCCCTGGACCAGTAGCCTTGGCAACAGCTGGAAACTTGTTAAAGGTGAGAATTCTCAGGCATCATTCCAGACTTTCTGAATCGGAAACTGTGTGAGTGAGGCCCAGCAATCCATGATCCTGGTGATTGTGATGCACGCTGAAGTTTGAGAATCACTGCTTTAGGGAAAACGAAATCTCAAATGCTGACTCATCTTTTGAACCTTGGCTTATGTATCCAAGGTTCAGAATTACTCTCAATGAATTTCTTTTTCAGAAAACAGAAGCTATCTCAATATACATTATGTATAAATGCTCACATACTCAAACAATATCCTTTATTCTTCCACTTTCTTTTTTTTTTCTTTCTTTTATTCTTCCACTTTCTAAACATAGCAATTTTCCTATACCTTTATTAGAGAAGAACAGTGAAGTGATTTGATTTGAAGAACACTAAGCCCATTTATTTTTATCCATTGTTAGCTTAGATACATTTAGTCTTTTTCCTTCCTCTCCTTTTAAAAAATATGTTGTCAAATATTCGGGGTAAACTGTACTTCTGAAGAGGTGGGGATGAAATCATTTTGCTTCACATACCAAGGCCCTGGCAGCCATATTGCCTTTGAGCTTAGAAAGTCCACAAAGCTTCCTCCTCATTACACTTCCCTTTGTGGGTGCAGGAGGAGAGATGAGCAGCAGAAGGCATGACTTGTCTTTTTTGCCAGTTTTCTATGTGTTTCCATTTCACTGCTTTTGCTTTCCTTTAGTTTCAGAAATAATGAGAAATTTTCTTTTCCCTGAGCTTATTATCATAGCTAGAGGAAACAGAAAAAGCTCATTAAAATAATGAAGTGATTTCAGCATGATTAATTATGTCCAAAGCCATTGATGTTCACAGGTAAGAAAAACACTCAACTACCCTATGCTCTGGTTGTAAGATAAAGCCATTTGCCTACTTTTTAGCAATTGTGCATGAGTAGGAGGGAGCAACCTTTGGCATAGCAAAACTTAGATGAATGATTTGTTTCATCTCGTACTGGATCAATTTGGCCAACCAGGAGTAGAAAGAGGTCAACCAAGGGTAGACAGATTTCACCTGAGCCTTTAGACAGAAACTCATTTGGCACAGAGAAATCACTGAGGAGTTTGCAACACCCATTGTCAACGAAATGAATTTAAATATGGAAAAAGGAAAAATCTTTCCCTTAGATAACATGGTAGAGGGAAAGAAAATGAAGGCTTATGAAACATTTCAAGATAGTCTGTCAAAGAAATGCATTTTAGGGCTAACTGAGCACTATAGTTGGCTCACATATGTGGTCCTCTACTCGAGAGGACTATTGTTTCTCAAGAGTTGAATTCGAAGACATTAACACACATTATTGATATAATTGTTTTTAATTATAAGAAAAACAAATATGAAATTCACTTGTGCATGATGTCTGCTTGCCCTGATTTATGGAATTGATCCTAATCAGCATTTGTTACCAGGGGAAACAACGACTTCTATTATTATTATTGCTCATTTGAACTGAAAATAGATACTGAAATCACATGAATCATCACGATAAGTTTTGATGAAGCTCTAACTAAAATCAAAGGTAAAACAGCAGATGTTTGGATTTTAGTTAACAGGTATAAGATGCTTTATTGTGCTACAAAAGGAAGTTCCATAGTCACTGGTATAGAAGGTATTCCAAAGCACATAACTTCTTCCAGTGTGAAACACACAAATAAGTTATTAGAGGAGACCTAGAAATATAGATTAACTGTAAATAGAGTTTATAGCTTGATGTATGTGAATTGAGTTGCAATACCAATAATATAAATGCTGAGCCATAATAGGATTCCTGAGAGAGTGGGTGGTTATAGTCCTCAAAAGCCATAATAGCAACCCCCTCTCTCTTTAATGGATAATCTTTCTCCAATCATGTTCTGTTGGTAATGCTGTGGATGGGATTTAGTCATTTAATTATGAGGCTGGGGAAGAAAAGGGCCATAAACCAAAGCTCATGTTACTTGAGTAGAAATAAAAACTGACTGTCTTAAATCCATCTCATTGTAGTAAAGGCAGGGAGTTGGGAGAACTGAACTATTTTCATTCCAAAATCAAAAACCAAGAGTTCATTCTCCCCATTTTGTGTTATATTTAGATCTTTTCTCAGTTTCTTAGTATTTCACAGAGAGTTCTCAAGGCTTACTATGCAGACTACAGGAATAATTGCCCTTTAAGATATTTATATATTTGAACTATTTCAGTGAATATCTGTTTATTCAGCACTGACTGTGTGTGAAGTAGTGTGTACAAGACATGTTTTTCTGGCACTTACGTTAAACCTTTGGTATAAAGGTGATGGAGTCAGGTAATTTTTGAATCTGTTCTCTAAGGAGTCAACTCTCACATCCACAGGGCAAGCATTTTTGTCTTGCTCATTTCCAACACAGGTGAGGATTTTCCACGTTTTAGGGTACTGGGCTTCAACTTTGTCCATATGTCAGAATCACCTAGAAATTTTTACAAACTACCAATGCAGACCAATTACATCAGACTTGCTTGTGGGGAGTTCCAGGCAACCATATTTTTCCAAACTCTCCAGGTGATTTTTATGTGCATCCATGATTGGGTAAAATAGAAAACTATTTCCTAATTTTTACTAGAGAAGTATGTGTGTGTTTCATTATTCTTTTTGAACTATTCAATTTTTCCTCTTTTAGGCTTAAAATAAGTCACAGTCAACTTTCACAACTGGTTTTATAGATTCAAACATTCTGTGAATTATGACTTTTACCTGTGGCCCAATAAAATTTCATTGATTTCCATATAACTGAAGTTATTACAGAGTCTTGGAAAACATATAAGATCTACATTTATGATTCTAGATTGAATTCTACAATTAAACATCCCATCCCAGGTCAATGATTTGGACAGAAATAAATGCCATATGAATGAGCAATATTAATAATACCCAAATAGAGTATGATGCTACTTTATTGTCTTTACTTTTCATCATATTACTTTTTATTGAATATGCTTTTTTTTTTTTTTGCCTTTTGTCATTATCAAAGAGTTTTCAATGCCTATTGTCAATGGAATGAATTTAAACATAGAAAAAGGAAAAGAATATTTCTTTTAAGCAAGCATGCTAGAGGGGAGAAAATGAAGATCCACAAAACATTTCATGCTATCCTGCCAAAGAAATGCATTTTATGGCTAATCAAAAAATACCGCCTTTTATAATTAAAAATAATGATATCAATAATGCATGTTAATGTCTTTAAATTCAACTCTTGAGAAACAAAAGACTGGCCCAAGTTAAGCAGGGGACCACATGTATGTTATTTCACTAACTTTCACTGTTAGTTCTGTCTTTCAACTAGAGAATTTCTTCTGGTGAATGGTCCATTTTGCCTATTAAAATTTTAACATACTATGAAGTATTTAAGAATTTGAAAATAGCATACACAGAATGCAATGAATACCCATCTACCTACCACTCAGCTTAAGAAATAAAACACCACCAGTACAATTAAAGCCCCCTGTGTATTCTTCCCTTCCTTGCTGGGTTGCCAGATTTAGCAAATAAAGATATAGGCCACCAGCAAAATCTGAATTTTGGATAAACAACTAATACCACTCAGCTTAAGAAATAAAACACCACCAGTACAATTAAAGCCCCCTGTGTATTCTTCCCTTCCTCGCTGGGTTGCCAGATTTAGCAAATAAAGATATAGGCCACCAGCAAAATCTGAATTTTGGATAAACAACTAATAACTTTTTAGTTGTCACAAATATTGTGTGGGATATACTTATACCACAAAAAAATTGTTGGTTATTTATCTGAAATTCAAGTTTCACTGGACATCCTGTACTTTGTCGGGCAACACAACACAACTCCTACATGCATTTCATTATACTTTAGCTGTATATGTAATGGTTTAAAAGCATATATAAATGATGTCATATACCTTAATGTAGTTGGTCATCCATATCGTTGGGTTCCACATCTGTCGATTCAACCACCTGCAGATTGAAAATATTTAGAAAAAACATTTCACAAAATTCCAAAAAGCAAAACTTGAATTTGCCACTCAATGATTACTGCATCGAATCCATGAGAATAAAGTGATGTGTAGGCATTATATTAGATATTATAAGCAATCTAGAGATGATTTAAAGTATACAGGAGGATTGCATAGGTTACATGCAAATACTTCACTATTTATATGAGGAACTTGAGTATCTTAGGATTTCGGTATCTTTGGGAAGTCCTAAAACTAAACTTCCACAGATACTGAGGGACAACTGTACATATATGTATATATTTGAAATCTTTTTTCTTAACCCATTAATATGTTTTTCAAGTTACCCATGTTGTTCATGCAGCTCTAGTTTTATTTTAAATCCATATATAATATTCCATTGAATGACTACTCCATACATAAGTTACAGATTATTCTGGTGGCCATAGAAGCTATTTCTAAATTTTTGCAATTATGAACAATGCCTCTATGAGCATTCTCCTATGTTTTCTCATGTAGATATTCAACAATTACTCTAGGATTCATATCTAAGAGTGAAATTTCTATATTGTGGTTTGCATATACCTTG
>NW_012147842.1:1818384-1819504 GCF_000956105.1 Propithecus coquereli
AAATGGAAGAAATAAAAGAATACACTGAGACAAAGATATAGTTTTATAAGTTTATAAAGATTATAGGCAAAGCGGGAGCTCAGGGGGCTTAGACCTCTCTGTTTGTCTCAAAAGCCCCGAATGAGGTCTTATATGGTAATTTATAGGAAATAGTGAACAATTGTCAGGGGTAACAGATTTACTTAACAACAGGTAGTTCCTCTCAGGTTAACAGATTTTCAAAAGGCTTTTACAGAAGGCTTCTACAGATTCTTTAACTAATTCTATTTACGTGAGCAAATGGTTACAAAGTCTTTCAAAGATTAATTTCTAAATTCTAAGGTAAGTTTATCATTTAAACAGAGGGGTTAAACAGAGATATATAGGCTCCATGTTTATTAGCTTATTGTGAATGGAGACAGGTAGTCTAGAGTGGTTTAAACAACAAAAGCTTTGCTTTTAGCCATTCAGGAAGCTGTCGTTTCTGGGAAGCTGTTTGTTCCGGAGGGCACTCCTTTATCAGCTCTCAGCCTATAGTTTTTAACAGATTCGCTTGTACTTTACAAAGCAAATCCAATTCTTTAAGTCTGAGAAACTCGGCGCCTCATGGGATACAGCCGCTACTGCCTTTCAGAGATGCCCTTCCGAGTGTAACAGCATTCGAAATGCAAACCAACATGTTCACATATTCTTTCAGGGCAAAGCTCTGTAAAACTCTTAAGACAAATCCTGTCCCAAAACACGTTTAATACTAATTCATGGAGCGACAATTTTAGCCCATGAAACCTATGTTGGACTTTTATAGAATTCTGAGATAAAATTTTGTGTCATTTTTAAGCCTCCAAGTTTTTGATAATTTGTTACAGTAGCAATAGAAAAAAACAAAGAATGGACTATTTTGGCCATGCAATTATAATGTTTGTGCAGGTACTTGGTAATCTCAATAACTCAATAAATATTTCTTGATAATCATTAGGTTGATAGTTAGGAGAAATAATATCAGGCATGGAGTTAGGGGACCCGGTACCCAATACTTTCATGTGCACAAGAATCAATTTGGTTTTTATTTTAAAATTCATGGTATCCACCTGAAGAAATTCTGAATTAGGATTGTGGTGGGATGCAAAATGGCATGGTCACC
>NW_012147842.1:1826594-1828197 GCF_000956105.1 Propithecus coquereli
ATGTTGTCTTAGATAGCTTGATATGGTAATATATTCTTCCTTGATACAAATACTGTTTCTCTCATGTACTTGCTGAGTCACTAGTTCTAATCTTCTAAATGTTATTGTTCTGATTCTTCTCCTTTAAATAGGAAGCATGATAATATCTAACAACTCTGTTAATAGCAATTTAATAAAAGAGTCAATATGAAAATATTCATAAACGATAATATACTAGATACTTTAAATATTAGGAAGTTGAAATATACTTACTGATATTTTAACATTTGTAAAACTTTAAAAAAAATGTGATATGCTGCAAGTTAGAAAGCCCTCCTATTTCTTTAGAAATCTAATTGCTTTGAAGAGAATCTTCCTAAGGTAGGGCTTAAATCGTTAAATGAAATCAAGTTAAGATAATATCAGAAGAGACAATGTTGCCAAGAAAAAATCATGAAAGGAGATAAAATCATATGTTAGAAGTATCTTTCCTTGAAGGCCCTACATGAAAAACTATGATACATAGATAGGAAAGATTAATCTAGCAAAGGGAATGTAAAATGGTATGAGAAGGATATGGAAAGTCCCAGAACAAGGCAGTATTTGAAATGGTCAAGAATCACTTGGGAATCAAATAAAAATTCAGCTTCCTTTGGCATCATTTCCATAAATTCTGATTCAAATATGGGGACAAAGATGCTTTTAAGCAAGCATCTCAGGCAATCTGCTTAGAGGTAGTGTGTGTACACTATCCGTATACATTATTTTAGGGCTTTTCATGATATATTCAATTCTAATTGTCACTTCTTAAATTCAGGAAATACTAACGAAAGAAAAGTGATTAACTTTTAATAGACCATATATTTAGGTTAATGGCTTCTCTGGTTAAAGCACTCCACAAAAATATAATTAGAAATAACTGAAAGAAGGGAAGTATTTCTTTTTCTCATGTGAGAATATTTCATTTATCATAATGTTTTCTTACGTCTTTTTTTTTTTTTTTACAATGTATAGAGAACACAGATTGGATTGGACTTGTGTAATAATAAACTAAAATGGAAAAACTGAAGCTGTTAAAATCTTCAACAATGAAATAATGGAAAATAGTGTATAGCTTCTGCATGATGACATAAGAAGTCTATATACAGATTTGAATAGCTGAGAAAGTCTACGTGACTTTCCCTATGTTCGTATGAATCACTAGAGGGCAACATATACTACACCTTTAACAGTCACATATCACAGAATTGTTTGCAGATCTAGAGGAGTGAAAACAGAGACAAAAGCAGGCAGAAGTCAGAAAGATAAAAGCTGCAGCTATAATTACTGCTGAAATCATTAGTTAATTTAGTTAACTGCATGAAACCATCAGTGGCCAGCTATCTTAGTAGGAAAGCCTACTGAGTGAAGCCTTAAGGTTTTTCTCTAAATTACTTTTTTAAAAAATTAAGTAGCCATGATCATTGTTCCCTGAAAGTCATGCACACAATCATGCAGAATAGAAAATGGAAAGTCATGAAAGATGCGGTCCTCTTTGTTATTATTTTTTTAATCTTTCACGCATATGTATCAATTATAGAAGGTCAGCACAGTTGATTTTTTTTCTCTGCAGGGTGCCTCACCA
>NW_012147842.1:1830052-1832027 GCF_000956105.1 Propithecus coquereli
ACAAATTTTAAGAAGATCGTCAGTAAATAAAATAACCACAACATAAATGCTAAGTGTCCCAGGGTATCTGTGGCACAGGAAAGTGAGAATTTATCGTCCTGCTCATTTTCATTGAGAAAATTTACTGTTTCCAGTTTTCAAACATTATCATTACGTAATATAGGTTTAAGTCATATCCCTGTATTTAAAGTGTTTTTATCATATTGAATATTTTTAAAGCGATGATGCATAGGTTTGCATTTTAGAGTAATAGTGGGCGTTTGAGAGAAACAAATCAAATGACGTAAAAAGGTGAAAATAATAAGAGTGGATAAAATATAAAACTTAAATATTGACATTTTTTCACAAGATACTAATGAAAAAAAATACATGAGAAAGATGAAAGAGGCAAGGAGAAATTATGAGTTAGAAGAAAATATTTGCCTTTAGAAAAAGAAATGAAAGCTAATTAGGAAAGTGTAAAGTCAAGAACTGTGTGACAGAAGATACACTGATTAATTCTGATGTTTTCTAACCACTTAAAACTTTTTAACCTCCAAGTATTGTAAAGCTCTGCTATGCAAAATCCACCAATTTTTCACTTTCCTGAAATGGAATAGTCCTTGAAATATTTCTTATACCACTAGGGTGCCATTCAGTAAATTGCTTCTTTATAAGCACTAAATTGCCCACTAATGTCTTGAGAAAGAAAGTCATCTGCTCCCTCCGATTATAAATGTTACCTCATTAGCTCTAAAAACACACCTATGAGGATGGAAAATGAAAATGGGAAATATCGCTATTATTTTAGAAGTGAATGATTGAGAAACTGAGCATAGAGCATCAGAATTATCAATATTCCAAATTCCAGAGCTCCGAGTGTAAAATCTAATATTTGATTTACCAAATTAGGAATGTAAAATTCAGATAACTTTTTATGTCTTCATTTGCAAAGCATGTACTAGGTGCTGCGAGAAATTTATGACTTCAATAACCTTTATTCAATCTGTAATGGCATGGATTCTTTTTGAAGTAATGATGGACAAATGAGAGAAATGGTTAAGTGGATAAAACGAGGCAGTTGCATGTCATAATTAAAGGAGTAGGCGGACTGGGTGAAACTTAGATGTTCACATTTTGTTCAGCAGGGTAATATTAATCCTCAGAAAAAAAACACTGATGACGGAAACAAGAATTAATTATGATTTTGGACAAATGTGTTTTTGCAGAAATGTCTTCTCTGTTTGTACTTTAAAATTCCTTCTGTGATTTTCTACTTTCTGGATATCATTATTTTCTGCAACTTTTGAATAATTTCAGGGATTTTATGCTTTTCCATGACTCAGTCTTTTTTACTGCTTATTCTGTGTTTTGTCTGTCTGGCAAGACAGAATGCAAGTAAGTAAGTCCTGCAGGGCAGGGATTGTCCTTTAGACAATCCCAGTGTGTCACTGCGGAAGCAGTGATGATACTGAGAGCCATGCAGAAGCCTGGGCTGTCTTGGCCTCTTGGGGCTTACTTATTCCATTGACCCTAATGCCCCGATCCCTGCTGACATGGCTTTATTTTAAGTCAAGGTCAGTATTTTAAAGCAAAATTGTCTAACACCATTTCCCCAAAGTTTTCCAGCTCTTTAGGTTTGCGTAGACAATCAATCATCTCCAATCTTCTACTTTCCTCTTTCTCAGTGTCTCTGGTTGTTCTTCCCAGCTATCTGGACCCTGGGCCTCACCGATCCGTTTGACATGTCTTAAAGACCAGGATCCAGAGTCCCAATCTCCTTTCAACCAGGGAATGAATGACCTAAGCCCTCACCAAAATCCCGGTATGAAAACATGTGTCAAGGGAGGTAAAGTTTAGCTTCGCACAATCACAATACCTAAACTTAAGTACTCATTAAGTCCAAACTACTGTTGCTTATTTTCCCAGAACTAAGTGCAGGTGCTTGACAAATATCTAAAGAGGACACGAGGGGCTATTTCTAGACTGCCAGCTT
>NW_012147842.1:1833282-1835421 GCF_000956105.1 Propithecus coquereli
TGACCAGATTAAGCCAATGCAAAGTTATCATTTTTCTCCATTTAGTAGCAGCTTCTTTTCTTCAGAAATATTTAATGGGATTGTATTATAACAGTACCTCCTTTTGAGGAAGGCATGATTATGTAGTGGTAGAAACAAAGCCTTTGAAGTCAAGAAAAATTGGAGCTCAGTTTCCTTTCAATGTATGTACTCCAAGAAGCAGAGTCAAGACATGATAAGATGTTCAGAAGACTTGCTGAGGAAATGTCTGTGAAACATAAATGGGCAGGGAGAGCCTTGAGATCATAGCTCAGGTCTAATACATGTGCGAGGAAGTGCAAGGAGGGAAGAAAAAATGGGTAGGAAGTTTTAGGCTGTGGCACCTTCCAAAGAAAATTTTGCTAAGGCTTCTGGGGAGTCTTTGAACCAAAGTTGCCTGTTAGAGGATTCCCATATAACACAGGAACAGTCCTACATATCCTCAGCCATGTTCAACTATTGACTGGGGGAAGCAGGGGAGAAGTGAGGCATCAATGACAACATGGTGGTTGATCTGGTGGGGCAGTTAGTCAGCACTTGTTTCCAGAGCAGTAGTAGTGTATTTGCATAGCTCCAAATTACTATAACATCTTTATGTTTGCAATCAAAATATTGAGTTGTCTAAAAATAAGCTATGCTTTAAACATCTTTGCTTCTCTTAAGATTTCAAGATTCCCATGGGTAGGGTATATGGCATATAACTCTTTTCCAATGCCTTATGAATAGGTTCTTCAGAAATATTTGGGATTAAGTCTACCAACTCAGTATAAACCCAGATCAAGGGTGAAAAGTTTACCCAGACTTCTTGAGATCTGAGTGGCGTAGGACTGCCTGGCAGAAAATAGGGCCTTAGGTAGAAAAATACAGTCCTTGACAGATTTTGTGTTTGTGAAAAAGTGATTTTCAAAAGAGTAAAATCGTAACCCTCATGCACAATCATTTTTTATAGATGAAGGAATCAGTAAGAAGTTATAATTGGTTCAAAAAGTATCTGAGAAGCTAGCATGTATTTATAAGAGTAGAAATTTGCAGAGTTAGATTCAAAACCGTAATCAGTCAAAACCGTAACTGTAATGTCAAAATAGTGATGAGTCTCTGGGTTTATGTGCATCTTTACTGTATAAAAGTCTACAAGTTATTAATGGCAAGTATTTTCACTAAGTCTGGGACCTTTAATAATAAATAAAATGGTAAGAATTATTTAATATATTTCCCTAGATTATTTTTGGATGACTGTTGCCACCAACTTTCTTCTAAGGGATATGATTCCTGTGTTTTTGCCTCAGTTCCAAGTTTTAGATAAATTTTAAATAGTATAGAAACTATGGGTTTAGCAATTAAAATAGTTATATTGATGGTATAAAGGAGTCCAGAAAGCCATTGGACTTTAACTATCTCAAATTTATTTTAATTGTATGTAATAATATTATCTTCTCTCATCCTCAGAAATGGCTTATCCATTTATGATCATTGTTTTGATGTTTAATATATGTATATAAAAGTTCTTGTATACGTGAAGGTCATAACATGGTAATTGACATACATATATAATACCCAAAAAATGTTACAAATTAACTTTCATGGTGAGCCTAGTTGGAGTTTTTCTTTAAGCTTACAGAGCATATATAAATCTTCGTGGTCCCAGATGTAGTATCATCAGAATTCATTTTTAAAACCTAAGTTTAAAATTTCTGAAAACATATCATCTGAATGTCTGGTATACCCTGTGAAAACACTTGTCAACCATAAAATCATAATAGTCAAACCATCTCCCAACAGGAACCTGTTAGCTTGTAGGAGTGATTAGGAAATTATTTAAAGTTATTGTAACACTTTCTGTATGCCAGTTAGACTATACAAGGTGACGTGTTGTTGTCATCTTTACCTTTATTGGGGAGCAATTGAATATTATAATATTCAGTTAGAATATTTTGAGTCATAACATTGAGAAGAGAAATAGACTCAAATTATGTGGCAAATGTATAAATAATTCCTATACATAGGGAAAAAGGAATCAGATCACTGAGCATCGAACTGTGTGCCTGATAATATAATAATATTTTTAAGATATGGCCATGTTGGATGTTATTTGCTTGATGACTTATAAGTAGTTTATTTTTA
>NW_012147842.1:1836716-1837597 GCF_000956105.1 Propithecus coquereli
TTTAAATTGTTTCTCCATGAATAACCAATTGGCCCAACCTCTTTATCAAATGATTTCCTTTCCCCACTGATACATAATGAGACATTTGTCATAAATCATTTTTACATTTGAAGATATGTTTCTTGTCTCTAATTCCTTTTATTAGTTACTCTGTCTATTCCTTTGACACTACCATATTGTCTTAATTACTATAATGAAAAAACAAAGGATTAATATGTTTTAGGAAAACTATTTCAACTTTGTCCTTCTGTTTTAATATATGGCTTGTAAGCACTGTTCTTATATATATATCTTGTAATCGATTTATTGATTTCCACAGAGGAAAACGAACATATTGAAATTTTGCTCAGGAGCACATTGACTATATAAATCACTTTTGGGAGAACTTATATCTTGATGATATTAAGACATCCTATTCAAGATCCTAGTGTCACTATGTTTTCTTTGTAGTCAGCCAGTAAAGTTTTATGACTTGTCCCATAAAAGGTTTGTGCATCATTATTTTAGATATATCCCTTGATATGTTATATTTTATTTTGCTATTGAACATTTTTTTTCTATGCAGATAATCATATCATCTGCAAGTAATGAGAATCTTGTTTCTCTATATCCATATGTGAGTGTGTGTGTGTGTATGTGTGTACTATTTTTTGTCCAACTACAAGACTGTATTGGTTCTTCGATCAATATTGGATAGAAGTGCTGATTGGTGAATTTCACTATTCATGTGATATACATTTCTATTGTATTTCTGTTGTACTTACTATAAGCCAAGAAATGTTCTAAGCCTTACAATTTTAGCTAATTTAATTATTAGAAATTCTTTGAGTTGGACATTATTATTTTCCTGATATTTAAAAGATGAGGAAAATAAAGCATGG
>NW_012147842.1:1837647-1839718 GCF_000956105.1 Propithecus coquereli
TTCTTTTTGAAGTAATGATGGACAAATGAGAGAAATGGTTAAGTGGATAAAACGAGGCAGTTGCATGTCATAATTAAAGGAGTAGGCGGACTGGGTGAAACTTAAATGTTCACATTTTGTTCAGCAGGGTAATATTAATCCTCAGAAAAAAAACACTGATGACGGAAACAAGAATTAATTATGATTTTGGACAAATGTGTTTTTGCAGAAATGTCTTCTCTGTTTGTACTTTAAAATTCCTTCTGTGATTTTCTACTTTCTGGATATCATTATTTTCTGCAACTTTTGAATAATTTCAGGGATTTTATGCTTTTCCATGACTCAGTCTTTTTTACTGCTTATTCTGTGTTTTGTCTGTCTGGCAAGACAGAATGCAAGTAAGTAAGTCCTGCAGGGCAGGGATTGTCCTTTAGACAATCCCAGTGTGTCACTGCGGAAGCAGTGATGATACTGAGAGCCATGCAGAAGCCTGGGCTGTCTTGGCCTCTTGGGGCTTACTTATTCCATTGACCCTAATGCCCCGATCCCTGCTGACATGGCTTTATTTTAAGTCAAGGTCAGTATTTTAAAGCAAAATTGTCTAACACCATTTCCCCAAAGTTTTCCAGCTCTTTAGGTTTGCGTAGACAATCAATCATCTCCAATCTTCTACTTTCCTCTTTCTCAGTGTCTCTGGTTGTTCTTCCCAGCTATCTGGACCCTGGGCCTCACCGATCCGTTTGACATGTCTTAAAGACCAGGATCCAGAGTCCCAATCTCCTTTCAACCAGGCAACGAATGACCTAAGCCCTCACCAAAATCCCGGTATGAAAACATGTGTCAAGGGAGGTAAAGTTTAGCTTCGCACAATCACAATACCTAAACTTAAGTACTCATTAAGTCCAAACTACTGTTGCTTATTTTCCCAGAACTAAGTGCAGGTGCTTGACAAATATCTAAAGAGGACACGAGGGGCTATTTCTAGACTGCCAGCTTGAAAGTACATTCCAGTCTTCTGGCTTTCTTTCATTTTTTAAAACGTTATCATTCAGTCTCTGCAGGGCTCCTTGATACAATTACATCGGTGTCCCAGAAGTCAAGTTATGTCTTTCCTGTTTCCAGTATAATCACTTTTCATACCACTCATCTTGTTGATTTTAGAAAGATAATAATACAGATTTTACTCTAGGGAAAAATCTCATTTGGAGAAATGTTCTATTAATATATTTATGATGGAATATATAGATTCACCATTTAATAACCTTTATCTTAAAACATTTACTAATAGACTATTTCAAAAAGGAATTTTAGCTGGTTAAGTTAGGAGAATGAAAAGATGTTCAAAAAGGAAAAAATAATGTTATTGTGAAAAAAATTGTAGTCATTGTGGTATAAATACTTTTTCCCTTGAGACCTGAAAATGCATGGTAATGGCTGTATTCACTGCTACATGAGTTCCTTTAAATAAACGGCCTATTACAGTTATATCATTGCCAGTTAGAGGTGACCTTGAGCTGCTGACATATTCTCCGTGATTGGTGCCAGAACTGTGGACATTTTCTGCACTGTTTTTCCTCCCTGTGACTTGATTTGGTCTCTGCAATTCTTTGCCAATCTAGCCTTTTCTCTTTCCAACAATCAATTGAAAGGTGTTGTTATTCCCTACTTTGATTTTACTCTTGAATGGCTCTTGAGCTTGGAGTATGGGAAAGGAGGGTAAAAAGACAGCTAACTATTCAAACCCCAACTAAATACCTTACGATAGTCAATATTTTAGTCTGTTCCCACTGTTACAACAAAATACCTTAGATTGGGTAATTTTTAAAGAGTATAAATTTATTGCTTATAGTTCTGAAGGTTGGAGGTCCAAGATCAAGGTGCCAACATATTCAGTGTCTGGGGAGGGCTTGCTCTGCTTAGAAGATGACAACTCTTGCTGGGTCCTTGCATGCCAGAAGATTCAAGGCAGCTCCCTGCAAGCGTTTTTATAAGGGCACTAATATCACTCATGAGGGTACAGCCCTCATAACCTAATCACCGTCTGAAGGCCCTACCTCTTAATATCACTGAAATGACTAGGTTTCAACATGAA
>NW_012147842.1:1850478-1851612 GCF_000956105.1 Propithecus coquereli
GTCCTTTAACAGCAGCTTCAATTTTTCTTTTCATATACATATCAGAACAAGTACTATTTAATGGTTAGTGCAGCAGTTTTCAAAGTATGCTTCAAATTCCTGATCTGTGGGTGGATAACAGGTGTTATGTAACATAGTGCCTCATGATAAAATAATTTTGGGAAATACTGGATTAAACGAAATTAAGCATGTTTCTTTGCTACAAGACTTCACTTACACTTTAATATTTTAATACTCATTCTAGAACTTTAAGAAGGAACACATTTGATCTTATTTGATCAAAGATATTTTTACCTTAGATTACCTTAGATCTATAATGTAACAAACATATCAATACCCAGTTTCTAGATCATCAGTTAGCTTCCCAACTGGTAGGTTGAAGTGGGGAGCTAGAAATATAAAAATAAGTACAAAATTCTAATGAATGCAATAAGTATGAATATTTCCTTAGCATGTTCAAAGGCGAAATGAATATAACTAATTGTCATAAGCAAAATAATCTGCATAGTTAGTTCAATCATAGCTAACTAGTATTATTTTATTTTTTTAAAAAAGGATCTTGTTCTATTGCTCAGGCTAGAGTGCAGTGGTGTCATCATAGCTCACCACAAACCTCAAACTTCTAGGCTCAAATGATTCTGCTACCTCACCCTCCCGAGTAGCTGGGACTACAGGCACGTGCCACCATGTCTAGCTAATTTTTCTATTTTTTTGTGTAGCCAGGGTCTCACTCTTGCTCAGGCTGGTCTTGAACTCTTGGCCTCAAGAAATCCTCACACTTCGACCTCCCAAAGTGCTAGGATTACAGACATGAGCCACCGTGCCCAGCTGCAAATTAGTATTATTAAGGGTTGCAATGCCTAGATTGTCTGAAGAGAAAATTGAAGTACTGGATTTCCACTCTCTGTCAGGAAGATGAGCCTGAGGCAGCTGGCTCAACTGTTGCTACATTTAGAAACCAGGTGTTTAGCCTAAGGGGAAAAGACATTATGAGTGTGAATATGAAAGGTGTTTTGTATAGGGGAAAGAGAAGATTTTTTGGCGGGGGAAGTGTGGCTCTTAGGGATGTATAAATAGAGAAACTATATAATTAATAATGCTAAAAAAGACATTTATAAAAATGGAAGGATACAT
>NW_012147842.1:1851891-1853713 GCF_000956105.1 Propithecus coquereli
TGTTCATTACAACATTATTCACGATAGCCAAAAATTAGAAATAACCTAAGTGCCCATCAAAAGATGAATGGGTAAAGAAAATGTGGCATGTATAAATAATGAAATACTCTTCAACCTTAAAAAAGAAGGAAATCCTGTCATTTCCCACAACATGGATGCATTAGAGGAAGGGAATTGGGAAAACGTTGGTCATAGGACTCAGAATTTCAGTTTAACAGGTGGAATAAGATCAAGAGATCTATTGTATAGCATGATGACTATAATTAATAACAATTTTGTGTATACTTAAATTGCTAAGAGAGAAGATTAAAAAAACAATTATGTCAGGATAATAGGCAAAGATGAAATCGTGCTTGCACTTGGGAATTTTCTTCCCAAGTAATAGAAGAAAATAACAAAATAGTAATGTTGCAAATCTTAGTTGAGTCTTTTTTTGTTGAAGATCCAGAGAAAAGATTGCTTCAGTAAGAGTGTATTTATTTTTCAGTATGTCAAGATTTCAGAGGTAACTATGAGGTTCTTGAAGAATCAGAGCACTTCACTTCAAAATATGTTGCTCTGGTATGTTGAGTATTAAGAAAAAAATCAGGTGCAAGAAGCCCACTTTCATTCCCTTTCTTTTTTTTTTTTAAAGACAAGAGGTGAAATTCCCATGTGAGAGTTGCCCTCCCTAAGCCAGGAGAAAAGCAGCTTTCTTTTCTCAAGAACAGTATGTAGAGACTGAGAAAATTCTGAGCAAAGAGACCTCATTAAAATCATTCTTATCTTCCTTTAGTCTCCTCATATATTTTAGATTTCCAATTGCTTGTCTTTGCTCAACTTAGTATAAAAGAATTTAGATTTTGCCAGATCTTTGGGTCTTTATTTTCCTACAGGGGCTCCCATGTAGGCGTAGAAATCTATGTGCTTTTCTCCTGTTAATCTATTTTATGCCAAATTAATTCTCAGGCCCAGCTAGAGAGTCTAAGAGAGTAGAGGTAAAGTTTTTCCTCCCCTACAGTCCCTCAGTATTGTCAGCTTTCAGGCTTTGGAGAAAAAAAGATAACCTATATAACCTTGGGAAGGGCAATGACCTTTTAGATACAACACTAAACACCCAATCCATGAAAGAGATCATGGATAAGCTGGACTTCATTAAAATTAAAAACTTCTGCTCTGTGAAAGACAATGCAAGAGAGGGAAAAGACAAGTTGCAGGCTGGAGGACAATATTTGTGAAAGACACATCTGATAAGGCACTGTCATCCAAAATATACGAAGAAATATTAAAACTCAAATGTAGAAAAGGAGCAGTTCAAAAAATGGGCCAAAGACCTTAACAGACACCTCATTAAGTAAGATACACAGATGGTAAAAAAAACCCACAAAAACATTATAAAAAGATGCTACACATCATATGTACTCAGGGAAATGCAACTTAAAACAATGAGACGCTACTATACACCACTGAGAATGACCAAGTTCAGAACACCGACAACACCAAATGCTGACAAGTGTATGGAGCAACAGGAACTCTCATTCGTCGCTGATGGGAATGCCAAATGGTATAACCACCTCGGCAGACAGTTTGGTTTCTTACAAACCAAACATACTCTTACCATACAATCTAGCAATCACACTCTTTGGTATTTACTCAAAGAAGTTACACTCATGTCCACATAAAAACCTGCACCCAGATGTTTATGGCCACTCCATTTATAATCACCAAAATTTTGAAGTAACAAAAATTTTCTCCAGTACGCAAATGGATAAACTGTCATATATCTAGACAATTAAATATTACTCAGTGTTAATAAGAAATGAGCCATTAAGCCATCAAAGGA
>NW_012147842.1:1862268-1862996 GCF_000956105.1 Propithecus coquereli
CCCCCCAAAAGAGAGATCATTTTAAAGACCATAGTCAAACATTCCTTATTGTAAAATGGAATACTGACTTTTCATAAATATTGTTTTACATTTTGATTTCTTTGTATAATAACATAGATTTTTTACATCCACCCTGTAATTGTGAGATTCTTATTGGATGAGTTCACATTTTATTCTTCTCATCTCTTATAACATATTGCACAGTACCAAATGCACTATTTAATAAAGGTTTATTTGGGCTGAAAATTCTAATGAACACTTTTGGTATCTCAAATCCACCCCATGGCCACAGCTAATTGGACGAAAGGTGACAATTGACAGAGGGGTACTCCTCTGTTATCCCCAGAGGATGCAGAGTTTTGACTGAGACAATTAGACTATTTTTCTGGAAATGTATAAGTAGGACATGAAATTGATTACATGTGATAACTGAACTTTTAACACGATAAAGACATAGCTTCTGATAACAACATTTTGTGGGAAATTGTGAGTAAATTTATCTGGATTAGAAAAAGAAAAAATATAACAATGGAAACAGGAAAAAAACTGATACAATGTAGCACACAAATAAGCATAACATGAAACAAAGTTACCCAATGTTGGGTAACTTTGGGTAACCCAAAGTTACCCAAAGTTCCAATGATGCTCCCTTCCTGGTTCCTAGCCTTCTTGAGTTTTCTAGTGAGGTCCCCTGTTTGCTCAACTGTTATGGGTTTTTGTTCATTGTA
>NW_012147842.1:1863056-1868626 GCF_000956105.1 Propithecus coquereli
AACTATAAAAGACTTAAAAGGAAATGACAAACTATATAAAATAATTGTAAGCTGGCACTTAAGAGTGCCTTACAAGGCTCAGGTAACAGGAGGAAAATTTCCAGCTGAAAATTTGATTAATATTCCGATAGAATACTGGAAACCCTTGGCAAATTATTTCTGTACCTCATATGGTAGAATAAATGTTGGAAAGTAGCTAATAAAAATTTAAATACCACCTGCTATACTAGATATGAAACAAACTACAATGACTAAAGTAGGATACTATTATAATAAACAGACTGATAAACAAATTAGATATAAATTGTGCATATATGAATGTTTGATATATCATAAACTTGTGTTCCAGAGCTGTAGAAATATAATTAGTTATTCAAAAAACCACTTTAATATAATTTGGTATCCATATGGAAAATGCCATAAATATTCATCTTACATTAATCATAATATACTTTATATGTATGTTCAGTCTAAATATATCTAAAATTATAAGTGAGCTAGAATAAAATATAGCAGCAGATATTTCATATTGAGGTAGAGTATTAGAGTTGAATTTTCTGTATGGCAAGGACACTATTAATAACTGGAAGCACATTGAAAAAATGCAAAATTGTCACACCACATGTATCACCTAACCATTTGGCCAAAGGTTAAAAAGATTGATAATCATGTTGGTGAGAATGCATGGGTATAGGAAAACTGGTATATTGCTAATCACAATGCAAACGATTTTTAGTTTAAGTGTAAAGCGACAGTATCTACCTACATTTAACGTTTTCCAACTTTTAACCTAGCAATTTAATTTGTAAGAATTTCTTTTCATTTTGGTTTTCTCATCTATGAAATGGGAGTTTATGTTATATAATGCCCAACTACATAATGGTTTCTGACACATAGCAGCCACTCAGTGAATGCTAGTCATCAGTAACTATACTTACTTGTGCTTCTGCAATACTGATTAAATTCTTTCGTAGTGGCAATTTTCATATTTAGTTAATTACTCTCTGTATCTTCTATTGCAACATAAGAATACTTTGTGACTACTACAGAGTCTTCTACATAATTTTCCCTCAGTAAATATTGGTCAAATAAACAGATCATTATAGGGCATTAATTTTCATATTAACAAAAACCAGTGAGAAATTTATTAAGTAGTAAAAAATTATATTCTGTATGCTAATATGTTTCAGATACTTAGCTGGGCAAATTACAGAAATGTATCCTTCCTTGGGAAGAGCAAGTAGTTGGTGTATCTGCTACCACTTAACAACATTAGAGGAGAGCCTAATTTTTTTAACCTGGGCCAAACTCTGTGTGGTGCTATCCTTTCCAGGCATGCAGAACCTTCGGGTTCCTGGTCTTTCATAAAAGGATGTCAATCATACTCCTTCTTGACTTGACAGTAAAAGGGTTGACTTCACAGGATTAAGGCCCTTGTGACAGAGGCTTCAGGCAGTGCTAGGCTACTTTGCCCTTCTGCCGCCATCTTGTGAGGATACAAGATTCCTCCCCTCTGGAGGATGCAACTCTCACCAAACAGCTGCATCTGCCAGAAACTTGACATTGGACTTCTCAGACTCCAGGACGGTGAGAAAATAAATATCTATGCTTTATAAATTACCCAGTCTTAGGTAATCTGGTACAGCAGCACAAAATGGACTGAGATACTTACACATCACACTTAAATGTATAGTAAAAGCTAATAAAAAATGAGTTCTAGCAAATTGTCTAGAACAGTAGCCCCCAACCTTTTTAGCACCGGGGACCAGTTTCACGGAAGACAATTTTTCCACTGACTGGGGATGAGGTAGTGGGGTGTTGTGGAGGTGGGGGTGGGGGTGGGGTGTGGTGCAGCGCTCAGGTGGTGACGCACAGCCCGTTTCTTAACAGGCCACAGACCAGTAACGGGGGTTGGAAACGGCAGGTCTAGGAGCTATGTAGTCAGTTCTTTAATACACTACAATATATTCTTGGATTTAACCTATCAGACAGTTGCAAAACTGAACCTTAATCTTTGTCCATGGGACCCTTTCTTTCTCTGCCTTCCCCCAGAATACAATTGCTTTTGAGTTGTACTTTAGCGTAATACACCAGCCTGCACTGAGATGTGGGAAAAGCAGTAGCTCTGTGTCTCCTCTTGCTACAGTCCCTGCGAAGATCTTTTTGAGGCTCTTCATTACACCTATGTTTATTACATTCATGTTTTCTGAGAATGCAAAGGAGTAATTTCTTAGGAGTCAGGGCGTGGGATTAGTCATGCTTCACTTGAGTAGCTAATATATTTGTAATTTTATATAGAGTCTAAATCAATAAACTGTGTGCCTTTTTTATTGGTTACAAAAAGCTCAGAGTCAAGTTTTTATCCTTGTGAAAGATTTTAAAAAATACTTTTGGTCTGTAAACCTCATTTTATGTTTTAATACATTTACTATAACAATTTTACTTTAAGGTATTTTCTTATTACGAGTATTTGAGTAATTCGACATGAATTAAATCCTTTTTGCAGGTCATATTCGCTAATATAATCTTGCCACATAGGCATACATATCAGTATTCACTAAATTTTGGTAGGCCTGGAGCCTCTTGGTAAAGTAACAGACTTGGAATTTTAAAGAAATTCAGTGTCTACTACACCATGTCAAAAAGCTACATAGACAAAAAAATTCAAGCCAGTATATGAGATGTAATCTTATACTTAAAGGTTCTTCTATTATTTGACTGCCCCCCAAAAGAGAGATCATTTTAAAGACCATAGTCAAACATTCCTTATTGTAAAATGGAATACTGACTTTTCATAAATATTGTTTTACATTTTGATTTCTTTGTATAATAACATAGATTTTTTACATCCACCCTGTAATTGTGAGATTCTTATTGGATGAGTTCACATTTTATTCTTCTCATCTCTTATAACATATTGCACAGTACCAAATGCACTATTTAATAAAGGTTTATTTGGGCTGAAAATTCTAATGAACACTTTTGGTATCTCAAATCCACCCCATGGCCACAGCTAATTGGACGAAAGGTGACAATTGACAGAGGGGTACTCCTCTGTTATCCCCAGAGGATGCAGAGTTTTGACTGAGACAATTAGACTATTTTTCTGGAAATGTATAAGTAGGACATGAAATTGATTACATGTGATAACTGAACTTTTAACACGATAAAGACATAGCTTCTGATAACAACATTTTGTGGGAAATTGTGAGTAAATTTATCTGGATTAGAAAAAGAAAAAATATAACAATGGAAACAGGAAAAAAACTGATACAATGTAGCACACAAATAAGCATAACATGAAACAAAGTTACCCAATGTTGGTTGGGTTCCAATGATGCTCCCTTCCTGGTTCCTAGCCTTCTTGAGTTTTCTAGTGAGGTCCCCTGTTTGCTCAACTGTTATGGGTTTTTGTTCATTGTAAGGCTACTAAGACATAAGTGAAGTAACTCAGGAAATATTGGTGATAGTTCTCTGGGCCAAATCTTTTTAGATCTACTTACATTTTCACTCAATTTATTAAAAAAAACAAAAATAAGAACGTTTGCTCAAAGAACTGAGTGGAACAGGTTAACTCTGCTTTTTATCTTTTATTTAAAAACAACTCAATTATATTGAAAAAAATCATTCATATTTATTAATTTATATAGCATGGTATCCTCAAACTATAAAAAACGAATGAAATTTGTTTCCTTTTTTCACCCACTTGAATAAGCATTGAGTTAATATAACAAAGCAATTATTGAAGTAACATAAAATTCAGTAACATATGTCCCATGGAATTTGGGAAAAAAAATCCTTAGTGAAATTTGATTCACTCTATCTGGAGTAGCTGGACTTTCAAAAATTTCAGAAATACCTATGTATCAATAATTAAATCAGTAAGAAATATCTCAAAATGAGGAGTCTCTTTATCAGCTCTGCTTAGGGCTAGATTCGGGATTTTAAAACTTCAGACTTTTTAAATAGCAGATGTGGTTTCATTTCTTGTTTTCTCTTGAACAAAAGCATTTAGTCCAGTACTCTTGTGAGATAAACAGATGACGGACTAAATGGATGCAGGGACTCCTTCCATACCTGTGGCAGACATGGTAGAGAATTGATTTTATTTATTGGCAAAAACAAAGTCGCTTTCACATTAACGGTAGACAGATATTTCCAAGAAATACACTTTGCTTTTAACCTTCTCACCACTGGCTGGCAGGTTGATTACTCACTAGTCAAGGATAAAAATAGACTTGGTTGAAATCTTGGGGTTAGTCTTAAAGAAACTAATTCAACTTCATTAACATTTTTATTTAAAGAGCCAACTCAGCTAATTTTGGAGCTGTAATTAAATGAAGGTAAATTATTATTGATTTTATTGCATTCAAAAACTGTTGAAACCTTTCAAAAGACTGTAGTCTCTTATCCTCTGTTTGGTCACATCCCCACAGTTAATTAGTATCTTAATTTATTTAATTGCAGAGAATTAAATAGCCTAGAGGAGTCCTTCACAGAAGAGCTGACAATAAATTTCCCCGAAGACCCCTCATCTATGAAGTAAGTATGTATCATATGGGCAAATATGTGATTGCTTTTGGAGTTGACATCATAAATTCTCTGCTTAGGCTGATGTCTGTAAGATTTTTTCCAACATATTCTTCTAGAATTCTTGTTGTTTCATGATTTAGGTTTAAGTCCGTTATCTACCGTGAATTGATTTTTGTGAGGGGTGAGAGGTGTGGATCCTGTTTCAGTCTTCTACATGTGGCTATCCAATTTTCCCGGCACCGTATATTGAATAGGGGTTCTTTTCCCCAGTGTACGTTTTTGTCTGCTTTGTAAAAAATCAGATGGCTATGTGAGGATGCCTTTATATTTGGGTTCTCAGTCCTTTTCCATTGGTCCTTGTCTCTATTCTTTTGCCAGTACCATGCTGTTTGGGTTGCTATAGCCTTGTGGTATAGCTTAACGTCTGGAAAATTGATGTCTCCCAGTTGGTTCTTTTTGCGTAAGATTACTTTTGCTATACTGGGTCTTCTCTGGTTCCATATGAAGTGTAGAATTATTTTTTCTTGATCTGTGGAAAATGATGTTGATATTTTAATAGGGATTGCATTACATCTATAGATCACTTTGCATAGTGTAGAAGTTTTAACAATATTGATTCTGTCAATCCTTGAGCATGATATCATTTTCCATCTGTTTACATCCTCTGCTATATTCTTCCTTTACATTTAAAGTAATTATTAGTAAAAATAAGTTGTTTTTCCCATGAATGTTCTGTGTCATGTTTATTCTAATCACTTTTCTTGTTTGTAAAGAAACAGAACAAAACATAGTACTTCAAGATTATGAGTAGTTCATTCACTGCTTTATTTATTCCGTAAATATTTATTGAGTGCCTGTTGTGTATTAAACACTATGCTAGGCACCATTTTACAACAGAGGAAAGCAGATATGGCCATTGCTTTTGTGGATATGTTTATTCTAGGAAGGGAATCAGACACAAACAAATAAAATTTTAAATACTAAGAAGATATTACTTTAAATCAGATTATTTTACATCAGAATATAAGATTATTCAG
>NW_012147842.1:1879694-1880519 GCF_000956105.1 Propithecus coquereli
AATTTTTAGGGGTCTTGCGGTGTTCTAATTATATCAAACCATATAACTGATAAAAATATGATGTCTACTTCTTTCATCTATCTGAATTAACAAGCTAGTGTTGACTCTCTAGTGTTTTTCCTTTTCCTAGCAATATGCTTTTACTTTATCAGGGAGGTAAAATCATACTCCTTCTAGATAAATCTTCAAGAATCTGTCTGTGAAGTGTGAATTGTCCATTTATTCACTCAAATATTTATTGCATGTCTCTAATATGTCGGGCTGGGTCCCAGGTGTTAAAACTTCCAGTGAAGCTTATCTGATCATCTTTCAGCTCTACCCAGGTGTTTCTTGTAATGCTTGTTACCTTGTAGCCTACCTACCTGTTTTCTGTCTCTCCACTGGGCACTAGTTCACTAGTGAGCTTCAGTCCTCAGCACTGACTCCAATACCTGACAAAGCGTAAATATGCAATAAATGTTTCTTGAAATTATTTAATCACTATAGTTTGTCTCACTTTTCCACAAAGGTATATAATAATTTCCATAGACATTTATAGTACATCCAGTAGAAGGTTTGTTGAGACTAAGAAAACCAGATCACAGAAATATGAAATGATTTTATCATTACTACTTTAGTTTAAAAAATGACATTTGTATTTTTAATATATGTCTATATTTCTATACATATAATGTATTTATAATATATCTGAACCTATAGCCATGTAGAGAGTTATATGGAGCCACAGGGCAGAGATTGGAGTGATGTGGCCACAAGCCAAGGAATGCTGGCAACCACTGCATGCTAGAAGAGGCAAGGATTAGATTCTCCTGTACAGTCTCTGGA
>NW_012147842.1:1881744-1882171 GCF_000956105.1 Propithecus coquereli
TCTGAAAGGGTCTTCCCAACATCTTCATTTAGAATTCTTAAGGTTTCATGCCTTCAGTTCAAGTCTGCTATCCATCTTGAACCAATTTTTGTGAGAGGTGATCTAAATACAAACAGTTTTTCTTTTAAAAACTCGAACATTCTAACTGTAAAGGTAAGAAATATGTTTGGAGAAATATTTGAAGTAACTATTTGCCTTTGAAGCTATCTCCAATGTAAAATTATAATTCTGTTAAAACATTCATATTTTCAAGTGTATTGAAAAGCTTAATTTTACCCAGACATACCTATAGTTTTTCTAGATTTTTAAAAATAAAATGGCCCCATTTCAGAGCTTTCTGTAGTTCTCTGTCGTTTATGTTTGTCTTCATGGAACTGAGTGTGTCATTGATCATGTATCCAAAGAGCAATATGTTCATAACTAATGA
>NW_012147842.1:1885981-1887650 GCF_000956105.1 Propithecus coquereli
AGAAGCTCAGTTAATTTTGTTTTAATGCAAACTTTTTTGACCGTATGGTTCTTGGAGGAGGGCAGTAAAACCTCTTAATATCCTACAAAATTAAAGTGTTCCGGAACAAAAGCAAGTGTTAAAATTTCCAAAGTACAAGTAATTCTCATAGTTTTCACCATAGACACTATTTACTAGTGGGAAATGTTTTAAATGCATTAAATACCATTTCCCAAATCTATGGATTATTTATACACTTGTTTCTAAATACACAAATATTGATTATACTCTTTCAAATAATTGTGTTTATAAACTCTAACCAGATGTCACATGGAAGTTAGAATTTTAATATTCATCCATATTAAATAAGCAGGAGAGAGAAATTAAAAAATGAAACAACTGCAATGCTGTAATCTCCTGAGTATGCAGGCTACTCTTTGACAGAAGATAAATAAAACCTTTCCCTGTAGACAAGAGGATCAACTCATCTCTCAAAATACTTAAGCTAGAAAGTGATTGAGATGTTTGGGAAATACATACCAATCTTATACGAGACATTCAAATTGTATTTTGTTAGGAAAGTCTAGTTAAAGATGATTTAATGCCCATATTTGGTGACTCTCTTATTGTTTCTTATTCTATTGTAAAAGCTTACAATCTATTATAAAAATTTAAAATATGCAGTATCTACGCCACCTTTCTACATCCAACTTTTGCAAGACCCCATTCAAATGTACAACGCTTATATAATGCCTGTTGTGATTTCTAAGCCAAATGTAAGTTCTCCCTAAAACTCTATCTTAATGTGCTTATTACACCTAAGTTTCAACACTTAAATTAATTTATGTTCATATATATCTTTCTTTGATAGACTGTAAGCTCCTCAAGGGAAGGATCCATGTGCAAACTAAACTTACAGCTCCCAAAGTGCCATGTACATAGCAAACACTCAATACATATTTGAGAAATGAATCAGTGAATAAATGAATGAGTGAATAACATTGATAGTTATGATGAAAAAAACAAATTGCTTTCTATATCAACCTTGAAATGAATATGTTTCAGTACTTCCTCTGAATAACAAAAGGAAAATTTCCAGTGTGTTAGTATTATATTCTCAACCAGCTTTAATCACAGTAGATTTATGCACAGGGCTGAGTAGTAAATCCCTTTTAGTATTGATCCTGTTTAGAATAGTGAGTGACTTTGGACAATTTCAATCTTGTAAAGTAGAACGTTTAGCAATGACATGTCAGGAAGGCCTATGCTCTATTAGAAAAAGCAGCAGATTTATTCCAGCATTTATCTGGTTTATGCAGAATTCCTAGTCTCTTTTGTCCCACATATATGACAATCTAATACATCTCAACATGCTTAAATTTATATCTAGAGGAAGGAAATTTCTGAAGTCAATTTTCGGATAGTTAGAGAAGTTAGTGAGTGTCCTGATAAATGGTCAGTATACCATAGTACTGTCTCAAAATGCATCCACTTTTTTCCTAACATCAGCAGGTTTTAAAAATAAGAAACGAAGCTCTTAGTAACGGGAAGGTTCAGAAGTCAACTCAGTGTAGTGGATTATGACTAGGCCTATTTACATGGATCCAATTCCCTTACAAGTAAATTAGTTCTTCAAAAATCAACAATCTGAATTGATTTAAAGTAAGCTGGAGTAACCATAGTTGTTACT
>NW_012147842.1:1888954-1891284 GCF_000956105.1 Propithecus coquereli
ATTTAATCTTTAAATTTCTTGAACATTTTCCATATTTAGTGTGTAGCTGAAAAACAAAGCTCTGGAGGTGGAAAATCCTGGGTTTACAGTGCTGGTGACACTAGTTACTAGTTGTGGGATTTTGAGAAAAGTACTAAGTTTCTCTGGCCCTTGATTTTTCTCAGTTGTATAATTGGAGAAGTAACTATGTCTATATAGCAGTCAGGAAGGTTAAATGAGTTACTGGAAGAAACATATTACATAATGCATGATGTAAAAGCCCTTCAAAAACTTAGCTGCTACTACCATTGATTTCATAATTGTTATAATATTTATTTTTAGAGTATTACACATCCTAAATGAATAAAGTATTGATATTTTTAATTTGCAGTATTATCACTTCCCATTACATATGTAATATATTTAAATAGAAATTATGTATATAATTTATTAGATTTATATATATGTGTGGGTATATACATACACTTTTTTCAGCTAAATAACCTATTTGGAATTATCAGCATTACTATGGAACAGAATGCAGAATATCAACTCTAAGCTATTCTCTCTGTGCAGTTCCACAGATTCTTCCCTTCTTTGTGTTGTTGTAGGGGAATGACATTTTCCCAGGATGCTTTTCTATGGCATGGAGCTAACATTTGCTGACTCTTATAATCTGGCGTAGTATTAAGGTGGCCATTTTTTTTTCAGTAGCAGAGCAAGTCTCTAGAATTGTTTTTTCCTTCCATAATTCTATCCACCAAATACCATCAACGCTCAGCTTAAATTTAAAAGTCTATGCTCCCCTCTCCTAAAAGCAACTCATAGGAGTTTGTCTATTAATTATGGAAAATCTTAAGTATTAGCACTACTGTCCTTCCTATGCAAGGATGATGTTACAGATTATAATTAGTGTGATATGTATACATTTCACGTGACTTTTTTGCAGTCGTGTGGGTGGTTTTGTGCTGATCCAGCTAGAATCTCCCTGACTTCGTTTCCTTTGTCAGCAGGGCTTGTGTAATGCACATAGCTGATGGAAGTTAAGGGTAATGTGTGGTCAGGGAACAGGACCAAGCAGGGTGACATCAAAGCCATGACCACTGTACCCCTGGCACACTTCTGTAACATTGAGGCTAACGAACATCATTTTAATAAAAACAGCCAGCTGCTTCCACATGGGAAGTCAGCACCACCTGCTCTCCTGCCCGGTGAATCAGCTCTTTCAATTGGCCGCTGATTGAACATGTTTATGGCATCTTTTTAGGAAATTAAGATGTTGGAAATGACAAAATCTTCTTGTATAAGAAAACAATGAACAAGGATATATATTTTGTGACTTTAAAACTGCTGATTTGAGTTGCCTCAGGACGCCTCCCAAATCTCAGGAAATGTGTTTAAGCATTTGGGGAAGTAATAGACTTTTTCATTAAATTCTAAAGTAATCTATATTCACGTTAGTGAGAAAACAAACAAGCAAAGAAACAAAAAGAGGAAAATAGTATTAGGATTTCTTGGCTCTGTTTTCAAACCAAGAAATTGAGTCTTACTATGCTATTAATAAAGCAATTTTATCATACAAATACTTTTTTCCTCCAAAGTAACGTTTAAATAAACGTTTCTACAGAACATATTTTTCCAAGTAGTACTTTCTTTCCCACTGACCTTGAAGGGCACTTGCTGTAAAAACCATGTTGGTTTGCATTATTATCTTTCTAAAAATATTTGAAATTCAATAGCTATTTTAGCATGTTGTTCTCAATTTATTGCCTTAAGTGTCATCAAAAGCAGGGCCTATGACTCATTTGGCATTTAGTATAATCATATCGAATCATGAAGTGACAATAAGTGGGGTAGGTTTTCATTTCTCTTTCAAAGACCTTTTCAGTAGCTCTTTGATAACAGCAGATTTAGTAGAAAAAAATAGAAGAACCGTGGAAATATGAGGCCAGCAAAATGTTCAATATAATTTATCTGTTTACTTAACATTTATTTATTTAATCCCTTTTGTTTACCACACACCACACATTAAATGAGATACTATTGGGATAAATATGAACAAGATGCAAACTTTGCCCTCATGAAATTTACAGGATAGTAGAAAAGACATAAAAAAGTAATAATGCCAAGTGAGATGTTAAGTGTTATAAAAGAAAATATAAATAAAATCTTATGGGAGCACGGAAGAGAGTGGAATTATTTTTCAGCTGTGAAAAATAAGGCATGTTTTGGGAGCAGATGGCATTACAACTGGACCTGGAAGGATAGGTATTAGTTTTATTTTTTTCTTAGAGGTATGAGACATGCTCCTCAAAAAAATTTCTAGAACAGAAAAAAAATCTACCAAAGAT
>NW_012147842.1:1891672-1893165 GCF_000956105.1 Propithecus coquereli
GAGCAGGTGAAAAATATAACTATTGTAACAGTGTCCAGGTTTTAATTTGAGTTATGTTGTAGGAATGGTTTAAAAGAATATGCAGTTGTAGAAAGCATTTAGAAGGATAGTGCACAGGAAAAAGTGGCTGACCAGGTATGTTGCAGTGAAGAAAAAGAAGCCAAAGATAAATATTTTTATTATACTATTATTTAAGCATTAGTGTGTCAATTTATCTGTGTATCTAGTACTCTCTCTTTTTCCTCTGGTTCAATCCATTGCTGGAAACTGCAGCATATTTTTTTCTCATTAGATGCTTTGTAAGTCTGCAGGAATCTTTGAGTTCTGGAGTTAAGTTTGTCAGTAGCATGACATATTGACTCCACATTCTTAGAAACTTGTGAGGAAGTAGCAAATGCTAACCTCTGAGAAAATTAAGATTGATCTAGAAAATGCAGAAAACATCTTCACCAGGGTGTGCTTCTGAGTGTTTTGTAAAGAACTGCATGGAAAAGGACTTTGTTAATTGCCATGCAAATCATGAACAACGCAAACAATAAGTATTAACAGGCAAATAATGAAAAGTAGAGATGCTTTCTTGCCAACATTAGAAAATCAGGATGGTAAAAAGCAGAAATTAATTGCATAGTTTCATTTACTATTATCCTCTGAAGACCCTTTGTAGCATGTGAGGAGCCTTTGTTTGTCTCTCCTGGAAAGCTGAGAAACTGAACTCACAGAACATACAATGTTTTTTCTCAAGTCATACAAGTTAGTACGAAAACTTTGATTGGAATTAGATTTGGTAATTTACCACTAAATGGCCTGTCTTGCTTTCCATTACAACTATTAAATAACAAAGTAAGAAGAGTGAAAGTAGCAAACAGCCTAAAATTTTTTAAAAGCATAATAAAACAAAACTAAATAACAGAATAAGGAGTCAAGTAAAAACAGTAGCATTATGTCACTATTTTTTTTCCAGGATCTTTACTATCTCACGCTCAAATTAATGCAATAGCTTCGTGGCTACTGGCTCTGAAAGCTTCACTCTTATAATTCACCTTTGATAAGATTTGGCTTAATAAGACAAATTGCAGTCTGACTAGACTATCTATGTTTTCTACCTTTTATTGCCTAAACTCTTTTATGTATTTTTCAAAGCCCCCATTTATACATTTAGAAGTTAAAGTGGTTGACATACCTTCTTGTCTTAATATTCCTATATTTGCATCTGATAAATACTTTTTAATAAATCGATTCCCAAATAATTCCCTCATTTAACAAAATATCTCAGAGGAAGTCCAAGATCCAACAGTCATGAAAATTATAAAGGCTAGCATATTCTCCATTTTTGTTTTGTTTTGCTTGGCGTTTAATGCTTGGCTTAACTGAATTCTGAAAGAAGCAATAATTTGCTTTGTCGGTACATGGAGCTGTAATACTGACGGTTAGGTGTCAATTTATTGGCGGAGTCTGTGTAAGCAACCTATTAAGTAAAACAACCTGTATAATTG
>NW_012147842.1:1895420-1903784 GCF_000956105.1 Propithecus coquereli
AAAACAATTAAAACATGAGTCAGACTAGAATTTATGAGCAAATTGAAAATGGAAAACTTCACCTCATAAAGCAATCATTGTAAATCTGAAACAAATACTATTTTCTCAAATATTATTATTACTACTGTTAGTATCACCAAAATATAATGGTCTGTGGAAAACACACAACCTGTGGGCAGCAGCCAACCAAGTGTCTTGGTTATATCTTAAAAAGGACATGTGGTGGCTTAGGGTATGTCACTGTATTCAAAGTCTATAAATTTACTAAGCATGCAATGGGTTTTATAATTTCATTAAAGATTTTAAACGTCCTGTGGAGAAATCATATTAAAAAATTCTACTCACTTCTTATCAAAGTCTCATCTTTGAACCTTTCTTCCAGGTAGCATACCCAGCATTACTGGCAATTTTGTCCTTCCCCTTGAATTTACCACCAGACAATCAGATCTTTTCCCTGTCTTCATTATGCTGGGAAATTAAGGCCAGATTTAGCTTCAAACTTTAGATTTTCTTAGCCTTTACCAATCATTGTACCCCAACAAAAGACCCTTCCAATGACAGAATTCTTTAGAAATTACTGGAGACTGTAAGAATCTCTTTCTCCTCCCTTCCTTCCTCTTCCTTCCCTCCCTGCCTCCCTCCCTTCCTTCCTTCCTTCCTTCCTTCCTTTCTTCTTTCCTTCTTCTCGTCCTTCCTTCCTTCCTTCCATTTCTGTTCAATTATTTTAGGCAAGTATTTCCTGAGAATATTATTATGTCCCCAACCTTTAATTCACAGACTCCATATTTTTAAAAAAAACAATTAAAACATGAGTCAGACTAGAATTTATGAACAAATTGAAAATGGAAAACTTCACCTCATAGAGCAATCATTGTAAATCGGAAACAATATTCTCTAAAATATTGTAGAGAACAAAAATTATTACTCATGGCCATGCGTATCATTTCAATATGATATAATAAGGTTAGATTTCACAGGTTTGAATAAAGTAACTAGCATCCACATTCTCAAAAGATCTTAACACACTCATGAGTGAAGACTACATAATGAAAATGTAGGTTGTATTAGATTCAAAAATAGGTATCTTATTAGATCAGTGACTCACATATCAACCATGTTACCTTTAAGTAAAAGGAAATAACCTATTTTAAACTACCATAAACATGAATACATTTCCACACACAGAAAATATTCAGTGTTTAATACTTTATGTCTTCAGTGAAGATGGCTTTGTTAAGAGTTTGCAGAAATTGTTGATCAGAAAATGGCTTTTTACTGTTAGATATCAAAGTCATTATTATGATAACATGTTAAACCACAATATTAAGTGAACTGAATTCAGTAAGGGCAATAGGCAATTCTCTCTGTTTCTAGAAGTTAAATAAAGCAACGTGTATTTTGAATTTTGTAAACATATTTATAAAGGGATTCTTTGGAAGAATCAGAGGCAGGCTTTGCTAATGGGCCATTTACTGTGATCTACATAGGCAGTTTGAAATACCTATGCTGGTGAGCATTTAAAGTCAAAATACTACAATTGTAATAATTAGACAATTGTTCCGTAAAGCATAAATGGAAATAATGACAAACATTAATTGCAGCAAGGCTATGGCATGTGAAACGTGTGTGTGTGTGTGTGTGTGTGTGTGTGTGTGTAAGAAAGCCAATGTGGACTGAATCATGCAAGCTCTAGAAAATGCAAGCACAATTTAAAATTCACCTATGTTAAAGCCAAGTTAATAAAGTCTATAAGGTTTGCAGTTGTACTTCCAGTACCTTCATCTGTGACTTGTAGAACTGACCTTTTCATAGGAGTGTGAGGCTGTCCTGTAAGATCCACCTGCCATATGGACTGGAGTATCCAATCTCCCGTTATCAATCAGGCTGAAACAAAAGTATGCATAGACTCCCTTTTCCTTACTTTATTACAGTGGTTAACTATGTTCACTGTGCCTTGATTAATTTGCTATGAATTACTGTACTTGCTGTCTTTTCACCAAGCTCATTAGCCTTCCAGAGTACAGCACATAGACAATAGCACTATGGTCCCATTAATTCAGATGGCAGGCGGGCTTGAGCACTGGATCCAAAAGATAAGAAGTAGTATAATTGAAGCAGATCAGTGGGCGCACAAGAAAAGGGAAGAAGAAGGAGAGGCACATTTATTCTATTCCAAAGTAAGCTTTCGGATAAAGAAAAAAGAAAGACATATGAGACAGTTTTCTACATTTTTTATGTGTAGAAACAACACAAACCTGTTAAAAAAATGAAACAAATAATTTTTCTAGGACTTGGAAGAACTTGGTCTAAAAACAAGCAGGGGTGCGTATGCTTGTAGAAAAACAAACGTCGCTTCTGTTCCTGTGCTGTAATCTCACCAGTAACTAGAGAAAATTAGCATGGAGATACCGGCTGTTAGCATTAGGATTTGATTTTTGCAAAGGACAAGGGGTTTTTATTTTATCTTTGCTTAATGAGCAAAGTAGCTCCAGAGAGATGCAAAACTATTTCAGCATTGTGCCTACAACTTATGTCACAACTCCAAGGAACAAGGTGTCAGCCCCGATGGTGCTCACACTAGGGACTTCATTGCTCATTCATTGCTGCCATGCTTCCCCCTCGCCCAGGGTTACGTGGCCACAAGGGACAATGCACCCTTTGGACCATTTGTGGTTTATGAATTGTAAATCCAAAGAGAGGGAGAGACAGCTTGACTGAGCCCAAATTATGTTACAATAGACGATAATGAATGTCCTGCTTCAGCAGGATAATAGAACCCCTGCTTACTGGCAGTCATTCAGCCTGTATCTCTCTCATCCATTTTCTCTCTTGGCCTTGACCCTAATTCAGCAATTGCGCATCCCCAGCTGCTCTTTAAGCTGCCTCATTAGCAGCGCACCATTGGGCAGCTCCCATGACAGTCATCCAATGGGATGAAAGTGACATGGGGCCAGAGACTGTAACTGATTGGCAAGCATGGGAATGAAATATGAGACGGGCTTATATAAAGAAGGCTTTTGAGAGTATTGGAAGGGGCTGAACAGTTAAGGAATTTTAGGCACACGTGAACTTCACTATTCAGCATTTTGTTTTCCTAAACTTTAGGGCGGGGAAAAAAAAAAAGCGAGAGACCACAAAATTCTGTACATGTAGCCATAAAGAATACATTTGGCATTAAAGAAGATTTTTATTAAAATATTTAAAACAATTCCCTTCACTATATAAAATGCATGCATCAGCCACAGAAACAGTTTAAATCTCCTTAATATTTTCATAAGATTCTCATAGACACAAAAGTTTAGGATGATGGTTCAGAAATATATGATTTTTAGAACCATTTAGAAATGGGAAAAATACGTATATATCATTTGAGAGAATCTAGCGAATCCGTTATCTGTTTTTTCTGTCATAAATCTAGTTCACATTTTCGTAAGTTCTTGCAGAATGTAAATTTGTGGTGATAACTCAGTTTATGTCCTATTCTTCAAAACAACTCAGAATACCTTCTTCATCATATGTTATCTCCACATTAACTCTGCATCATTATCTTTATTCTAGTTATTTGAGGAATCCAAGATGTAATCTCCCACCTAACCTCAGTACTTGTTTGGCAAACTCCACGAGATAAATTATTTTAATAATTTTTATTTATGCTGTTATTAATTACTTTTTTCATTATCAAACTCCTCTAGATCAAGATAAGTAAGCTCTCCAGTGAAGTCATGAAAAATATATCTCATGTCTTGTAACTTACTTCCCAGCTTTCAGGTATTTGAATGCTTAAAGGCATCACCATTTTTATTTACCCAATAATTTTTGAGTGTCTGCGCTGAGGAAGGCACCGTTCTATAAGCCCTAGAGATATAAAAGATGATTCCAATAGTGTAATTGTTCACAAAAAGCTTACTGTCTAGTTGAAAAAGATATTTACTGGCTCATACAACAGACAGTGATAAATGCGATAGAATGGGAATGACCTAGAGTATAATGGGAGTCTTTGGGAAAGCATATTAAGCATCTACAGAGTGTTTCAAAAGACTTCATCACATATGTGCATCTGAACTAAGTCCTAAAGGATAAATAAATACATGTTATCTAGTTGAAGGTAAGTTTAGGAGAGTAGAAAATATTTTAGACAGAGGAAAAACCACATAGAAAGGCCCTCAAGGACCTCTGGTATATGTTCTAGTAAACCCCTTGACTGTAACTAACAGATATCATAAAGCCAGCATAAGTAAACGGGTCAGCATATGTATACACAAGGAAGTAAGTGAAGTGTGAATTCGTGGAAATCCAAGTATAGGAACCATCATATGGGTAGACTTCATTGATTGTGGAACATTCATGAATTGTGGTCATCAAGAAGCAACATTCATGACCCAAGTCAGTTCCAGCTACCCCATAGAAGAAATATATAAATATTTAATCAGATTCCCTGCAGTACTTCAACTCAACTATGTCCCCTAGCCTTGCTGTTTTAATTCTCTTCTTTATACATATCAGCCAATTCTTTTCACAAATATTTCAAAAGAAGAAACACTATTATTTCAGTAATAACTGAAATACCAGTTGCAACTCTTCCCAGCAATCCAAATCATAAACTTGTATTAGCTCCCATTGGATCAGATGTCCTGCCTTGCTCACATAAATTGTAATTAGGAAGAAAGTAGGAAAGAGGAAGATGACATAATGGTTATCATTCAGCTGCTGAAAGCTGGCACCAGTAGCAGGTCTGAGGGAGGAGTAGTTTTCTTCATAAAGGGCTGTTGGCATGACAGGCAAGGTGACAATGTGAGAATTATGAAAATATTTAGGTCAGTGCAAAAGCAGTTGTGGTTTTGGACTGTGCATTTTAAATCATTATAGCTAGGCTCAAACACATCTTTATTAATCAAATTAGGAACCATTACAACCAACACATTGTTGACAATGAGAAATAAGTTTGTTTATTCCTGTAGCATAAAAATCATGCTTTAGAATTCAGTGAATTCTTGGAAAGTATTTTCTGCATCCTGTTGGTTGTGGAAGCGTTTTCCCTGCAAAAATTTGTCCAGATGCTTGAAGAAGTGGTAGTCAGTTGGCAAGAGGTCAGGTGAATATTGTGGATGAGGCAAAACTTCATAGCCCAATTCATTCAACTTTCAAAGCATTGGTTGTGCAACCTGCGGTTGGGCATTGTCGTGGAGAAGAATTGGGCCCTTTCTGTTGACCAATGCTGGCTGCAGGCGTTGCGGTTTTTAATGCATCTCATTGATTTACTGAGCATACTTCTCAGATGCAATGGTTTTGCTGGGATTCAGAAAGCTGTAGTGGATCAGACCGGCAGCAGACCACCAAACAGTGACCATAACTTTTTTTCGATGCAAGTTTGGCTTTGGGAAGTGCTTTGGGTCTTTTTCTCAGTCCAACCACTGAGCTGTTCATGGCCAGTTGTCATATAAAATCCACTTTTCATTGCACATCACAATCTGGTCGAGAAATGGTTTGTTGTTGTGTACAAGAAGAGAAGACACATCAAAACAAGGACTTTTTTTTTTGATTTTTGGTCAGCTCATGAGGCACCCACTTGTCAAACTTTTTCACCTTTCCAATTTGCTTCAAATGCCAAATGATCAGAGAATGGTCTATGTTGAGTTCTTTGACAACTTCTCATGTAGTTGTAAGAGGATCAGATTCGACGATTGCTCTCAATTTGTCATTGTCAGCTTCCAATGGCTGGCCGCTGCACTCCTCATCTTCAAGGCTCCCGTCTCTTTTGCAAAACGGCTTGAACCACCACTGCACTGTATGTTCATTAGCGTACAGTGCTAATGCGTTGTTGGGCTAAATGTGTTGTTGATGTTGCGAGTTATCTCTGCTGCTTTATGACCCATTTTGAACTTGAATAAGAAAATCTCTGGAATTTGCTTTATGTCTAACATCATTTCCATGGTCTAAAATAAGTATAAAATAAACAGCAAATAATAAGTCATTATTAAAAAAAAACATAAAGCAGCAAATGCACATTAAAATGATGCATAGCATACCCACATTTATTTAAGAATATATTCCAATATCCAACGGCGAATTTCAACAATGCTAAAACCACTATTAACTTTTGCAACAACCTAATAAAAGCCATGGATGAGCATGGTGGTATGTAGACCAGGTGACTTTTCAAAAAACTACCATGTTAAACAAATTTTACATTGCCAAAAAGTTAAAATTCTACTAGTTACCTGACTATAGGTAAAGAATTGTATCTCTCTAGTGGCAAAAGAAATTAATTTTCCTTTGAGCACACTGATACCTTTGACAACATCTATATCAGATGATTACTATTCTGTGGTTGTATACATGATGTCCCTCATGATTTTTATTTTTCTATTTAAATTATTCTTATTTTTCTGTCTCAACTTTTAATTTTTCATTATTTTTCTATTGATATATAATAGGTGTACGTATTTGGGTTATTGGCTATGTTTGCTTAGAGAGTCTTTGCAATTTGTTGATTTTCTCTCTAATAAAGAAAGAGAAAGAGAGAGAGAATCAATTTCTCTTCTCTTCTCTTCTCTTCTCTTCTCTTCTCTTCTCTTCTCTTCCCCATTTTTCCCAATAGGCCACTGCCTCCTTTTACATACTAGATAGCATCTTAAGCCCAGCTTTGGCTTAGTTTATGTAAATAATCAGAATGTCATTCATTCTGAATGGAAGAGGTCCCAAAGGGATCTTCTGGTACTGTAGGAGGACCAGGGAGGGGTCCAGTTCCAGGGGACCTGTGGAATGAACCTCCTACAGTATGACACTGCTCAATAGCCACTCCGATTTGGCATCTCCTTTGGCTGAGTTACAGAGCAGAATTTCCAGATCTAGTAATGGTAGTCCTGCCTTACCCTTTTGTCTCTGGCTCATTTTAGGGATATTTCTCTGTTCAGGTAGTCCGGATGCTTCTTATGTATTAAGATAGGAACAGGTTTTCCACCAAAGTACCAAAAATAGTGGGGGAGCTGGTTATTCACCTTGATCTCACTTTTTCCAGAATAGAAAACATGAGTTGGAGGGAAATTTTCCACATGCTTGTTGCTGGGCAGATTGGTGAGAGAGACATTGTGGATATGAAAATATGATTTTCTTACCATCTGCTCAGAGTGTTTTCACTTATCTGCATCCCCAGGAACTGTGAACTGTCTCATCCTCACATTTGAGTTCTTAGATATTGCTGGTTATAATCTTGGTGCCGTACATTTGGTTTTGGTTCTCTGTAGGTGGGGGGCATTAAAACTAGCTTGCTTTCCAAAATGGTGTTGAGTTCCCTAGCTCAACTTTTATTTAATTATTGACATCTTCCATTATTATTATATTTCATATTGAATCTCTCTTCACCCCTATAACTTTCCTATTTATTAAGCACTAAATCACCTCTTTTATGTTACTTTAAATATTTTGGGCATTTATATATTTTTTCCACCATCAAGAATTCTGAAGGGCAAATATTTATTTTATACTTTATCCAATTGCCTAAAGAATACATTGCAATTTTGTTTTTCATTTAATAGGAATATAATAAATACTACTTTATTGAAGGGATTGAGTCTGAAATAAAACATTTGAGAACTACAATATTGTTTGGAGTTATCTGAGGCAGAAAATTGATCTAATTTCTGTGGTCCTTCAGAAATACGTGATTTTATAAATCATGAACAAATTATTTTTTGATTCATCTTTTGACTTTTAAAGTCTTTTAGCAAACACTAACATCTCTGTCTTGAACTTTCTTAAAAAGAGTTTCTTACTCAACATGATGACTGTTTTCAATAAAACATGCTCACTAATGGCCACAGTCTTTCTTCAGTAAACTAGAATCATTTGCAATCAAGAGTCCCCTACAGCCTTTTTCTTCTGCAGTAAGAATGAGTGCATTTGAAAATATTTATCTGCTGACTCAAGGTCTCCAGAGGATAATGAACTGCCAATATTGAAACTAAGCATTAGCCACTGTCAATCTACTTTAAGAAGAGAACTTGCTTTTCTAGTGTAGAAACAATGGAAATTAGTAAGTTTTTTTCTAATAAAGTTTAATAACTCAAAGCATCAGAAATGGTCAGCATATAATCATCTGCTGAAGTAAAAAGAATAAAAAGACTAGTAAAAGCCTAAATAGCTTTCTACCCAAGTACAATAAACCGAATTCCATTCAAGTTTTTGTCTGAGTGCTCACCTTACACTACATACTACTATATTCAAATATATTGAATATCTACTATATGCAAACTCTCATTACATTTTAGAGTGAAAGAAAATAACAATCACATACCAGTGTTATACATATTTTTAAGAAAATTGCATTTGTAACATGCTAGACAATGTGTATACATTATCTACATC
>NW_012147842.1:1906384-1908050 GCF_000956105.1 Propithecus coquereli
GGACTACAGGTGTGAGCCACCATGCCCAGCCTATATTCTTCATTTCTTAAAAAGAAGAAATAATATCACTTGTTTTTCTGAGACAGAATGGAAGAAGACAAGCAGAAGGTACAATCAGGTAGTTTGAGTATAGGGAGAAGGAAAATAGAAGGATTTATTTCTAAAGTACAAATTTTATGGAGGTCCAGAGCATTCCTAATTTAAATGCTTATCTCAGACTTTCTATAATAGTAGGGGAGGTGGACCCATAATCCTGGTTTTCAGGAAGATCTGAAGAGCATCATCTGGATGGGGGATGCACTCTAGGCAAGACTGCAGAGGTACCTAGACTCTGACCCAAGTGGGCACTGATTTCCTCTTGTTAGAGAAAGAAATCCAGAGTGGAGATCCTGCATATGACACCAAAGTGTTACTATTTAAATATAATCCAGCCCACTGCCTACCATGCTGTTTGTTGAGAAGAGACTGAGTCAAAAACTGAAAGAATAAACTCACCCTTTAAAAAATGTAATCCAATAATTTTAATACTTGGGAGGTCTGTGTTCATCTTGAGCTCTATTGTATATGACATTGGTGATTAGATGATATACAAGGTCAGTATTTATCCCTCCAATCAGCACATGTGTCTCCATATTGAAAATGATAGCAGTGACAGAGGAAACTCCAGTTGATTACAAATGTTAAGGGAATAGATATTTTTCCCAGTAGTGCCAGCAAGAAAACGTATGAAGCAGGCAAAACTGTCAGGGAAATGGAAGCATCATAATTCTTGTTTCCTGTCATCATTTATGGACAAGAAAACACAGTTGGGCCCATCTGCAGGACTAGAACTGTAAAGAAGGTTTGGTCATTTATGTAACAATATCCAAGGAGAAATCCAATGTCTGTATCAGTGTGAAATAGTCCTGATAGTCAAAATGTCTTATAAGGTAGGAGACCATAGTTAATATTTCTCTCATTAAAGATTCGCTACCTATTTTGGAATAGGAATATTTGAGAATATTGTCTGTTCAAATCATTGCAAAATTCCTTTCAAGTAAAAACTATTATTATTTCCCTTTTAATGGAAAACTGAGCATCAGAGAAAGATACTTGCCTATAGTTACCAAGGTCTATTTTACTTCAAATCCAGAGCTTTTAATCAATATGCTAAGATAATAATCTCAAGATAGCAATGATAGCCGTTACAGGGCAGGCACAGCTGCATGGATCTAGGAACAAAGGAAGGTGATTCACCTACTCGTAGTTGACCCCCAGCCCAAGCTGAAGAGATTAGATAGTCCCAGGCCTCAATGTACCAGCACAAGGACTGAGAAACGCTTAGTCCTAAACATAAGGGCTCAATACAGGATACCAGTTATAGATAAAAATTGGAGTATAAATGAGCAAGTGAAGGAGATACGAGATAGAATTAGTGAGAGATGTTTCTCAGAGATTTTGTGAGGTCTAATGCATGCTAGACATTGGGCTAAATGTTACATTATTATCTAGAAATCACCCATTGATGAATATGGGCTTTTAACATACTGTACATGGGGCCAAGACTGCCTGGACACTGGGCTGTATACAGAGCCTGGGAGCGATAGGCCTAGGTGATTGACGGAAGTCTACCTTTACATTTAAATTTACATCTCAACGTTGACATGGTCCATGAAACCATGGATTA
>NW_012147842.1:1908100-1910127 GCF_000956105.1 Propithecus coquereli
AACTTCTGCAGTTGTTCTTAGACTAAAGAAGTTAATGGTTTTTAAGGCTAATATATGTCTCAACCAGTTTACTATAATATGATACTATAATATATAGAGATTTGTGACAAAAGCCTGGTTAGGTTAATGAAATGTTAAAGGGAATTGTTTTGTTCATAACATCTTCTGAGTCTTAAAACTACAGGTATCCATCAGTCTCACATTTCAAAGTGAGTCCCACCTTTGCAAAGATGGGACTCATGGCCACTCATATTAAAAACATACAATGGTAAAGTTAAAAAGATAAGTTGATAATTAGAGAAATATTGTTTGGGAATATATTTGGTGTACCAAGAGCGCCACCTCTGGTTTCCCCATCCTTACCCCTGTGGGGATGTAAAGTCATGCTTGGAACATCTGTCAACTGGACAGAAAGGCTACATTTGATTATTAATGCATTCCTACAGATGGTGAGTCAAAGGTTTTGTTTTCTCTAGATCGCACACGTAATACAAGTGCTGTAAACAAAAGTTATTTTAATGTTCTATCCTAAAGGACCCTATCAGAACTTAGGAGAACTCAGTGGAAAAGGATTTGTTAGTAATCCCAAACATCCAGGTGCTAAATGAGGAACTAAGGGGACCGAGAAGTGATGCAGTTCCCCAAATCAAGGGAACTGTGAGTGACCTACCTTGAAGTAAGTCTCCAAAAAGCATATCAAAGTCAACATGGGAGCAAGAGTCAGCTTTGACAGCTCTGCAGCCCAGGGGTCTCTGAAGCTAGCTCATAAAACCACCTATCGGGAAACATCTTTCCCCTACCATAACACTTCTAGTAATACTTCTCCCCTTTTTCAATTCTACAGATGTTAGTAGTATAACTAGTGAGAAGTGAGGAAAGTGCTAGCAGAGTGAAGAATAAAGAAGCCAACAACCACACCGTCTGTCTATTCCTGGTTGTAGATTTCCAAAACTGAAGGGAGGAAGAAGTTAACCGTTGAATAAAATTTGAAGGATTTTAAAAATTATTATTTCATATGACTGAACATTTTGTTACTGACCCATTCGGGGTTTAATATAGCCCAAGGTCTTTTAGTATCTGAGAATGCCCCAAAGTTATAGGGTCTACCCTAGATTCAGCCAAGAAAATGGTGAAGAAGCAGGACAAAAAATGCATATGAAGGTCAGTCATGAGAAAATAATAAAGATGTTGGTTTCATCCATTGAGTCATGCAGGTTCAAAATGATGGTTACATTTGTAATAAGAAGCATTTGCTAGATAAACAGTAAAAAAAAAAAACCAAGGCAAAGGTCAAGGGGTAAGTTAAGATTTGGAATCCTAGTCAGCAGGATACTCAACTAATGACACACATTCATAGTCTATACAGGATGCAGAAGTCTCGAATGTGGAAAATATCAAAGGAGTTATTCCACTTGATAATTTGGAGCAATTTCAGGAGTAAAAGACAGGATATTTGTGTTGAAAAGTAATTTCAAAAAGAAGAAATTTAAGATAGTGAGTCAAAAGTCTCTTTCGTTATTCATCTTTTATAAACCAGAAGAGGCTTAGGGTATTAAGTTTATGGTGCAGGATTTTGCTTAGCAATGGATCAAGTTGCTTAGAGCATATCCTAAATGAATCCATAGGTAGTAATAGTAATAGTCATAACAATGATGATAATGCTAGCTTATATTTATTTGTTGCTTATTATATTCCAGATTTTGGACCAGGTAATTCATAACAGTATCTCATATAATCAATCTCCAAAACCTATCATCTCTATTTTCACGATTAGGTGATTTAGGCTTAGAAAGTCTAAGTAGCTCACCCAAATTCAACCAACTAATAAATAATTGACCCAGAATTTTATCACAGCCAGTCTATTTTCATATTCTTCATTGCATCTCATCTCGTCTCATCTCTTTTCTGTTTTTTTTCGACAGAGTCTCACTCTGTTGCCCAAGCTAGAGTGCCATGGCATCAGCCTAGCTCACAGCAACCTCAAACTCCTGGGCTCAAACCATCCACCTGCCTCAGCCTCCCGAGTA
>NW_012147842.1:1915703-1916942 GCF_000956105.1 Propithecus coquereli
TATATATATACATTTATATATCTCCTATCTCATATATATGTATATGAGAGAGAGAGAGATTGATTTATTATAAGAAATTGGCTCACTATGGTGGCTGAGAGGTTCCAGGATTTGTAGTCTGCAAGCTGGAGACACAGGAAAGCTAATGGCATACTTCCTATCCAAGTATGAAGTCAGTGGAAGACAAATGTCTTAGCTTAAAGACGGGCAGAGGGAACGAATTCTTTCTTACTCCGGCCATTTTGTTCTATTCACGCTTTCAGTGGTTTGGGTGAAGCCCACTCACCTTCCAAACGGGAATCTGCCTCACTCGGTCTAGAGATACAAATGTTAATAGCATTTAGATACACTCTCACAGTTGTGCCCAGAATAATGTTCAACAAAATAGCTAGTGTACCTTCTCAGGGGTCGTTCTTTGTCCCTCCCCTTTAGGGGCTTGTCTGCCCTTGAGTCTATTACAGCCCTGGAAGCAAGGAGGCTGATGGAAGGTGAGGCCCGAAGAGAATCAGAATTGTCCTGCATGGCATCTACCTCAGGGGAAGCTATTAGCGTTTCCTTCGTAAACATAGGGCTAATCCCCTGAGATGGGAGTGGAGAGGCCACTTTTACCAGGAGTAGGGAGGCTTCTTCCACTGGCAAATGAAACTCATCAGAATTGAGGGGCTCAACATCCCCAGTCCATCAGGGTCTTTACACACGTCCCCATTCCAACCTACAGGCTCCCATTCTTTCCCGGTGAGTGCCTTTGCTTTATCACCCTCTAAGGCTGTGTGTTCAACTTGTGTTGTGATCCCGCCAGTTGTACAATGGGATCCTCAGTTTGATTTCAGTAGTCTTAGCCCCACAGCTAAAGGAGATAAGGACATCAAAGAGATTTCAGTATAAACAGAAACTCTCAGGTTCTTTATGCAGTGTTTGAGCTGGGAATGAGAATCCCTTTACTCATTCTTGTCTTTCACCACTTTGTCCAGCAACATTAGAACAATCATCCAACTTCATTATATTCATTAGTTTTCCATGTTGGAAAGCTTCATATGTACAGTCCCCCAGCTCTTGGCTTTTTTATATGTGTTTGATCGGGAGTATCCAATGTAGATATTTTGCTTATCTCTATTGAAAGATCACAACATGGGCCATCAGTGCTCTCTTTACTACTAGAAATAGAGTCATTAGCGTCTTTAAATCTGCTCAGATTGAAGAGCCAATTCCAGCAACCCCCGAACCAATTCAGAAAACTCA